>NC_035176.2:20781276-21095970 GCF_001659605.2 Manihot esculenta | reverse complement strand
TTGAATAGTTTTGGAGGCAAATGTGCATAGAAGAGCTGAGTTTCTGCCACTAAGGGAGAAACCAGGTTCGGCAGTCGAAGGAACTTTCGGCCGCCGAACATGCTTGTGGAGGCAGCCTTCGGCTGTCGAAGCTTGCCCCCGAAAGGAGACTTTCGTCTCTGTCTGGGAGTTTCGGCCGCCGAAAGTGCCGCCGAACATGCATGAGTTTCGCCTCTGTCTGGGAGTTTCGGCCGCCGAAGGTGCCGCCGAACCTGCCTGACTTTCGGCTTTGGAGGGACTTTCGGCCGCCGAACCTGCCGCCGAAAGTGCCCTGTCCAGCCCTCTCTCGCATGTTTCTCTATGATTGTTTCATGATGTTTTAGGGAGTTTTTAGGGAGTAGTTTAGAGTTATATTCATGTTGTTTGGTCCCTCATTTGAGTCCACCTGTGTAGGTTCGGACCTGAGGAACCGAGGACCCCAGCAGTGAGTCAGCTGCTCCAGTGTCTGGTCAGAGCTACCCAGAGGTGAGTGAAATAACTCATTATATTTTAAAGCAAATAATGGACTTTTTAGCATGTTTCACGCATCATGAATGCCATGAGATGTACTAGGTTGTTTGCATTAGAATTCACGAATATGTTGCATTGCATACTTTATTGTTGATTGATGTGGATGAACGTTGGATGATCCAAAGCCCTCGATCTATGATGTGACGATGTGATATGTACAGTACGGAATGTAAGACCAGTGGGACCCATTCTACGTTCGCTGGCACCATGTAAGGGAAAGACCAGGACCCATTCTACGTTCTGACACAGTTGGACTGTTATGTTATGCTATGTTATGTAAGAGAAAGACTAGGACCCATTCTACGTTCTGGCACAGTTGGACTATGTAGAGGGCTATTGGTGACAAGTTCACCCTTGATGTGATTAGCTGTGGTGTGATGCATTCCATGATGCCATATGTTTTAAATGTTTTTATTATTCTGCTCACTGGGCTCTAGTAGCTCACCTCTCTCCCATTTTTCCCCCGGATTGCAGGTACAGGGTAGACCAGGAGATCCGTAAGAGTAATGAAGTCATGTATATGTAATAGATAGTGTGGACATGATAAATGTATTAATGTTATGTAAAAGTACAGTTTTAGTCATGTAATGACTTTGAGGATTAGAGGTTGTGCTTGACTATATGTATAAGATATCCCTTTTAATACATGATCTTAGATATTTTATGATGACTATGTAATCCAACTCAACTTATGATGTATCGCCCATTGAGGCATTGATGAGATCCCACAGAGGGGTCATGATTATGATTATGTTCAGGTTCAGTGCATGCACAGGTTGAGTTTGGTGTATGAACGAAAGAAAAGTTTTAAATTTTTATGTATTTTCTTGATCATGTATGGGATTAAACAGGTTTTCAGGTTGCATGTTAGGCTTGCTACGGGTCCCGGCGGCCTTAAGTCGACCTGGATCCTAGCGCCAGTAGCGGTCCGATTTTCGGGTCGTTACATCACATGGCATTCATTATGCATGAACATGCTCAAACTTTATAATTTATTTGCTTTAAAACATAAAGATTTATTCTACTCACCTCTAGCTAGCTCTGAAAATAACCTAGAGCAGCTGACTCACTGCTGGGGTCCTCGGTTCCTCGGGTCCGAACCTACACAGGTGGACTCAAATGAGGGACCAAACATACTAGAACATGACTCTAAAAACATCCCCCAAAAACCCCCTAAAACACCTCAAAACGATCATGCAAAACATGCAAAGGAAGGCTGAACAGGGCACTTTCAGCGGCAGGTTCGGTGGCCGAAAGTCTCTCCAGAGACGAAAGTCCATTTTCGGGGGCAGGCTTCGGCAGCCGAAAGGCTTGCCTCACAGGCAGGTTCGCGGCCGAAAATCCTTCGGCTGCCGAACCTGGTTTCTGCCAAAAGGGCAGAAACTCGGCTCTTCATGCACAAAAGCCTCCCATTCCATTCAAAACAAGCATACAACTCATCCAAAACATGCATAGATACATACATCAGCTCCTAGGGGCTTTAAACTATCCTAAACCCCATCTACAACACATCAAACATGCAAATCCAACATACATTGTCCATAAAACACATAAAACCTAACAATGCTCAACTAACATAAACTTACATTTCTACCCCATGAATCAACCTAAAACTTGTTTAAAACATATAGTGAGCTCAAGATCGGCCATTAACTCTTGAAGATCGAGAGGAAAACGACCCTAGCTCGGAGATGGGAGAGATTGAGTTTCTTGAACCTCAAAGCTCCAAAACTTGCTTTATACTTGAAAATCTTCAAAACAAAGTGAAAACTTGTGAAAATCGTGGAGGATTTGAAGGAAGAAACTCAAGATCGGTGAGGGACGGCGGAGAGCTCACCTTGGCCGAAAATGGGGAGAAAAGCTCGCCCGTTTTCGGCTAAGGGACCCCTTTATAAGTGGCTGGCCAGGCCACATTCGAGAGCCGAACGTGCCTCCGCATGCATGCCATGTTCGGCGGCTGAACATAAGGTTCGGCGGCCGAACCTAGTTTCCCTCACTTATGCCTTCGGGGGCCTAAGGCACACCCGAAACGCCTGCATGTTCGGCGGCCGAACTTGAGGTTCGGCGGCCGAACCTGAGTTTTCCTCCAAGGTCATTTTCATGCAAAAACTCATTTTCTTTCTTGATTAAAAACATAAACTCATTAAAACATTTTATGAAAACATGGTTTTAACCTTCTAGAGGTCTCCGACACCCGAGATTCTACCGGACAGTAGAAATTCCGATACCGGAGTCTAGCCGGGTATTACATAGACAATTTAAAATGTCATTTACATTACTATTCATTACAAGCATATAAATCATGATGAACTTACATTTTATAACAATTAAAAAGATATCAAACACATTTGACATACTTTTAATTAAGCTAGAACACGTAAAGATATCAAAAACACACAAAAATAAAATAAAATTCATATAATCAACAAACAACTCCATCTAACATTTTCAATCCCCTTTTAATGAAGTTAAATTTTTCTTCATTTAAAGGTTTGGTAAAAATATCAGCTAATTGATTGTTTGTATCCACAAACACAAGAATAATATCACCATTTAGCACATGATCATGAATGAAATAATGTCTAATGTCAATATGCTTAGTTCTAGAATGTTGAATTGAATTTTTAGTTAAATTGATTGCACTTGTATTATCACATTTAATAGGAATGTTATGAAGAGACACTTTAAAGTCTCTCAATTGTTGCTTAATCCAAAGGATTTGACTACAATAAAGATTCGCCACCACATATTTGGTTTCGGTGATTGAAAGTGCAACCAAATTTTATTTTTTGCTACACTAAGAAACAAGAGATTGTCCTAGAAGTTGACAAGTATCCAAAGTATTTTTGCTATCAAGGATGCTATCAGCAAAGTCGGCATCTGAGTAGGAACACAAATTAAAAGATGTACTTTTAGGATACCATAACCCCAAATGCAATGTATCACTTAAGAATGCGTTTAATAGCATGCAAATGTAACTCTTTAGGATATGATTGAAAATATGCACATAAGTATACAGAAAATATAATATCCGTTCTAGATGCAGTAAGTTATAAAAGGCATCCGATCATACCTCTATAAAGCTTTTCATCAACTGGTTTACCCTTTTCATCCTTGTCAAGCTAGGCGTTTGTGCTCATTGAGTGCTATTAGGCTTGCTAATTTCCATTTCAAATCTTTTAATTACTCCTTTGTGTACTTAGCTTGGTTAATGAAGATGTCATCCTTAGCTTGTTTGATTTGAAGCCCAAGAAAGAATTTGATTTCTCCCATCATACTCATCTCAAACCCACTTTTCATTACTTTTAAAAACTCTTCACACAAACACATATTAGTAGTACCAAATATAATATAATCAACATATATTTGCACTATAAAGATGTCATTTCCATGAGTTTTGACAAAAAGGATTATATCTACTTTATCTTTTGAAAAAGAAAATTACTTAATCTTTCATACCAAGCTCTTGGAGCTTGTTTTAAACCATATAAAGCTTTTGACAATTTAAAAATATGATTTCGAAAATCATGATTTTCAAAAGTGGGAGGTTGCTCAACATAAACCTCCTCCTCAATAAAACCATTTAAAAAGACACTTTTCACATCTATTTGAAAGAGCTTAAACTTCATATAAAATGCATATGCAAGCAAGATTCTAATGGCTTCTAATCTAGCTACGGAAACAAACGTCTCATCATAGTATATGCCCTCCTCTTGTTTATAACCTTTAGCTACCAACCTAGCTTTATTTCTAGTGATATTGGCATCTTCATCAAGCTTATTTCTAAACACTCATTTAGTACCCATGGTAGGGTGATGTTTAGGTTTAGGAACTAAGGTTCAAACCTTATAACTTTCAAATTAGTTGAGTTCTTCTCGCATAGCAAGAACCCAACTTTCGTCACTAATGGCCTCATCTATGGACTTAGATTCTAGATGGGATATGAATGCAATATTATTACATGCATGTCTAATAAAAGATCTAGTTGTTACTATTTGTGATGCATTACCAATTATTTGGTCCTTGAGATGATCCTTCTTGTAGGTCCAATCTTTTGGCAAGTCATGTTGGACTCCTTGACTTTGTGTAATTTGCATTTATTGCTCTTAGAGTCCAATTTCATCTTCCTTTACCTTTATCACATCCTCTTTTGGTTGACTTTGATCTCCATGAGATTGAGGATCTCTATGAGATTGAGGATCTTCAATGGTCAACTCATTTAGGTTACCTATAAGATCATCATCACAAGCCATCTCTTTTCTAGGAGCAAAATTATTAGATTCATAAAAAACAACATACATTGAATTTTCAACAATCATAGTTCTCTTATTGAATACTCTATATGATTTACTAGATATAAAGTATTCTAAGAAGATACCATCATCAGTTTTAGAGTCAAATTTATCCAAATTTATCCAAATTATCCTTATTGTTTAAGATAAAGCATTTACAACCAAAAACTCTAAAATAACTAACTCTAGGTTTTCTTCCATTCCAAAGCTCATAAGGGGTTTTTATTTAAAAGAAGTCTAATTAAAACTCTATTTGAAACATAGCAAGCCGTATTAATGGCTTCTGCCTAAAAATAGGTAGGTAGATTATATTCTCTTAACATAGTCCTCTCCATATCTAAAAGAGTTCTATTTTTTCTTGCAACAATACTATTTTATTGGGGATCCTAAGAGATGAAAAATTATGAGTGATTCCTAACTTATTACAAAAAACTTCAAACTTCTCATTTTCAAATTCTCTACCATGATCACTTCTTATTGAAGAAATTTGAAAACCTTTTTCATTTTGAACTTTCTTTGTAAAACTTTTAAAGGCATCAAAAAAATCATCCTTATGAGCAAGGAACACAACCTAAGTATACCTGGAGTAGTCATATATTATAACAAAACCATAATGCATGCCACTAAGATTCGCTACTCTAAATTGACCAAACAAATCTACATGCAAAAGTTGTAGAGGTCTAGAAGTGATTACCTTATTAATAGATTTAAAAGAGTTTTTAACTTGGTTAACCACTTGACATGCATCACACACTTTGTCCTTTTCATATTTGACCTTTGGAAGGCCATCAACTAGCTCATCCTTGATCAAATTTTTTAGAAGATCCATACTAGAATGAGAAAGCCTTCTATGCCAAATTCAAGAATTATCACTAATATAAACAAAACACTTCATATCATGGTCATGTAAGGAACCCCAGACATTGCTGCAATCCAAAAATACGCAGCGGAAAAATAAAATATCTCTATTTCCCCTTTTAGGATCTGAGTGCTTCATTTAATAACCTTTTCAAAAACTATTTCGGACTAATGGTGCTGCTTCTAAAACAAACCCTCAATGGTATCCACATGAACGTTTTTGTCCGGAGTGCTAGCTCTCTGAACGGATGGATCAACTATGTACTTCAAATCTGCAACACCGAAAATGATTACAAAATGCTCCCCATGCTTTCTATGAAGCTCTTAAAGAATGTGTTTTTGTTCACTCGTTTTCTCTAAAAAACCTTTCATTTTTACACTTTTCTTTTTGTAAAAGAATTGTGATTATAGTCATAAGCACATAACCACAGATATCAATATATCTGTGTAATAAATCAATAGAAAATGAAAAGGTCTTTTATCTGTAACCGTTACAAATAGGCTGTAGATATTATTATCTTATAATAATTATAAATAATTAATATTAATAATAATATTATTATTAATTATAGTAACGGGCTCTTAGCCCATTAATATGAAGTAACATATCAATTACGTTCTTTTGTGTGTGACCCAATAGGCTTACATTAATTAATAATAGGCTTAGTCCAACAAGACCCATAAATCATAAGCAGTCTCTAGCAAGACTTTATGATTACCCAATTAATATGAAGATCGATAGTCCGATAAAGCCTAATAAACAGAACATGTATTAATCACTTTGTCACACGATATCTAGTTTAAACATAAATCATGGTTAATGAAAAACTTATAATGTTCAAACTTATGATTTCTCAATCTCTAAGTAATCTGATAAAACCAAATGATATTGATCACATTATCAATTCATTTGAGCACGACCATGTATTTCTCAATCTCACCTATCGAGGGGTTCAGAAGATATCTCTCTCAAAGAGATGGACAAATTCTATCTTGATTGTTCAATATCCTTTATATAATTTCTATTATACTTAATCATAACATTTATGATTATCCGATTTAAAGATAATGTTTAGTTATATCAAAACATAACAGCCCTTATTTTGGAAATTATAACAATCTCAAGTCAAAGGATAAAAACATAATTATATTGAGATTCACTTATGACAATAACCCATGTAGTGATCTCAATGTGGGTCCATCCAATACTTTATTCTCTAACAAATATCTATGATTATTGATTTATATCAATATACACGTAATCATCTCATGATTATCAATCAATAATCATACTAGTCATATTTTATTATTATCATTATAATAATAAGTAACAAAGGATATTAATTATTATTATGTAACATGCAAACAAATAACAATGATAATAAAACCTCTTTTACTAATAAACAAAATGACATACAAAAAGTCCAAGATAAGGGTATAGGGTAAATACACTAATAGGTTAGTCATAGCTTGTAAATCAATAACATAAATATTTTCAACTCTTTGACCAATAAGCAATATTTTGTTATTCGACATTCTAGAGACAAAACATAATTTTGGTTCAAAGATAACTCTACAACCTCTATCACATAATTGACTTACACTTAACAAATTATGCTTCAAACTATCAACTAAGAGAATTTTATCAAGAATAGGAGAGTTTTCCTTACCAACTTTATCTGTTCCAATAATTTTACCTTTTTCATTGTCTCCAAAGGTTACTTGTCCACTACCATCCTTCTTTTCAAGAGAGATGAAGTGACTTGAATTTCCGATCATATGCCTTGAACATCCACTATCTAAATATCATTTTCTTTCAAGATTTGAGGATTTCAAGCACACCTACAAATAGATATTCAAACAACTTTAGGTACCCAAATGTGCTTGTGTCCTTAGAGGTTAATCATTTCATTTTCTGATTTTCATATGCTTCCATATCCAAGATGTACTTTTCTAATAGTACACCTATAGTTGGTATGACCAAACTTGCCACAATAGTGACAGTGATCATTAAACCTTCTTGTTCTAGGTCCATAGGTGAGTGAGTGTGCTTGTGTTCTCATGTAGCCATTTCTCCTTTGTCTATTATAAGCATGTGAGCAAGAGGTATGATGAGTGTGATGATTATGTGAACTAGAAATATGTGCTCTATAATGATAATTTCTTTTATATGTAAATTGCCTAGGTGTATGCCTTATATGAACATTGTGACTAGTTGATTGATGTACTTGTGCATTCTTTTTAGGTGCATTACTACTAGAAGATTTAGATTCGTTTTCATTAGAGTTAGACACCTTATGTTCATTTAAGTTAATAAAAATAGTTTTAAAAGGATTTGCTTGAGTTGATTTATCATAGTGAAGGTCATACTTGATGCTAGAAGACCTTTGAAAGTCTAATATTTCATCAAGTTTGTCCTTACCTTTTAAAAATTTTGAAAGAGAATTTTTCAACTTAAGGATTTCAGTTTTCAAAATTTTGTTTTCTAATGAGAGCTCATTTAAGAATTTTTGTAAATGATCATTTGAGGATAAAGATTCCTTAGGCGAGTTCTTACTTTCCCTTTTTAAGCTAAGTAACTCACTTTTCAAAACTTTAATTTTCTTATGACTCTTCAATTTCATCATTCATTTTAAAGCACTAACGAGTTCATCATATGAAAATTCAACAACATCATGACATATAGTAATATCATCAAGTGTAGTTACCTTATTGAAGCTTTCCTCTAAAGCCATGAAGCACATGTTGGCAACTTCATCACCAATGTCCTCTTATTCAGTGTCACTTGATTCATCCCATATTGTTTTGAAAGCCTTCTTCTTGAACTTTTTGATTGGCTTATTCAACTTGAGACAATCTACTTTGTAGTGATCCTGTTTATTACACTCATAATAAATAACCACTTTCTTTTTGATTGATTCTCCTTTCTCCTTTCTAAAACTCTTCTTTGGGATGAACTTTTTATTTTAAAAGAGCAACTTTCTTATCCTTCTAGTCACCAAGGCTAATTCTTTTTCACTAAGCTCTTCTTTTTCTTCCTTACTAGTGTCTTTGGAAGATACTTTTAAAGCAATGTTCTTTTTCACTTTGCTAGGTTCCTCCACTTGCTCTCTCTTTAGGGTCATCTCATAATTAATGAGATTTTCCAAAAGTTTATCCAATTGTACCTTACTCAAGTCTTTAGCATGTTTTAAGGAGGTTACCTTTAATAGCCATTCTTTAGGTGGATATCTAAGAATTTTCTTTATCAATTCCTCATTTGTGAATGTCTTTCCAAGAGATTTCATTCCTCTAATGATCTCAATGAACCTATCATACATTTGGCTAATAGTTTCATCGGATTTCATTTTAAACAACTCATATTGGTAGATGAGAGATTTCATCTTGTTTTCTTTGACTTGATTGGCACCTTCATGAGTGACAACCAAAGCATCCCAAATCTCTTTGGCAGTAGACTTCATGCATACTTTGTTGTACTCACTTCTACTAAGAGCACAAAACAAAATGTGAATGGCTTTGTCATTAAGGGTTACCCTTCTCTTCTCTAGTTCACTCCATTCGCTCTTAGATTTTTGCTCTTGCTTTTCCTCTACCACTTTTGTTAGAAATAAAGGACCATTCTCTACAATATCCCACAAATCAACTCCTTCCAATTTGAGGAAATAGTACATTTTATTTTTTCAATATAAAAAGTCATTCCCATCAAATAAGGGTGGTCTCACAACCGATTGACCTTCTTGAGCATTGAGGATTGTCATTTGATCTTTAGTCCAAGATGATTAAATCTTCAAGAAAAGGAGACTTCCTCTAATACCACTTGTTATCCCTTGAAACAACCCAAGAGAGAGGAGTGAATTGGGTTTATAAAAAAATTAAAGGCTAAAATCACAAACTAATATATTAGAAAGAAAGATAAAGGAAGGGTGACAATGAACACAAGGATTCATAGAGGTTCACCTATCCTAAACTTACGTCCTCTCCTCAAGACCCTCCTTAAGAGTTCAACTCCACTATGAAATCTTCTTCGGATGATGATTAAAATCCCTTATAATTTTAGAGCAAAACCCTTGCTCTTTACAATTCTTTTTTTTTTTTTTCACAAGAGAAATCCTTTACTCAAAATCACACTCACTAGAATAAATTCACTCAACAGAATAAATTCACTCAACAACCTTCACTTAATTTCAAAATACCAACCAATTACAACTCAAAGGAAACTTTCAAGAAATTAATGTTATGACTCAAGGTTTAGAGAGAAAGAGTGTGAAAAACTTGAATCTCAATAAATGTGTAATTAGATGGTTATTATAACTTTTTTTAGATAAAAAACACATTATATTTATAGTTATAATATAAATATGGCTGTTGGAGATGTATTAAATACAAATAGAGCTGTTTGTGTACTGAAATAGTCGTTATTTCGTGTTCAGAAAAATTCAGGTTCGGCGGCCTAAGGTTAAAGTTCGGCGGCCTAAGGTTAAAGTTCGGCGGTCGAACCTTTGGAGGTGAAAATACAACTTCTTGAAAATATACTTTCAGTGGCCTAAAGTCAATGTTCGGTGGCCAAACATTGAAGAGTTTTGTCTGAGCCCATCCACTTTTAGAAACAGAACATTTGATTTTAGGGGCACATAAATATTTCATTAAATATTTGAAAAATCATAACTTGGACTATAAAATTTCGATTTTCAATCCGTTTGAATCATTGTAATCTATATTTTAAAATCTTTTAATTCGATAAAAAATAATTTTAAAAGTATTCCATTTAAAAAATTTTATTTTGGTCCCTCATATAGTTATGGAGTAAAAAACTTAAGGTACAAACTTCTAATTTTTTTTCTATTTGAATTTTCATAACTTATAATTTGAAATCTCTTATTTGATAAAAAAGTATCTTCACAAAGGCTCCATACATCAAATTTCATTTTGGTCCTCAAAAACAATTACTTAAAAATTGGCCATATTTGTAATTTTTTAGGACTAAAAAAACTTGAGCCATTATTTAATTGAAATTCACAATATATAAACTAAAAATTATATTTTAGTCTCTTTCTTATAATATACTTCCAATCTTGGCACTTTTCATTTTTTAAAATGAAGCAATTCCATTTATTTAAATGGGAGACCTACAAACTCACACAAACACTTCTAAAAATAATTAGTAGCACACCAATTGTTCATTAATAATCAAAACAAGGATTAGAACACTAACGTCCAATAAATATAAAATATTATAAATAATTGAAAATAACATTTTTAGAAATCACAAATAACTAATATAAAATATTATAATAAGTACTGCTTAATATTATTATTCCAGTAATATTATATGATAGAATTGTGAAATTAGATATTTTTTAAAATTAAAGTATAATTACAAAAATATTTTTAAACTGGATATTATTATAATAATTAATCATTGTTAATATATTTATATAATTATTCAGGTAAAGTGTATTGACTAAATTTTATAATTTTAATTAAAGTAATATAATTTTAAATGAAATTATCTAATTATATAAAAAACATTTTTATAATCTATTAATCAAATTATGTAATTATAAAAAAATACATATTTTATTAAAACTATGTACATAGTTTTATTGTGTTATTAAATAATAACCTAGCAAATAGTATTTGTCAAATTCAGATTTTTCATTTCTCTCAAATTACGCTGCAGTAGCCATCGCCCATCGCCCATCATCGACATTGCCTAGGGACGCATCGACCGCATGAAATCATGCCAGCACCATTGCCGCATCGTGTGCCTGTGAGCCGCCGCACCACTGCATTTTTGTGCTCATGAACTGCTGCACGCTGCACCTCTGCATCGACCAGTGGTTTGCAGCCCACCTCTGCTTCACGCGACTGTGAGCCGCCACCGCTGCATGCCACACCTCTGCATCGACCGACGATCGCTCGTTTTCAGCCCACCTCTACATCGCGCGATTGGGAGCCGCCGGACCACTGCACCTCATGCTCGTGAGTTGCCGCGCATGCCTGCACCTCTACATCAATCGACGATTGCTCGTGAGCTGCCACATGCCCGCACCTCTGCATCGATCGACGACCGCTCGTTTGCAGCCCACCTCTACATCGCGCGATTGAGAGTCCCCGCACCAGTGCACCTTGGTGCTCGTGAGCTATCGCACGCCCACACCTCTGCATCAACCCGCAACCGCTCGTTTGAAGCCCACTTAACCACTTTGTTAACGGCTCATACTTGAACTTTGTTAACCTTTTTTTTAATCAAAGTTTTTGGAGATCGAATTGGAATTAGATTATACTAATATGCTTTTCACGAATTACGCTTGAACTCAATTATAGAATTTAATTTTCGAATCGAGTTTAAATTTTTTAAATTTTTTTTTAAATAAACTTAAATTTTTACAAAATTCAGTTTGACTCCATACCATTATACTTTTATGAATGAAGTATGAATTAATAAATTTTTAAAAAATTAAAAAACTTAATAATAATTTTTTTTTGAGTTAAAATAAAATTACTTGCGGGGTTCTCGTTCGTTGGCTGATGTTCGCAAGTTTGAGGAGGCTAAGAAGAGATACCATGACTTGTTGAGGGATAAAGAAATACAATGGAAGCAACGTGCCAAAGTCTTTTGGTTGAAAGAAGGAGATTCTAACACTAGATTCTTTCATGCAATGGCTACAAACAGAAAAAAAAAGAATCTGATTCATCGGCTCCAAGACAGCAATGGGGTTTGGTGTGAGAGGGGGCCAGCTCTCGACACTCTTATTGTTGATTATTTTCAGGATATCTTCCAGGCAAATTCGGGTGATACTCAGCCTATTATTGATCATATCCCTCACTGTATTACTGAGGAAGATAATGCTTTTCTTCTTACTCCTTATTCACCTGAGGAAGCCCGTGCAGCAGTGTTTAGCATGCAGGCGGACAAGGCACCTGGTCTCGATGGGTTCAACCCAGGTTTTTTCCAATATCACTGGGATATTATTGGGTCTGATGTTTCATCTACTTGTATTTCAATGTTGGCTGTCAGTACATTCCCGGTAGAGTTAAATGAAACAACATTAGTTTTGATTCCAAAGAAGACAATTCCTGGGACGATGGGGGATTTGCGGCCAATAGCTTTGTGTAATGTCTTTTATAAAATAATGTCCAAGATGGTTGCAAATCGACTTAAAAGGCTACTGCCTCGGATTATTTCTCCATCACAGTCGGCATTTGTTGCCGGGAGAAGCATCCATGATAATACTATAATTGCCTTCGAGCTTATGCACTTTTTCAAAGGCAAGCGCTATGGTCGTGAGAGTTATGGTGCCTTAAAGATGGACATTAGCAAGGCATATGATCGTATGGAGTGGAATTATGTTTCGGATGTCTTGGATAAAATGGGTTTCTCAACACAGTGGACGAGTGTGATCATGCACTGTATTACTTCAGTCAGCTATCATATTGTTCATGATGGGAAGGAATTGGGTCCAATTATGCCTACACGAGGATTGCGGCAAGGAGATTCCTTGTCCCCATATATATTTATCTTGTGTACTGAGGGACTTTCACAGCTTATATCGCACAAGGTGGCTAGTTCGGCTTTACATGGTTGTCGGGTGGCTAGGAGATGCCCTGAGATAACTCATCTCTTCTTTGCCTATGACAGCTTGATTTTCTTCCATAGCACTGCTGCTGAAGCTCAGGTTGTGAAGGAGGTGGTTTCTACTTATGCACAGGCATCTGGGCAGCTCATAAATTTCACTAAATCTGCCATATGCTTCTCTAAGAACACGAGACAGAATGATCGGGCTGGTGTGTGCTCTGTGTTAGGCGTGGAAGAGCATTCAAGTTTGGGCAACTATTTGGGTCTTCCATCAGTGGTGGGCATAAACAAAAGGGAAATATTTGGTTTTTTAAAGGACAAGGTGTGGCAGAAACTTAACTCCTGGAAACGTCGTTGCTTGTCCCGTGCAGGTAAAGAAATCTTACTAAGAACAGTGCTCCAAGCACTTCCTAATTATGTGATGAGCATGTTCCTAATCCCTAAGACTCTTTGTCACGACCTCCAACAGATGATGAATATGTTTTGGTGGGGTAAAGGTATTAACCATGAAAGGGGAATCCATTGGATGAGTTGGGATAGGATGAGTCAACCAAAATTTGTTGGAGGGTTGGGCTTCAAGAAGTTAAGGGAGTTCAACTTGGCTATGGTTGGAAAGCAAGCTTGGAATATTGTGACTAATCCTTCTTCTTTGGTGGCAAGGTTAATTAAAGCTCGTTATTTTCCTGATGCTAATTTTATCACGGCTCGTCTGGGGTCCAATCCGAGCTATTTTTGGCGAAGCATTTGGGAAGCACAATCTGTTATTAAGGCCGGTATGTGTTGGAAAGTTGGAAATGGACAGCAAATTCGAGTCTGGGAAGATCCTTGGATCCCAAATTTGCCTTCCTCCTGGGTGCAAACATCGCAGCCTGTTAACTCACAGGTAAACTTTGTTCATGATTTGATGATTAATGGTTTTTGGAATTTGCCATTGTTACGTTCAATTTTTAGTATGGAAGAGCAGCAGGCCATACTGTCTATTCCCCTCCCTCGATTTGCTGCTAGTGACAGATTGATCTGGAAGTTGGAGCCAAAGGGTCAATATTCAGTTAAATCAGTTTATAAATTCCTAACTAATATTGGGGATGGAGTTGTGGGAGGTCATATTAGTGCGATGTGGCAGAAATTATGGAACGTCAGGGCTCCTCCTAAGTGTCGCGACTTAGTGTGGAGGGCAGCCAATAATGCCATACCAGTTTTGCAGCTGCTTCAACAGCAACATGTTACTGTGCATAATTCATGTCCTTTATGTAATTCTGTTAGTGAATATGTGCTCCATGTGCTGGTTACATGCCCTTTTGCCAAGAGGGTATGGCTTGCGTCTTCGATTGGATGGCTTTTTCCTCAGTCGGCGTCATTTTTGGCATGGTTGTGCTCAGTTTTGCAGCTAGTGAGAAAGGAAGACCAAGCTATGGTGGTAATGATCTGCTGGGCTCTTTGGCAGGCACGGAATGATGTGGTCTGGTCTTCGAAGTGGTCGAGCCCTGCTACTGTGGTGTATCGGGCTAGGACAATCCTCTACGATTGGTGTAATGCGCGACACGTTGATGACAGTTCTTCTGATGCTGTGCCAGCTCCTCCACCGTTACATTTCTGGGTTCCACCGCTTCAAGGATTCTTGAAAGCTAATGTAGATGCAGCAGTCTTCCCTGATGGCTTCATTGGAGTTGGTGGAGTGCTTCGCTCATATGATGGCTCTTTTGTTGGCGCTTGTCAACATAGACTCCTTGGTTACTTCTCTCCTAAAACAGCTGAGCTAATTGCCATTAGAGAAGTTCTGAGTTGGATTAAGAGGCTGGGTTATGATCAGATAGTGTTGGAATCAGATGCTCTTACGGTAGTGAAGGCTTTGCTTTCTTCTTCAACTTCTGATTTTTCTAGTTTTGGGTCCCTTATTGATGATTGTAAATCTCTAATAACAGAGATGAATTCAGTATCTGTGAGTTTTGTTCCTCGATCTGCCAATAGTGTGGCACATCTTATAGCTAGAGCTGCCTCTACTATTTCAGACAGGATGGAGTGGCTGAGCACCCCTCCACAATTTATTGTTCATGCTTTGATGTTGGACTTCCAAATTTGAATGCAATTACATTTTTAGTTCAAAAAAAAAATAAAATTACTTAAATATCTCTGGATAATTTAAAAAATTTAAGAGGGCACTTAGCCAATGGATTTGTCCATACTCCCAACAGGTTAAAAAATAGCAAAAATCATATGCACCAAAGCATGCAAAAAAACACAACATGCCATTATTAATTAGACCTTTGTTAATTTGTGATTTAAGGATTTAATTAACACAAGCACAAGTTAAGGTTATAGCTTCAAGGATAACAACTTTTAATATTCCTTGAACCTATGAACTAAACTAAAAAAGTAGAAAGAGAAAATGATTCTCTCACATCACATGCGAGGATCTGTTGTGAACCTTGGAAAAGAACTCTCGTGAAGAAGCAAGAGGAAGATGATCTTCACTCAAATTTTATGCATTGCAGCTCCTAAGTCCATCATCCAGCAACTTAGTGGAAGAAGTGGGATTCTTCCACTCACCAATTATCTTGACCCTTTTCAAGTTTGAAGATCACATTTATCTTTTTTAGGTGATGGGTGAAGAACCTGTGTCCCCATTATACAAAGGTACATGTAAATGGCTGCCATTAAACCTTCTAGCCAAATGTCTTCTTCAAGATCTAAAAACCATATGGCTTCTCCAAGCCACAGACTCCATAAGGCTTAAATAACATATGGAAATGAGTTAAGTACATAGACTTCTCAAGCCCATTTGACTATCATTTTTTTTCTTCCAATCCCATGAATCAATCATATTAACCTGCAATTAGATCCATCTTCTTCCAAAAACTTAAGACAAAACCCATTAACAATTTCTCTCTTTATCCCAAATCTAAATTCAGTTTGAGCCAAGCCTACCTTTCTATGGAATGTAATTGGTTGGGTTCAACCTTCAGTTTTATATCCAACATATACTTAGGTCCATATAACTCTTAAATGGTTAAATTAAACCATCAAAGTATGGATCTCTAAATTTAATTTCAAGTTATGCTAGTAACTTTGTAAATTTAATGGCAAACTAAGTTAATTAATTAACTAGATAACAAATCTCGTCTTAATTAAAGACATAACTCCATATATAATTAACTCAAGCCAACTCTCGTTCGTATATATATATATATATAGTACAAGTATGTAAGTGATACAAATCAAATCATTTATATGTGAGATCACTGTGTTATCCCAGGTAAAGAGACTATATGCACCATTAAGATCAAGATGATATCATACTGACAATATTAAAAACTATATATGTGAATTATCTAAGCGTTATAGATTTGATACACTTATCATATAAGCGCCACATATTTGATATACTTATCATATAAGCGTCCACTGTATGTGTCTTCATCTCTCATACTAATCCATATAAATAGAAAGAGTTGATGGTATTATAAAATAAATTGTTCAATAAGGCATACTCAATTGTGAAAAGATTTATGACATTTTGTAGCAGATAGTTTTATCTCTAATATTCTCAATCCTTAAAAATGAAACTTCCAATAAATTATCAATGGACCATTATTAAAATTATTCTATTAGGCATTATTATTTTCAAAACATAAAACAAAGATATTGCTTCAAAGTAATACCTCTAACAATCTCTCACTTGTACTAGAACTAACAACCATAATATATAGAATTCATCTGCTAAATATGGTTTTGTAAGTCTAATTAACCCGATAGCATAATCTTCCACCTTAACGAAGAAAATAAGAAACAACTTATCACCACACGCCTTTAAAAAAATTTACCCATTACATCATTTGTACAATGAAACTTTATTAAAGCTTACAAAGGATAGACATAACATGTAGCAAACATGATAGAATTTTGCAATAGCTTTTCATATCACCATCCTACAAATTGTTATTTACAAGTTAATATTTTAAATATACTCACTAATTTAAAAGCCAAAGTGTGATCCAATATGATGACTGGAAATTTCTAATTTGGGGTTAGGTAAGTATGCCTTTACAAACCAGCTTGTGCTTTTAACCATAATTTGAGTATACTTATTGATATATTTAGTACTAGATCCTGCTTTCGGTTAGGAATCCCGAATCAAACTACATATTATGAATCCAAAAATTATATCTGAAAATCACATCAAGCCTTTACACCTACTTCGGATCCATTACAAAGATCTGGACTGAATCTCAAACAAGGTTTCCCAATGTGGATCCCTTACATATTCTTAACAGATATCAAACAGCAGGATCCTAACAGACCGAATGCTCATCCCTAGCTCCAAGTATGTCTCCCATTCTCTAATCTTAACTTTTATTCTCATATTTTCCTATAAACCTTCTAAAGGCTTAAGCATCAGAGTGGCAGTCCACAATCAACAACTCAATCTTCTATCTCATCTTGTAGATCTAAACTCGACATCCATACATGTAAGGGGATTAAGACATCACTGGTGTCGTCTATGAGAAATTCTCAAATCTCTCTAAGAAAAATAAATTTTTTATTATTATTATACTTTTCTTTATCTATCATGGCATCAGGTACTATTAAAGTAGTAGCTAGTAGCCTAAGTCAAGCCAATAAAAATCCAACAATCATCACCCAACAAGTTTCCGATGGAGGAGGTAACCTGAAGGATATGCAACATGAGGAATCCAAGACTAGAGAATAGTTATTAGAAAAGCACAAGCAATAATAAAGTTCAAAAAACCCTCAGAGGAGCCAATACCTAAAGGAAAATAAAGACCTCAAACATGAAAAATATATTGAGAAGTCGGCGATAGTAAGGGCACAACACCTAAGAATGCCTTGAACAATATAGGACATGCTCACCTTGATGTAAGACTAATCTAGAAGGAATACTAGGATGATGAATTTTTGGTAGGAGATGTTTCCCCTTTTTCACTTGAAATCCTAATCAAGCCCTTCCCCTAAAGTTTAAGCTCTCAAACCTAGAAAAATATGAGTAAAAAATAGATATTCAAAGTCACTTAGCCAATTTCCAAACCTTGTTACAAGATGTTAATGACTTAATTTTATGCTGAGTTTTCCTCTCCACCCTAACTAACTTACCTCAAAATGGGAGCAACATCTTCTTTCGCATTCCATTTATGCTTTTAAGCAACTAGCCTATAATTTCATATCCCTCCTAAGAAGTTGTCATCGATTTATAAAAATTCAAGCAGGAGGAATATTAATCCTTTGATAGATTCAATGCGAGGCCATTCAAATTGACAACTTGAAATATTGTATCAACCTATGAAGTAATGCTAGAACACCAAGTTTGTAAAGTCCCTGATTAAAAACCCAATGAGAGACTATTTTTAGTTAATAGAGAGGGCTAAAAAATACATCATGCTTAATGATGAGAGACAATCCTTGAAGATAGAAATGAGGAAAGAAAGGAAATTTAGGTCCTTTGAAAAAGGAGAAACCTTAGTAAAAAATTATAAGAGTTATGGTGGAACAGATAAGGATAAATATAAGAACTATACTCATTAGATAGAAAAGTAGAGACTTTAAGAACAGATCAAGGTAGAGAATATCTATCTGAATAATTCAAGGAATTGTGTGATGAAAGAGAGATAGATTGTCCATGTAAATCACAATAAAATGGTTTAGTAGAAAGGAGAAATATAACCCTATTAGAGATGGTTAGGTCTATAATGGCACAAGCTAATTTATCTATCATCTATCGGGATAATGCATTATTAATGCTACTTTTATACTTAACCAAGTGCCCATAAAATTGGTTTCTTCCACTTTATATGAATTATAGACTAATCGCAAAACTAATTTTGATTTTTTGAAATCATGGGAGTATGCAATAATTGTTCATAAACCATTTCATAAATTTGGAAAGTTAGGTCCAAAGGGAAAGAGATGTATTTTTTAAGATACTCTGAGCATTCAAAAGGATATGTATTTTTAAGTGAGCAAGACAATAGAAGTGTAACTGAATTTGAGTCACGTGATGCCAGATTTTTAGAGAACGAGTTTTCAAAGCTAGAAGAGATAAGGCAAAACTTATCTCTTTTGAAACTCATGATCAGGAAGCTTCCGCTGTAAATATACCAATGGATACATTTTCAAGTGGGAGCAATTTGGATAAAGACGAACATGTTAATCTGAATTCACAACTAAATTCATTTACAGAACCTGGTTCGAGTGGGAGAAACATACCTATTGATGGGTCAATAGATCAATCTCAACTACGTCAAATGAGTTGTCTTAGGATTCTTTGTTGTTGTTTTGAAATTAAATGGGAAGTGTTTATTATTGCTCCTGATGAAGATTAGCCAAGAAATATAAAAGAGGCTCTTAAGTCTTTTGCTAAGGAATACTAGATTAAAGTAATAAATGAGGAAATGCAGTCAATGAAATCAAATAATATTTGGAAACTAGTAGAGTTACTACAAAGATGTAAAGCAATTATGGTAAATGGATTCTCAAAATTAAATGTAAGATTAACGGAAGTATCGAAAGATACAAAGCTCATTGGGTAACTAAAAGGTAGACACAATAGGAAGGAATTGATTATGAGAAAACTTTTTCACCTGTTGTAAAATTCTCTTCAATAAGATTAACTTTAGCTTTTGTTGCTAACTTAGATCTTGAATTACATCAAATGGATGTGAAGACTGTTTTTTCTCAATGGAGAATTAGAAGAGGAAATTTATATGGAACAACCAAGAGGTTTAACTGTAAAAGGCCAAGAACACAAAATGTTTAGACTCTTAAAGTCGATCTGTGACGTCAAACAGTCTTTGATGCAGTGGTATATTAGATTTCATAATGCAATAATGGCTTATGATGTTACTGTTAGTGTATATGCCCTAGGCCATTATCTTGGACCTTTTTGTATGTCGTTTTGGTTATTAATAAAAGAGGTTTTTATCATTATTATTTGTTTGCATGTTACATAATAATGATTATCATCCTGGTTACTTATTATTATGTTTATAATAATAAAATATAACTGGTATGATTATTGATTGATAATCATGAGATGATTATGTATATGTTGATATAATTCAATAATCATAGATACTTGTTAGAGAACAAAGTATTGGATGGACCCGCATTGAGATCACTACATGGGTCATTGTCATAAGTGAATCTCAAAGTAGTTATGTCTTAATCCTTTGACTTGAGATTGTCATAGTTTCCAACATAAGGACTATTATGTTTTGACATAACCAAACGTTGTCTTTAATCAGACAATCATAAAGGTTATGATTGAGCATAATAGAAATTATGTAGAGGATAATGAACAATCAAGATAGGATTTGTCCCTCTCTATGAGAGAGATATCTTCTGGGCCCCTCGATAAGTGAGACTGAGAAATGTATGGCCGTGCTCAAATGAATTGATAGTGTGATCAATATCATTTGAATTTATCAGTCTACTTAGAGATCGAGAAATATAAGTTTGAACATTATAAGTTTGACATTGACCATGACTTATGTTTAAACTAGATATCGTGTGACAAAGATTAATTCATGTTCTATTTATTAGGCTTTATTGGACTATTGATCCTCATATTAGTTGGGTAGTCATAATGTCTTGCTAGAGGCCACTTATGACTTATAGGCCTTGTGGGACTGGGCCTATTGCCAATTAATGTGAGCCTATTAGGTCACACACAAAAGAACGTTGTTGATGTGCTATGTCATATTAATGGGCTAAAAGCCCAAAGCCCATTAATATAATTAATAATAATAAAGTGTTATTATTATTAATCATTAATATCATTAATAATAATAATCAATTGTTATTATTATTAATTATTTATTATTATGAGATAGTAATATTTAAAAAGATCTGCAGTCTATCTGTAAGTGTTACAGATAAAGGACTCTATCACATAAGATATTTGAGTATCTGCAAGATTGTGATAGTGGGTTCTAAGTACAACTCTTTTAGGAAAAGAGTTGGTGGAAAACAAAAGACTGAAATATATATATATACTCCTACTACGAATTGTGGGGGTTGAACAACATTTTGAGAAAACTCAGTCTAATAGCTGCAGATTGTGGAGCACATAATCTATCCATCTCTGAGAGAGCTAGCACTCTAGAAGGATAGAAGACGTTCGTGTGGATACCATAGAGGGTGTTCGTTTGAAAAAGCAGCACCATCAGTCCAACATTGTATCTTCTCAACGAGATTAACAGGTTAGTCTCATATTCTTCTTATGAATTAAACGAAGCACTCGGATTCTGGGAAAGGAAATCAACAGAGATTTTATTTTTCCGCTGCGCCTTTGGGTTGCAATAATCTCGGAATTTCCCAACAGTGGTATCAGAGCCAACCTGTGGTTTTCGTTTAAATTAATTATGCCATGATTGATATTATATAAGCGATATATGTTTATTGGAATGGCATGATAATTATGGATGAATGATTGGATCGTTTAAATTAATTGTGCCATAATTGATATTATATATGCGATATATGTTTATTAGAATGGCATGATAATTATGGATGAATGATTGGATCACTTAGATAATTTTAATTTTTGTTAGAAAAATTAAATTAATAATAATAATAAAAAAAAGGCTTTTGGAATTTGGTGATTTGCTGCTTGGGTCCACGATCACTGTGTTGATCTTAAATCCAGCATCTCTCATGCCCAGAGATGGAGGACGTGCGACGCTCCTCCCATCGTCGCGTCTCGTTGTTGGTGAGTCCTAGTCGGACGCAGTCGACCACGTGCGGCGAAAGCTGGACATCGCGTGGAAGAGATCACGAACGGGACACCGTTGCAGATGGCGAAAAACCAAAGCAAGCGATGGCAGATGTGAAGCTACACATGGCATGGCCAGCATGCACAGGGGGCTGTCACGCATTGGTGGGTCGCGTGCCGGCGGGTTGCGTAACAGTGGGCTGATTGATCGGTTGCTGATGTAGACTGTGGCCGCGGCTAGGTTTTCTCGAGCCAGAAGATGAGTCTTCTGGTAAATTACGATTCTGCTCCTGCCCCTGAAAATGAAAAGACAAAATAATTATAAGAAAATAAATTTTAAATTATTTTCTTTTAGTCTTTAAATCAGATTTAAATGACTATATTTTATTATTTTTTCATATGTTAGTATGAGATACTATACATTATTGTCTATATATATATGTATGCATATAGGATGCTATAATATATATATGCAAGACAAAATAATTAAAATTAAAAAATGAACCCTCACTCTAAAATTTTAAGTTTTAATGCCACCCATATATTAAATACCTATCAAGACTAATATCACCAAAATGCAGGTTTTGCCAAAGCAAAGTGCATTAGGTTATCCTAGTAAGATAGGATGAGTAATAGTTACTCATTTATTTAATTTTGGTTGAGCTTAATTAGGCTATCAAAATGGTTTTGGGCCTAAGGCATTAGATGGGGTATAACATGCATTTGACATATGATGTCAACACCTCATAATCTAAGAGTTACATTAGATGTAATTGGTAAGCGGTTACCTACCTAAATAACTTAATTCTAAGCGTCATGCCAAAGCTGACTTAGAATTAGGTGAAATATGGATCTTAGCCCACTAAAATATTATTATTATTTTGAGGGTTATATTTTAGTGGGAGATTATTATCACCTCAATATTAATTTACTAAATTAATAATGTTTGCATATTTTTATAGATAATTATGGCTGCTAATAACAATTCCACCTTATCACTGCGATCTATCCTTGAGAAGGATAAACTGAAAGAAAATGGGACTAATTTTGTTGACTGGTTTAGAAACTTGAGAATTGTTCTCAAGCAAGAGAAAAAGTCCTATGTGCTTGATGAAGCTATCCCAGAACCACCTTCTGCTGATGCTACTAATGCTGTTAAGAACAAGCATAAGAAGCATATGGATGATTCTAATGACATTGGATGTCTTATGTTGGTAACTATGTGCCCAGAACTTCAGAAGGATCTGGAGCACCTTGAGGCCTATGAGATGAGTGTCCATCTCAAACAGGCTTTCCAACAGCAAGCTAGGCAGGATAGGTAACCACCATTGTATTGCATGATTGCAAAATGGCTGAAGGTGATTCAGTTAGTGCTCATATTTTGAAGATGAAAGGCTACATTGATCACCTTGCTAGACTTGGCTACCCTCTGAGTTTATAACTCTCTACGGATTTGATCCTACATTCTTTACCTAGTAGTTTTTCTCAATTTGTCATGAACTATAACATGAACAATATGGAGAAATCCATTCCTGAGCTGCATGGGATGCTAAAGACAGCCGAGGTAAATGTCAAGAAAATGCCTACCCAAATTTTGAATGTCTATAAGGGTAAGCCCATGAAAATAAAGGGAAGCCCAAGTGTAAAGGTGGTAATGGGCCTAAGGAACGAGGCAAGCCTAAATGGCAATCCAAGTTAAAAGTTCCTAAGGAAATAGTTTCTAAGGAAGGAATCTGCTTCCATTGCAACGAATCAGGGCATTGGAAGAGAAATTGCAAACTCTATTTGGATGAGTGCAAGAAGAAGAAGAGTAGTGAGACTACAACTTCAGGTATTTATGTTATAGATATTAATTTATCTATTTCTACTTCATGGGTATTAGATACCGGATGTGGTTCTCACATTTGTACAAATGTGCAGGGTCTCAAAAGGAGTAGAAAACTGAAAAAGGGCGAAGTGGACCTACGTGAAGGCAATGGAGCAAGAGTTGCTGCCATAGCTGTAGGGACTTATGAACTTATTTTGCCCGATGGGCTTTTGTTAGTTTTGAACAATTGCTTTTATGTTCCTACTTTAAGTAGAAATATTATTTCAGTTTCTGTTTTGGACGATAAAAGTTTTTCATTTCTCATTAAGAATAAGAAATGCTCCATTAATAAAGATGATTTGCTTTATTGTATTGCAAATTCATATGATGGCCTTTATGTCCTTAATCTAGATGATTCTAGAGACAACAATATCTATAACATAACTTCTAAGAAAACTAAGCCAAATGAGTTAAACCCAATATATTTATGGCACTATCGTCTTAGTCATATAAATGAGAATCGCATATCTAAGCTCCATAAGTATGGTTTATTAGATTCATTTGATTTTGAATCATTTGAAAATTGTGGATCTTGTTTGCTTGGTAAGATGACAAAGAATCCCTTTACTGGACAAGGTCAAAGGGCTTCAGACGTATTGGGCTTAGTATATACAGATGTATGTGGCCCACTAAGCATTAGTGCCAGGGGAGGTTATCAGTACTTCATTACATTCACTGATGATTTCAGTAGGTATGACTATGTCTACCTAATGAAGCATAAGCATGAATTTTTGAAATGTTTAGAACTTTTCAAAATGAAGTACAAAATCAACTTGGTAGAAATATTAAGATGCTTCGATCTGATCGAGGTGGTGAATATTTGAGCCAAGAGTTTGATGAATATCTTAGAAACTGTGGAATTGTTTCACAATTGACTCCTCCAGGAACTCCACAATGGAATGGTGTTTTTGAAAGGAGAAATCAAACTTTATTAGATATGGTTCGATCTATGATGAGTCAAACAAATCTCCCTTTATCGTTTTGGGGTTATGCCTTGGAAACAGCTGCATTCATTTTAAACCGAGTACCATCGAAAGCGGTTGAAAAGACACCATATGAGTTATGGACTGGCAAAATGCCCAGTTTGTCTTTCCTTAAGATTTAGGGTTGTGAGGCTTATGTGAAACGCTCAAATAAGCTAGCTCCAAAATCTATCAAGTGCAATTTTGTGGGGTATCCTAAGGAAACCAAAGGATACTATTTCTATATTCCCTCAGAGAACAAAGTGTTTGTTGCTCGAAATGATACCTTTTTAGAAAAGGAATTTATCTCTCAGAGATTCAGTGGGAGTACAGTGCAACTTGAGGAAACTCAAGAACCACAAGAGAGCATTGAACCGCTGGTAGAACCACTTCCAGAACCACAAATAGTTGTGGAAACTGAAAGGGTGACACAAGTCCCACACAGATCTGATAGGACACGTCATTAGCCTGAGAGATATGGATTTCTCATGACTGACAGTCATGAACTTTTGTTCGAGGATGTGTACATGACACAACTTAAGGGTTTTGTAATCCTTGAGAATTCTGGAAAGATTTGCAAGCTTCAGAGATCCATTTATGGATTGAAGCAAGCTTCTCGGAGCTAGAATCTTCGTTTTGATGAAACAGTCAAGGACTTTGGATTCATCAAAAATGAAGATGAACCTTGTGTTTACAAGATAGTTAGTGGGAGTGCAGTTGTGTTTCTAGTCCTATATGTGGATGACATATTACTCATTGGAAATGATATCCCTACCTTGCTAAAGGTTAAGACTTGGTTAGGAAATTCTTTTTCAATGAAGGACTTAGGTGAGGCCGCATATGTAACGCCCCGAAAATCGGACCGCTACCGGCGCTAGGATCCGGGTCGACTTAAGGCCGCCGGGACCCGTAGCAAGCCTGACATATAACCTGTAAACCTGTATAATCCCATACATGATCAAGAAATACATAAAAATTTAAAACCTTTCCTTCAAATATCCAACTCAACCTGAACATATACTGTGCATAGTCATAATCATAATCATGATCCCTCTGTGGGATCTCAACAATGCCTAAAAAGGCAAAACAACATGAGATGAGTTGGCTTCCATAACATTATAAAACATTTTGATCATGTAATAAAAGGGATACCTCAATACATAATGTCAAGCACAATATCTAATCCTCAATATCATTACACATAACATAACTATAATATACTGAAAACTCTTACTTTACATCATAATACAACTGTCATGTCCACAACTAACTATTACATACACTCTTCATATCTCTGGCTAACCTCCTGGTCTACCCTGTACCTGCACATCTGGGGTTAGGGGAGAGGGGTGAGCTACAAAGCCCAGTGAGCAGAATAATGGAAACAATATATTAAAATTTCATGCTTTCATGGAATGCAACACATCACAACTAATCACATCTCGGATGGTATTGTCACCTATAGTCCTCTACATAGTCCAACTGTGCCGGGACGTAGAATGGGTACAACCGGTCTTTCTCTTAACATAACATATCATACAGTCCAACTGTGCCAGGGACGTAGAATGGGTACAACCTGGACTTCCTCTTACATCGTGCCAGGGACGTAGAATGGGTACAACCTGGACTTCCATACCATATCATGCCATAACATCATCATATCATATGAGGACTAAAGGATCATCCAATAACCAATCCACATCATCATCATAAATGCAATGCAACATATTCGTGAATACTAATGCAAGCAACCTACTATAACTCATGGCATTCATGATGCATGGATCATGCTCAAAATTCATATTTCATTTATTTTAAAACTTTAAGGTTTATTCCACTCACCTCTGGCTAGCTCTGACAAACTCTGTAGCAGCTGGCTCACTGCTAGGGCCCTCGGTTCCTCGGGTCCGAACCTACACAGGTGGACTCCAATGAGGGACCAAACATGCATAAACATAACTCTAACATATTCCCCAAAAACCCCCTAAAACATCCTGAAAATATCACATAGAGATATGCATGAAGTGGCTGAACAGGGCACTTTCGGCGGCACCTTCGGCGGCCGAAAGTCCTGGACAGAGACGAAACTCAGGTAGGTTCGGCGGCACCTTCGGTGGCCGAAAGTCCCAGACAGAGACGAAAGTCTCTTTTCGGGGGCAACTTCGGCAGCCGAAAGGCCTGCCTCCCCAGCCATGTTCGGCGGCCGAAAGTACCTTCGGCTGCCGAACCTGGTTTCTGCCAAAGGGCAGAAACTTGGCTCCCTTTGCACATTTTCGCCTCCAAACTCACCAATCATGCATATATCTCAACCAAAACATGCATACAAGTTCCTAGGGGCCTCAAACATGCATATACCCCATCTACAACACTTCAATCATACATAATCGAGCTACATTGTTCAAAAAGTCATCAAAAACCCATAGGTTCAACATATACCCTAACATGCATTCTACCCCTTAAAACTTCATAAAACTTGTTTAAATCATACATTGAGCTTAAGATCGGCTCTTACCTCTTGAAGATCGAGGGTTGAGGAGATCTAAACTTGGAGATGGGAGAAGTTCCAACTTTTGGTCTCCAAGCTCCAAAACTCGTTCTAAGCTCAAAGATCTTCAAAACCAAAGTTAAAACCCGTGAAAATCATGGAAGATCTAAGGAAAACACTCAAGATCGAGGGAGGGGTGGCGGAGACTCACCTTGGCCGACAACGGGGGAGAAAAAGCTCGCCCGTGCGGACCTAAGGGACCCTTTTATAGTGGCTGGCCAGGCCACGTTCGGGGGCCGAATGTGCCTCCACATGCATGCCATGTTCGGCGGCCGAACTTGACTTTCGGCGGCCGAACCTGGTTTCCCTCACTCATGCTTTCGGGGGCCTAATGTGCCTCCAAAACGCATGCATGTTCGGCGGCCGAACTTGACTTTCGGCGGCCGAACCTGGGTTTTCCTCCAAAGACTTTTCATGCAAAAACTCATTAAATTTCATACTTTAAAACCATTAAAAACATGAAAACATTTTTTATAAAACATAGTTCTACCCTTCTAGAGGTCTCCGACATCCGAGATTCCACCGGACGGTAGGAATTCCGATACCGGAGTCTAGCCGGGTATTACATTCTCCCCCCCTTAAGAACATTCTTCCCCGAATGTACCTCAACTAGCACACATAGCATGGCAAAGAACATAACACATATACAAGGCACATAAACACATAGGGATCTAACCTTAAAAGAGATGAGGGTACTGCTGGAGCATAGACTCCCGTGTCTCCCAAGTGCATTCTTCTAAATTGTGGTGGTTCCACAGGACTTTCACCATCGGGATTTCCTTGTTTCTTAACTTTCTGATCTGGGTGTCTATGATCCGTACTGGCTGTTCAACATAGGTGAGATCCTCTTGGACCTCCACATCAGGCTCACTAAGAACCTTGCTTGGATCTGACACAAACTTCCTCAACATTGAAACATGGAAAACCGGATGGATTCTTTCCATTGAAGCAGGTAAATCCAGCTTGTACGACACATTCCCAATCTTTTGCAAGATTTCAAAGGGTCCGATGTATCGTGGGGCTAGTTTACCTTTCTTCCCGAAGCGAACCACTCCCTTCATTGGAGACACCTTAAGCAATACCAGATCCCCCTCCTGAAACTCTAACTGTCTTCTGCGGACGTCTACATAGCTCTTCTGTCTGCTTGCAGCAGTCTTGATTCTTTCTCTGATTATGGGTACTACCCTGCTGGTGACCTCTACTAATTCAGGCCCTGCCAAGGCCTTTTCTCCAACTTCCTCCCAGCAAACAGGTGACCTGCACTTCCTCCCATATAAAGCTTCATATGGAGCCATCCCGATGCTAGCATGATGGCTGTTATTGTAGGCAAACTCCACCAAAGGTAGATGCTGCCTCCAAGAACCGCCAAAGTCCAGCACACACATTCTGAGCATATCTTCTATAGTCTGGATGGTCCTTTCTGACTGTCCATCAGTCTGGGGGTGGAAGGCAGTACTGAAATCCAACCTAGTACCCATGGCATTCTGCAGACTCCGCCAAAATCTGGAGGTGAACTGGGTCCCTCTGTCTGACACTATCGAAACGGGAACCCCATGCAGCCTGACGATTTCATCCACATATACCTGCGCCAACTTGTCCACAGAATAGCCACTCCTGACAGGGATGAAGTGAGCAGATTTGGTGAGTCTGTCCACAATCACCCATATGGAGTCCAATCTGTTGGACGTTGCCGGTAACCCCACTACAAAGTCCATAGCTATATTTTCCCATTTCCATTCTGGAATAGGTAGCGGGTTAAGCATTCCAGCTGGCTTCTGATGTTCCAGCTTCACCCTTTGACATACTTCGCAGGCTGACACAAACTGTGCCACTTCTTTCTTCATCGCTGGCCACCAATAAACTTTCTTCAAATCTTGATACATCTTGGTGGCTCCTGGGTGAATGCTGTATCTTGCATTATGAGCCTCTCTCATAATGTCTCCTTTTAGCCCAATGTCATCTGGTACACATAGTCTGCTCCCATAGCGGAGGATCCCCTTGCTGTCAAATCTGAACTCACTGTCATTGCCTGACTGAACAGTCCTGGCAATCTTCACTAACTCCGGGTCCTCATGCTGTTTCTGAGCCACCTGCTCCAGAAACACGGGTGCCACTCTCATCTGGGCCACCAAGGCACCTGTACCAGACAACTCCATCTGTAGACCTTCCTCAATAAGCTTGTATAACTCCTTCACCACTGGCCTCCTCTCTGCCGTGATGTGGGATAGACTGCCTAGTGACTTCCGGCTTAGGGCGTCTGCCACGACATTCGCCTTACCCGGATGATACTGAATCTTGCAATCATAGTCACTCAGCAACTCTACCCATCTCCTCTGTCTCAAGTTCAAATCCCTCTGACTCAAGATGTACTGCAGGCTCTTATGATCTGTGAAGATCTCGCATTTTACCCCATAGAGGTAATGCCTCCACATCTTGAGTGCAAAGATTACTGCTGCCATCTCCAGGTCATGTGTGGGGTAATTCAACTCATGCTTCTTTAGCTGCCTAGAAGCATAAGCAATCACCCTTTCATTCTGCATAAGCACACAACCCAGTCCCACACGGGACGCATCACAAAAGACCGTAAAGTCCTCATCACTAGATGGCAGAGCTAAAACTGGTGCTGAAGTCAACCTCTTCTTAAGCTCTTCAAAACTTTCTTCGCACTGGTCGGTCCACAGAAATTTCTGGTTCTTCCTAGTTAACCTGGTCAGAGGAGCTGCTATCTTTGAGAAGTCCTGGACGAACCTCCTGTAGTAACCTGCCAAACCCAAGAAACTCCTGATCTCTGTTACTGAAGTGGGTCTAGGCCAGTTAGCCACAGTCTCTGTCTTCTTGGGGTCTACCTCAATCCCATTCTCTGACACTACATGCCCCAAGAACGAAATGCTCCTCAGCCAGAACTCACATTTAGAGAACTTGGCATACAAGCCATGTTCCCTCAAGGTCTGCAAGACCAACCGCAGATGATGGGCATGCTCCTCTGCATTCCTGGAATACACCAAGATATCATCTATGAAGACAATAACGAAGTGATCCAGGAATTGGCTAAATACTCTGTTCATGAGATCCATGAATGCTGCAGGGGCGTTGGTTAACCCGAACGGCATTACAAGGAACTCAAAATGCCCATATCTGGTCCTGAAAGCTGTCTTCGGCACATCTTCATCCCTTATCCTTAGCTGATGGTACCCCGATCTCAGATCTATTTTGGAGAAACAACCCGCTTTTGCTAGCTGGTCGAATAGATCATCGATCCTTGGCAATGGGTACCTATTCTTGGTAGTGACTTTGTTCAACTGTCTGTAGTCGATACAAAGTCTAAGGGATCCATCCTTCTTTCTTACGAATAACACTGGTGCACCCCAAGGTGAAGTGCTTGGTCGGATGAAACCCTTTTCTACCAACTCTTGCAACTGTTCTTTCAACTCCTTCAACTCGGCTGGAGCCATCCTGTAGGGAGGGATAGAGATCGGTCTAGTTCCAGGCACCAACTCTATCTCGAACTCTATCTCCCTAGCAGGTGGTAAACCTGGAAGCTCATCAGGAAAGACATCCTGAAACTCTCTGACAACTGGCACCGAGGCTGGCTCCCTGACCTGACTGTCTAGCTCTCTCACATGAGCTAAGTACCCCTGACATCCCTTCCTAAGCAACCTACGAGCCTGAAGAGCTGATATCAGACCTCTAGGTGTGCCCCTCTTGTCTCCTCTGAAGACGACCTCTGACCCGTTCTGATCTCTGAACCTGACTACCTTGTCCCTGCAGTCCAAGGTAGCACCATGGGTAGATAGCCAATCCATCCCTAGAATGATGTCAAAGTCTGTCAAATCTAGAACCACAAGGTCGGCGGAGAGGCATCTTCCCTCAATAAAAACTGGACTGTACTGGCAGACTGACACTGCCACTGACGGGTCACACTTGGGTCCACTGACCCATAGGGGACACTCTAACCCAGAGACTATCAGACCTAACCTCTCAACGGCTCTCGGAGCAATAAATGAATGAGATGCACCCGGGTCCATTAATGCATACACATCAGAACACCCAATGACGAGATTACCTGACACCACGGTGTTGGATGTGTTAGCCTCCTGCTGTGTCATGGTGAAGATCCTGGCTGGAGCTGAAGGACCTTCACCTCGGGAACCAGAAGAAGAGGCTGCCCCTCTCCCTCTACCTCTGCCACTGCCCTGAGTTGTGGCTGGAACTGCTGGCTGTGCCACACTACCAGAAGCTGTCTGCTGGGGCTGGCCCATAAAAGGTGCTCTAGGACAATCCCGAGCCATGTGTCCCTCCTGTCCACATCTGAAACATGTGTTAGTCCCAGCTCGACACACTCCCCTGTGCGGTCTTCCACATCTCTGGCATTCTGTACCATCTGAGCCTGAGCTCGAGCCACCGCCAAATCCCAGACCGGATTTCAACTTGTTCCAAAACTTATTCTTCTTCGGCTTCCTGGTGGTGTTATCCCACCTCTTCTTACCTGAACTCTGAGAAGAGAACCCTGGTCCTCCTCTGCCTGGGGTCTTAACCCCTGAAGGCTGGGTCACTGTCTGCCTCACTGACCCCTCAACTATAGCACTTGCTTCCATTCTTCGAGCCATATCCACCACAGTGTGGAAACTTTCTCTCTCAGCTGACTGAACCAATGAGGAGTACCTGGAATGCAGCTTCATAACATATTTCTTGGCTTTCTTCGTATCTGAATCTAGAGCTTGCCCTGAAAAAGGCAATAGCTCCAAGAATTTATCCGTGAACTCCTCTACACTCATGTGCTCTGACTGCCTCAGTTGCTCAAACTCGATCATCTTCAGTTCTCTAGAACTGTCTGGAAAAGCCCATCCAGCGAACTCATTCGCAAATTCTTCCCATGTCATACCGTCTAGTCTCGGGTCCACATAACACTTGAACCATTCCCGTACCTTCTTGCACTTTAAAGTGAACCCTGCCATCTGAATGGCCCTGCTGTCACTTGCCCCTAGCTCATCAGTTATTGTCTTCACTACTCTCAGATACTCAAAGGGGTCATCCCCTGACTTGTATTTGGGAGCATCTAGCTTGAGGTAATCTGTCATCTTCACCTTGCTCCCATCAGCTGAGCTAGGTCTAGGAGGTTGAGTAACTGGGGCTGCTATTTTTGTAGGTGGTGGAGGTGGAGGTGCAGCATTCCCCGAGGTGGGGTTTGCCGGGTTTGGATAGAAGGGTGAGGGTGGATAAGCTGGGTACTGTGTGTAGGGTGGATAGAAAGGTGGATAAGGCATATAGGTAGGGTAGGGGTGAAAGCTGGAGTAATCCGATGTGCCTCCCATCGGATACCCTGAACCCTGTGGAAAGGGTGGATAATGGGGTGGAAAACCATACCCCGAGGCCTGAACGCCTCCCTGAGACTCCCCTGTCCCTTCTTCCTGCATGCTCACATCCAGGTTCCCATCCCTCCTCTGATCCTCTTCCATAACCTCCCTCACATCTGAAGAACTTCCTCCTCTATCTGTCCCCCTTCTGCTAGCATCAAAAGACCTTCTAGGGTCCCTTGACACTCTTTCTCTGTTGGCTCTACAAGACATTGCCCTAGGCAATGTGGGAGGACGGGCGCTCGTGCCCTCATCCTCAGGTGGCACTCCAATCAATCGTGCAGATCGACGAGTTCCTCTCATCCTGTTTTCTGAAAAACAGTACACATCATACAAGCATTAGCATCATATGGTTCATGTGGGCACACATGAACCCTCATCATATACCTCACATAGCATAGCATATCATTAATGCACATGTACAAAAGCATGGCATTTCACATCATCATACAAGACAGGACTCCACATCCTATCCTAGTGGACATGACCTTTCCTATTGTGCTTGACCTTCTATAACATCTATGAGCCCGACACTCTAGGTCCGATCCTATGAACCTAGGGCTCTGATACCATTCTGTAACGCCCCGAAAATCAGACCGCTACCGGCGTTAGGATCCGGGTCGACTTAAGGCCGCCGGGACCCGTAGCAAGCCTGACATATAACCTGTAAACCTGTATAATCCCATACATGATCAAGAAATACATAAAAATTTAAAACCTTTCCTTCAAATATCCAACTCAACCTGAACATATACTGTGCATAGTCATAATCATAATCATGATCCCTCTGTGGGATCTCAACAATGCCTAAAAAGGCAAAACAACATGAGATGAGTTGGCTTTCATAACATTATAAAACATTTTGATCATGTAATAAAAGGGATACCTCAATACATAATGTCAAGCACAATATCTAATCCTCAATATCATTACACATAACATAACTATAATATACTGAAAACTCTTACTTTACATCATAATACAACTGTCATGTCCACAACTAACTATTACATACACTCTTCATATCTCTGGCTAACCTCCTGGTCTACCCTGTACCTGCACATCTGGGGTTAGGGGAGAGGGGTGAGCTACAAAGCCCAGTGAGCAGAATAATGGAAACAATATATTAAAATTTCATGCTTTCATGGAATGCAACACATCACAACTAATCACATCTCGGATGGTATTGTCACCTATAGTCCTCTACATAGTCCAACTGTGCCGGGACGTAGAATGGGTACAACCGGTCTTTCTCTTAACATAACATATCATACAGTCCAACTGTGCCAGGGACGTAGAATGGGTACAACCTGGACTTCCTCTTACATCGTGCCAGGGACGTAGAATGGGTACAACCTGGACTTCCATACCATATCATGCCATAACATCATCATATCATATGAGGACTAAAGGATCATCCAATAACCAATCCACATCATCATCATAAATGCAATGCAACATATTCGTGAATACTAATGCAAGCAACCTACTATAACTCATGGCATTCATGATGCATGGATCATGCTCAAAATTCATATTTCATTTATTTTAAAACTTTAAGGTTTATTCCACTCACCTCTGGCTAGCTCTGACAAACTCTGTAGCAGCTGGCTCACTGCTAGGGCCCTCGGTTCCTCGGGTCCGAACCTACACAGGTGGACTCCAATGAGGGACCAAACATGCATAAACATAACTCTAACATATTCCCCAAAAACCCCCTAAAACATCCTGAAAATATCACATAGAGATATGCATGAAGTGGCTGAACAGGGCACTTTCGGCGGCACCTTCGGCGGCCGAAAGTCCTGGACAGAGACGAAACTCAGGTAGGTTCGGCGGCACCTTCGGTGGCCGAAAGTCCCAGACAGAGACGAAAGTCTCTTTTCGGGGGCAACTTCGGCAGCCGAAAGGCCTGCCTCCCCAGCCATGTTCGGCGGCCGAAAGTACCTTCGGCTGCCGAACCTGGTTTCTGCCAAAGGGCAGAAACTTGGCTCCCTTTGCACATTTTCGCCTCCAAACTCACCAATCATGCATATATCTCAACCAAAACATGCATACAAGTTCCTAGGGGCCTCAAACATGCATATACCCCATCTACAACACTTCAATCATACATAATCGAGCTACATTGTTCAAAAAGTCATCAAAAACCCATAGGTTCAACATATACCCTAACATGCATTCTACCCCTTAAAACTTCATAAAACTTGTTTAAATCATACATTGAGCTTAAGATCGGCTCTTACCTCTTGAAGATCGAGGGTTGAGGAGATCTAAACTTGGAGATGGGAGAAGTTCCAACTTTTGGTCTCCAAGCTCCAAAACTCGTTCTAAGCTCAAAGATCTTCAAAACCAAAGTTAAAACCCGTGAAAATCATGGAAGATCTAAGGAAAACACTCAAGATCGAGGGAGGGGTGGCGGAGACTCACCTTGGCCGACAACGGGGGAGAAAAAGCTCGCCCGTGCGGACCTAAGGGACCCTTTTATAGTGGCTGGCCAGGCCACGTTCGGGGGCCGAATGTGCCTCCGCATGCATGCCATGTTCGGCGGCCGAACTTGACTTTCGGCGGCCGAACCTGGTTTCCCTCACTCATGCTTTCGGGGGCCTAACGTGCCTCCAAAACGCATGCATGTTCGGCGGCCGAACTTGACTTTCGGCGGCCGAACCTGGGTTTTCCTCCAAAGAATTTTCATGCAAAAACTCATTAAATTTCATACTTTAAAACCATTAAAAACATGAAAACATTTTTTATAAAACATAGTTCTACCCTTCTAGAGGTCTCCGACATCCGAGATTCCACCGGACGGTAGGAATTCCGATACCGGAGTCTAGCCGGGTATTACAGCATATATTCTTGGTATTAAGATCTATAGGAATAGATCTAAGAGGATAATTGGTTTGAGTCAAAGTACTTATATTGACAAAGTGCTGAAAAGGTTCAGCATGTAAGATTCCAAAAGAGGATTCTTGCCCATGTCTCATGGAATTCATCTCAGCAAGAATCAATGTCCTATGACATCTGATGAGCGAGAACAAATGAATAAGATTCCTTATGCTTCTGCTGTTGGATCTATCATGTATGCCATGCTATGTACTAGACCAGACGTCTCATATGCCTTGAGCACAACAAGTAGATATCAGGCAGATCCCGGTAAAAGTCACTGGACAGCTGTTAAGAATATCCTAAAGTACCTTAGAAGGACTAAGGATGCATTCCTAGTTTATGGAGGTTTGAAAGACGAGCTAGTTGTAAATGGTTACACAGATGCTAGTTTCCAAACCGACATAGATGACTTCAGATCGCAGTCAGGATTCGTATTCACTTTAAATGGTGGAGTTGTTAGTTAGAAGAGTTCCAAGCAGAGCACTATAGCATATTTTACAATAGAAGCTGAGTATATAGCAGCATCAGATGCAGTTAAAAAGACAGTCTGGTTGAAGGAATTCATCTCAGAGTTGGGAATGGTTCCCAGCATTGCAAAACCTATGGACCTTTATTGTGATAATAACGGTGCCATAGCACAGACAAAGGAGCCCAGATCTCACCAGAGATCTAAACATATACTCAGGCGATATCACTTTATTCGAGAGATCATTGATAGAGGAGATATCAAAATATGCAAAGTAGACACAAATGACAACATTGCAAATCCACTGACCAAGCCTCTTTCACAGGTCAAGCATGATCAGCACACTAGGTCTATGGGTATTAGATTCTTATATGGTTAGGCCTAGTGCAAGTGGGAGATTGTTAGTGTATATGCCCTAGGCCATTATCTTGGACCTTTTTGTATGTCGTTTTGGTTATTAATAAAAGAGGTTTTTATCATTATTATTTGTTTGCATGTTACATAATAATGATTATCATCCCTGGTTACTTATTATTATGTTGATAATAATAAAATATAACTGGTATAATTATTGATTGATAATCATGAGATGATTATGTATATGTTGATATAATTCAATAATCATAGATACTTGTTAGAGAACAAAATATTGGATGGACCCGCATTGAGATCACTACATGGGTCATTGCCATAAGTGAATCTCAAAGTAGTTATGTCTTAATCCTTTGACTTGAGATTGTCATAGTTTCCAACATAAGGACTATTATGTTTTGACATAACCAAATGTTGTCTTTAATCGGACAATCATAAAGGTTATGATTGAGCATAATAGAAATTATGTAGAGGATAATGAACAATCAAGATAGGATTTGTCCCTCTCTATGAGAGAGATATCTTCTGGGCCTCTCGATAAGTGAGACTGAAAAATGCATGGCCGTGCTCAAATGAATTGATAGTGTGATCAATATCATTTGAATTTATCAATCTACTTAGAGATCGAGAAATCATAAGTTTGAACATTATAAGTTTGACATTGACCATGACTTATGTTCAAACTAGATATCGTGTGACAAAGATTAATTCATGTTCTATTTATTAGGCTTTATTGGACTATTGATCCTCATATTAGTTGGGTAGTCATAATGTCTTGCTAGAGGCCACTTATGACTTATGGGCCTTGTGGGACTGGGCCTATTGCCAATTAATGTGAGCCTATTGGGTCACACACAAAAGAACGTTGTTGATGTGCTATGTCATATTAATGGGCTAAAAGCCCAAAGCCCATTAATATAATTAATAATAATAAAGTGTTATTATTATTAATTATTTATTATTATGAGATAATAATATTTAAAAAGATCTGCAGTCTATCTGTAAGTGTTACAGATAAAGGACTCTATCACATAAGATATTTGAATATCTGCAAGATTGTGATAGTGGGTTCTAAGCACAACTCTTTTAGGAAAAGAGTTGGTGGAAAACAAAAGACTGAAATATATATATATATACTCCTACTACGAATTGTGGGGGTTGAACAACATTTTGAGAAAACTCAGTCTAATAGCTGTAGATTGTGGAGCACATAATCTATCCATCTTTGAGAGAGCTAGCACTCTAGAAGGATAGAAGACGTTCGTGTGGATACCATAGAGGGTGTTCGTTTGAAAAAGCAGCACCATCAGTCCAACATTGCATCTTCTCAACGAGATTAACAGGTTAGTCTCATATTCTTCTTGTGAATTAAACGAAGCACTCGGATTATGGGAAAGGAAATCAACAGAGATTTTATTTTTCCGCTGCGCCTTTGGGTTGCAATAATCTCAGGATTTTCCAACAGTTACTATGATTAATAAGGATCATTGTATTTATACTAAAAGTTCTAAGGATAAATTTATAATCTAATCATTATATGTAGATGACATACTATTAGCTGAAAATGATATTAAGTGTATTAAAACCGTCAAGAAATAATTGTCATCTAATTTTGAGATGAAAGACATAGGAGAAGCAACATATATCCTTGGAGTTAAGATTTTAAGAGATTGCTTAAAAAGGTTATTATCTCTTTCACAAGAGAAATATATAATGAAAGTTTTAGAGCGATTTAATATATAAGACTGTAAATCCATAGATACTTCTATTGCTAAAGGCAATGCTTTAAGCTGAAGGTTATGTCCTAAGACTCTAGAAGAAAGAGCTCAAATAAAAAATATTCTATATGCCAGTGCATTTGGGAGTCTAATATATGCTATGATGTGTACTAAACCTGATATTTATTATGCAGTACGCATAGTGAGTAGATATCAATATGACTCTGGACTAGCATATTAAAAAGTAGTATAAAGGATATTGAGGTATCTTAAAGGCACATCATACTTCTTATTATCTTATGAAGGAGATAAGTTGCAGTTGAAAGATTATACAGATGCAAATTGGAGAAAATTTAGATGAACGTAAATCTACCTCTGGCTATACTTTCTTACTGAATAATGGTGCAATTTCATGGAGTAAGAAGCAATTTTATATAGCACTAATAAAGATGGAAAGTCGAGTTTGTAGCATTCTTAGCTACCAAACAAGTAGTTATTTGGTTGAAGCGATTTCTAAATCTCTTGAGAGTTTCAGAAGGTGCTATATAACCAATAATAATCTATTGTGATAATCAGACAGTAATAGCTTATATGAAGGATCTTAAATATCATGGAAAGACCAAACACATTAACATTAAGTATAATTTTGTGAGGGATATAGTTGCACAAAAAGAAGTAAATATGAAACATATCTCTATGCATAAAATGGCTATTGATCTTCTAACAAAGCCTATAATAAAATATCTTTTTCATAAGCATGTAAAGTCATTGCTTGCATAGGAGTTAATTTTTTTCATGTTAAAGTTATAATCTTTTTAATGTTTTATTGCAACAGTGTAATTCATACATACTATTTGTTATTTATAGATGATTTTATTATAATCAAGTATGTTGGATAGATAAAAAAAATGTCTCCTTATACAACATTGTTTTGTTGTCACACATGATGATAAAACACTAGATAATTACAAGTTTTTTTATTTTTTTATCTATGGATAAAAATTTGAGAGCTCAAAAAGTTTATAAAATAAAGTGTCATACCAAAAGGTATTAAGAATATATAATAAAGATTATTATTAATCTAATGTGAATAAGTCATATTATCTGTCTTATTAGTCAGATGGAGTTATGATTATAAAAAAAATAAATAGGTAAAAGAATTCAAAATTTGAGAATTAAGTAGACTCATATAATCATTTATATGTTATTGATCAGTCCAAATTTAGACCATTTTATCATGTTGTTATTAATTTTAATTTACACTTTTTCTGCTTAATTCTATGGTTTTGATCTTATTTTGCAGAAAATTGTGTAATGAGGTAATTTGGAGAAAATACCCTTAAAACTGTCTAAAATAGGATGAAGGAGAACAAGCTTATTACCAAAGTCAAGTTGCAGCTGAAGTGAAGATAAATAAGAAAAGTGGTAAATAAGGAAAGTACATTCAGTAGGGTAATTTGAAATTCAAATTTTAAATCTTCAAGAAGTCTTTCCCTTATTGAGGAAGCCAACTCTCAAGAAGATGCACATTCAAAATTCGAAAATCAAAATTCAACTTGTTTAGGAAGCCAAATCTCAAGAAGACATACTTGCCTCCCAAGTAATCAAGATTCAAAATTTGAAATTCAAAAGAAGGCTTCACCTCACAAGGAAACTTAGGGCAACATTCAGCCTATAAATACATCACATAAGGAGCCGCCCATCTCTTCCTCTCTTCTCCAATTAGGGTTGAAGCAAGTGGCCGGCGCATAACTCCTCTCCAAGGGCCGATTGGTTCTCTCTTCTCCTTCTTCTCTTTCTTTTTGAGTTTTGTTTCAGCCATGAGTGGCTGAAACTCTTTTTTCTAGTTGAAGAATAGGTGAAATTTTAGTTGTTTTATGGATTGGGAGATCTGAACATACATTGTTTATCTTTTATTTTTCAGTATTTATGCAATTTCATACTTATTTCCATTGTTGCTTTGTTGTTTAGATCTACGTTGATTCTTGATTGCAAAGTAATAATCTGTTAGTTTGGATAGTTTTGAGTCTGTAATTACTTGGATTATTCAAACACAATAACACTTGGTGTAAAAACTAAGGAAATTGCATGATCTAGCTATATCACAGTTTTTAGATGCCAAAGGTCCAAGGACATTCCTTGGCAACTTGTTGATTAGTGATTAATTAGAAAACACTCCCTAATTGATTTATGCTTAAGGAGGGATATAGAGGTGAGAAGCGTCTTCCATCTCCATAACTAATTTATTGAATCAAACAAAGGAACCTAAGTATCAATGATCAATCCCAACAACTGAAGTGGATTTAATTCTTCAACTAGAGCTCTTCTCATATTTGAATTCCTTTACTTTAATTATTTGATTTGCTTTATTGCTTTCAGTATTAGTTTAACTCATCAATCTCCAAACCCCTTTTATTTTACTTTTAGTTTATTTTCTTAGTCTTGATAAGGAAAATAGGTAAGTATCAATTCCCTGTGGATTCGATCCTTTTGCCACTATCTGCAGTTGTAAAATTATTAATAACCAAAAAGGTTATTTTTGACCAGCTTCTACAACCGCACAATCAGTTATTTTGAGTAAAGACATATACTCCATTAAGAATAGATAAAATATCGTAGCATGTGATTTATACCATATGTACTTGTGACCTATTTAGGAATACAAGCGATGATCTCTACTTGTAAGTCTTTGCTTGTAAGTAGTGTGAGGTCCTAATAGTTATAAGTAACTATAATATTAATACTCTTAAGACTTGAATCAATTACTTGAAACATAATTTAATGTTTGCTATCTTAATTAGGATATCATCATATGATCATGCATATAAGATCTAACGAGATATTCTTAGAAAAGACTTGAATCAGTTGCTTGAAATATGATTTAACGTTTGCTATCTTAATTAGGATATTATCAAGATGATCATGCATGATATGATCTAATGAGATATTCCTAGAAAAGAAATTGAATTATGGTTAAGAGCATCTAATTAAGTGGAAGATCATATGACAAAAATCATATTGTTTTGTATTCATTGATCGATTAATTATATTTATCTATGGATAAAATATAATTATGAATTAAAAAAAATTAAAATGAGATTTTGTGAGAAGTTCAATGTGATAAATGATCTAGGTATTACATACTATATCTACTCAATAAATTCATCATTTCGAGCGGTTATATTACTTCAACAGACATATAACATTTGAGCTCTCGAAATATGCTCTGATCACACAATCTATTTATTAAGTATGAAAATTGTAGTGTACATATCATCATGTTATATCATGTCTGAGTGGGAGATGAAAGAAATTAATCTAGGATAAATAAGAATTCACCATAATTCTAGCTCTTATACCAAATGATGCGGAACCCCAATGATAGAGCATAAATTAGTCCACTTTATCTTGATATTATTGATGATTATTTACATGATTTCTGCTTAATTTAGTGTTTTTGATATTATTTTGCAGAAAATGGTGTAAAAGGACATTTTGGAGAAGATCCCCCTAAAACTGCCTTAATTGGAGCAAAAGAATGCAAGTCTGCTAAGTTAGAATCAAGTGAAGATAAATAAGGAAAATTCTAAATAAGGAAAATGGCAAAGAAGAAAAGAACATTCAGCCAAAGCAATTTGAAATTCAAATTTCAAATCTCCAAGTAGCCTTTTCCTTATTCAAGAAGCCAAGACTTAAGTTGCCATAAATGAAGAGCCAAATAAGGAAAGTATTTTGAAATTCAAATCTTCAAGATTCATATTCAAATTTTGAATTTCAAATTCCAGCTTATTAAGGAAGCTAAATCCAGAGATCACATGCTTGCCAACTCATGCTTTGCACATTCAAAATTCACATGTGCAAGGAAAGGCTCTACCTTCCTTATTTGTGCATGGGCAGCAACTTGATTCTTGGGCAGCCTTTTGAAGGCACTTGGGCAGCCTCTTGAAGATATATAGGCAGCAAAGACATCAGCACCAGCAAGTAAGAGAAGGGCAGCCCCATTCCTTGCAATTGAAAGACCAAGCACACGCACCCCACTTCACATGTGCACAAGCGGCGTGGGAACACAGCACATGGGCAGCAACACATGCACACGTGGACAGCACTTGAAGACCTAGGGCGCACTCCTCTAATCCTATATAAGGATCCTTAAGTGGCCGACCAAAGAGGACTCTCTCTCTCGGCAATTTCGTCAAGCTCGGAGCAAAGGGCAGAATTCAATTCTGCAATTCTTCAGTTCATTCGTCCTTTCTCTTTTCCTTTTAATTTCTATTTTAATTCAGCCATGAGTGGCTGAATTCTTTTATTCTAGTTGAAGATTGGTTGAAACTAAGGTTGTTTTATGGATTGTGAGATCTGAACATAAACTATTTGTCTTTGATTTGTTCAATATTCATACAATTTGGTACTTGAATCTATGATTACTTTGTTGTTTTGATCAAAGTGGCCACTTGATTCTTGATTGCAAGGTAATTGATTATTAGTTGGGATAATTTTTAGTCTGTAATTTCTGGAATTATTCTAACATAAGAACACTTGGTGTAATAACTAAGGAATTATATGATCTAGCAATATCTCCATGCATTTGGGTAGTTAGGATTGGATCTCTCTATTTCTTCATGCAATTGATAATTGTTTTGATGCCTAAGGCCTAAGGACGTTTCTTGGCAATTTGTTAATTAGTAATTGATTAGAGGACGTTCCCTAATTAATTTAATCATAAGGAGATACATGGTGGTGAGAAGCGTTTTCCATCTCCATAACTAATCTATTGAATCAATCAAGAGAACATAAGTTTCAATGATCAATCCAAACAACCAAAGTGGATCCATCTCTTCAACTAGACCTTTCTCATATTAGATTTATCTTTTATTTAATTACATGCTCATTTAATTGCTGTCCGTAGTTTGCTAATCAAATCAATCTCAAAACCCCCCCATTTTTACTTTTATTGCACTTTACTTTTATTTTGCTTACAGTTACTTGCTTTCAGTTTCTCATTCAGTTAATTCTCTTGGTCTTGTTGAGAAAAATAGATAAGTTTTCAATTCTTTGTGGATTCGATCCTTTCACCACTATCTGCAGTTGTAAATTGTTGATAACCAGAAAGGTTATTTTTGACCGGCTTCGATAATCACGAGTCACCCAAGGGTATCAAATCCTGAAATCCCAAACACATAAGTGATAGAGAATGAGAAGAAGATGTAGATTCTCAACCTATTGAATCCCTAAATGACTAATGCAAATGAAAACGCAAGTAATTGCTTGATTAAGAAGTTAAGAATAGAAACTCACTAGTATGCAATATCTGGATGAAGATCAATTCTTGATGCGATAGAGATTCAAGCTAAAGCCAAATCTTGAAGAAGAGTTTCAAACTCTACAAATCGTTTTTCTATTCAGAAATTAACTCCTCCATCACATTTTTTGGGAGGGTAACTATATACCCTCAAGTTCATTGTACCTGGACAACTAGATTAGACTTTAAACTTGGATCTTACACTAAAATAAACAAGCCCAATACTTAAATAATCTTAAAATAGTCTAATACTAAGCTATTTAAGTATGTCAATGCAAATAAATGTATATGTAAACTTAGTGGCCTGTCCAGAAGTTTACTCTTCCAGCTTAAAATAATTGATTAAATATAATTTAGATTCTTCTTGCATATTCAGCCCAATTTGATTATATGAAACTCCACCGGTCTTCAATATATCTTGAGTTTCTATTCCCTCTAACATTCTGCCAATATAAATTTGAAGTGATTCTTTAAAATTTTTTGCTCTCAATCTTGTAATTGGTTCTTGAGATAATACTAGCTCTTCCTTTGCTCATCTTCTCTTACCATCCATTCTTTTTTTGAATAGAAGTTAGTTCCCTAGATTAATTTATCTTTGGACTATCTTCTGTGTATATGTCTGGTATCTCCTATAAGTGTGTCGGACGACCTCCTATATTTGTGAGGAGTGAAAGGGTGTGGATTGTGGATATCCATATGTGTTATTGGGTTCTCAATGAGTTAGATTTTTATCTCGTGGAAATACATTGCATTCAAGGTAATTCTTAGACTATGACTTTAATGCATGATTTAATCTTATAAGTATATATGAGACTATGGGTTACAAGGTGTTTTTACTTTTTTATTTTGAAAAATTTTGATTTTTCCTACACCTGCTATAAGAATTAACACCTGAAAGTTGATGTTGGAGATGAGATAGGATTCGAATCTCGGAACAGATTCAAAATCTGGTAGCATTGATGTTGGATGGATAAATATTTGGAAGATAAAAGACAATATTAGAGTCAACCAGATCTTTCACTCAATTTAAAATCATTGAATTGTTTCACATCTTTAAATTATTATACTCCTAATAGGTTTCATTCATAGCCATACTTTGTTGGTTTTGTTGGTGATATTTGCATTTTGTGATTCTATGTATTAAGAATATGGAATTTGGGGTTTTAAATCTGCAAAACATGATAATGAATGAATGCTATCATTTTTATTCATTCTCATATAAAAGTAGCAGAGAAGAAGGATGGGGAGAAAAAGAGAGAGAATAGAGTCTTTAATAAGAAATTTGAGAATTATTTTGTAATTTAATAATATTGTCTCTCCTTTATCATTAAATTAATAAAATATTTTAATAAAAAGACTTAATAGTCTTATTATGAAATTACGAGAAACATCTTACTTAAAATTATAAAAATTTAATTTCAATAAACTCAAAAATCATAATATTTTTTTTTTCTAAAAATAATTATAATTTTTGTCTGACTTAAAATTTATTCGTTTTAATTAATTATTTTAATTTAAAATTAAATGAGCCGATACTTTTGCATAAGATAATAATTTTCATTTATTTTAAAAACTAAAAATATTATCCTCTCTTTTTAATAAAAATGGAGTATTTAATTCCAAATCTAACAATTTAGATAAATTATTGAATGCCTAATTTTAAGTTTATGAGTTATCCCAAAATTCTGAAATAAAATATATTTATTAGTTAAAAGCCCTACACATTATCCACAAAAGATTTTGGATGGATTTTCATGACTTGTCACAAGTATGCTATCATCTTCATCCGCACATCAGCATCTATGTGAATTCTAATTTCTAAACATTAATCACGAAAATATATGGTATGTGTCTACAGAAAATAAATATGATTGAAGGATATGTGTATGGTGGAGATATGCTTTTTAATTTTATGGAGCTAAATTAAATTTTATTTTCAATTAATAAATAATAGGAAAATTGAAAATAAATTAAAATAATTAGTTGTTGATTTGTTAATACTTAATTTAACTAAATAGTTTAACTGAAATGAAAAATATTATTTTTTAATTTTCTAAAGTATTAAATTAAAATAGTATATATTTTTTTTTAAATTGAAAAGTGTACGATTAAAAGAGTAAAATATAATATCTTTCAAATTTATTCAGATACATTTACTACTTTCAGACTAATAAGCTATCATCTTCATCTGCACATTAGCATCTATGTGAATTCTAATTTCCAAATACTAACCACGAAAATGTATGGTATGTGTCTATAGCAAATAGATATGATTGAAAGGCATATGGTATGTGTCTATAGCAAATAGATATGATTCAAAGACACGTGTGTGGTGGAGATATGCTTTTTAATTTTATGAAACTAAATTAAATTTTATTTTCGATTAATAAATAATAGGAAAATTGGAAATAAAATAAAATAATTAGTTGTTGATTTGTTAATACTTAATTTAACTAAATAGTTTAACTGAAATGAAAAATATTATTTTTTTAATTTCATAAAATATTAAATTAAAAAAATATTTTTTTTAAATTGAAAAATGTGGATTAAATATGTAAAATTTGAGATCCCTTAAATTTACTTAGATAGATTTATTATCAGACTAATATGCCATTTTCATCCGCACATTAGCATCTATGTGATTCTAATTTTCAAACACTAACGACGAAAATATATGGTATGTGTCTACAGAAAATAGATATGATTGGAGGACATGTGTATGGTGGAGGTATGCTTTTTAATTTTGAGGAACTAAATTAAACTTTAATTTCCATTAATAAATAATAGGAAAATTGGAAATAAAATAAAATAATTAGTTGTTGATTTGTTAATACTTAATTTAACTATAAAGTTTAACTGCAATGAAAACTATTACTTTTAATTTTTTAAAATATTAAATTAAAAAAATATATTTTTTTTAATTGAAAAGTGAGAATTAAACGAATAAAATTTAAGATATCTCAAATTTATTCGGACACACTTACCATCGGATTAATATCGCATCATCTTCGTTCGCACATTAGCATTTTTGTGAATTGTAATTTTTAAAGACTAACGATGAAAATATATTGTATGGGTCTACAGAAAATATATATGATTGGAGAACACGTGTATGGTGGAGATATGATTTTCAATAAACTCAAAAACCATAATAATTTTTCTTAAAAATAATTATAATTTTTGTCTGACTTAAAATTTATCCGTTTTAATTGATTATTTTAATTTAAAAGCAAATGAGCCGATACTTTTGCATAAGATTTTAAAATAATAATTTTCATTTATTTTAAAAACTAAAAATATTTTCCTATCTTTTTAATAAAAATGAAATATTTAATTCCAAATCCAACAATTTAGATAAATTAAATCGAATGCCTAATTTTAAGTTTATAAGTTATCCCAAAATTCCGAAATAAAATATATTTATTAGTTAAAAGATTTTGGATGGATTTTTCTGACTTGTCACAAGTATGCCATCGTTTTCATCCGCACATTAGCATCTATGTGGATTCTAATTTCCAAACACTAAAAATGAAAATATTTACTTGACACGTGTATGGTGGAGGTATGCTTTTCAATTTTGTGGAACTAAATTAAACTTTATTTTCAATTAATAAAAATAATAGGAAAATTGGAAATAAAATAAAATAATTAGTTGTTAATTTGTTAATACTTAATTTAACTAAATAGTTTAATTGAAACGAAAAGTATTGTTTTTTAATTATTATTTTTAATTTTCAATATTAAATTAAAAAAATGTTTTGAATATATATTAATCACAAAACTAAAAAAATATAAAATTAAAATATGCAAATTCATAATACTCATTAAATATTTGCTAAAAAATCAATATATATATATACATATAATTTAATTTATATTACTAATTTTATTAAATATAAATATGATATATGAAATTTGTTTTTATAAAAACTAAAATACTGCTTGTGCTCAAATCCCACTGTTCATTTGTTTCTCTCTCAGGTAGTCGTGGACAACACCAGCAAATGCGATTTTCATCACAAATAGAAATAATGTAACTTGTGCTATTTAAGTTAATTATCTTGTTTGTCTCTATATGTGTCCCATTTCAGACGTTATTGGACTTTTGGTACCACTTATCGAAAAAAAAAAAAATTTTTAAGTAATAATAATAAATATTATAAAATAATAAAAATAATTTTAACGTAATTTATTTTCAATGTTTAACTAAATCGATGGCTTAAGCTTTAAATAATTTTATTATTATTTTAAAATAAAATCTACTTTAAAAAATTATAACATTCTCAATATTTTTTTAAAATACTTACAATAATCCTTTCACTATTTTTATTACTGCTTTCTTTAAGAAAATAATTTTCAAAACACTTACAATAATTTCTTCACTGTTTTTATCACCGCTTTCCTTTAGAAAATAATTTCTAAGATACCTACGATAATTTCTTTACTGTTTTTATCACTGCTTTCCTTTAGAAAATAATTTTCAAGACACCTACAACAATTTCTTTACTGTTTTTGTCACTGCTTTCCTTCAAAAAATAATTTCCCAGACAAACTCTCCCTCTCTTAATGTTTTTTCATTACTAGACTAAACTGAGAAAAATCATTGAGGGGCCAGTACACTTGCCATCAAATATGAAACATTAGTCATTGGCCAAGCTTTTCTCAACTTTGATACCCAGGTTTTGTTATTTCCTTGAAAATTTTATAAATTAATTCTTATAAAATTAATTTTGATAGCTGAATCATAACTCTTTGATTAGCTTGATTAATTTTATAAAAAAAAAATTAAATTAACTCGTATAAAATTATATATAATATTATTTTTTTAAAAATTTTATAAATTAAAAACAAAATTTTTACCTTCTAAATAAGAAAATTAATAGAATTGAGTTGAATTTTCTAAAATTTTTTACTTCAAACAAGGAATAAGAGGTTGTGAAGGATCAAGTTTTCCGGTTCAAAAGTAAGTCCGTAAGAAAGAATTGGAGTGAGAATGAGTTTGTGGTTTTCTGAAAAATGGAGCTGATGGCTATTATAGATTTATGGAGACGAGATGGAGAAGTGTTTGGTGGTTTTGTGTGTTTTATATTTTTCCCTTTATTTTGATTAAATAAGGATATAATTGTCATTTTAAAATGATCTCATAGCAAATTGATTATACTTCCAATAAAAGGACTAAAATTTTCTATGAATTTGAAACATATGACTTACCTATTACCAAAATTAAATTAGAGAATAATTTGCGAGTATTATAAAAATTTATAAACTTATATGTAAATTATTTTTTTATTGTACACATTAAAATTTTAAATAATTACATGTGATAACAATTGTATGGTCCATCATCTTCATCCGTATATTAGCATTTTTATGTTTAAGATTCAATAATGGATCAGGTTGAAATTATATTTTTGGTAAGTTTAGTTTGTTTCTCCCTCTTATTTTCTTTTATCCCTTTTTTTCCCTTTTGTGACGTATAATTGTCATCCTGCGTTTGTACCTTTTCATCATATTCATGTTGGCCATATGTACAGATGTACTGTATCATTTTCTTTCATCAGACGACTATTTAATTCCATTCGGCGCCACTTGGACACAATCTCGAGTATCACGGGATTTGTTGTTCCATATGCGCTAACTGATATTTGAGGCTAAGGCCCTTGCGGATAGGTTTCTGCTCAATCCGGCTTACCTAGACAGACTCTAGGCTCGCATAAAGCGTAGGGCCGCGTATTAGCCCCTTATTAAACTTCAGCCCAGTCTTTCTAGCATAGGCTTTGCCAAGGCTCGGGCGTTGTGAGCCTGGCTGTCATCAAGTGCTCTTTTACCCGCTCATTAATTATTCCATGATTTATGAGGGGGTAAACTTCGATATTTCAATTATTACCGCAAGGCTCTAGGAGAGTTCTGTCAAAACATCATTTCTTTGCCTTTTCCCATTTCAAACTTGTGCTCTTGCTTTTGCTCGTTGCTCTGTCTTTTGCGCTGCTTCTACTATCTTGCTCTTTCTCTTCTCTGTAATCATCTTATGGCTTCTATTAGGATTTCTGAGGTGGTCAGTCTGATGTATTCTATCACTCCTTTCTCTCACTATTTTTCTCTCGATTTCTCTGATACTTCTTCAAAATTAGGACTCCATTGCCTAATGAGCGAATAGTTTCTCCTAACCCACTGCCGAAAGGCCTACTAGATGCTCAACAAGGGCATAACTTGGTCTTTTTTGTAAATCAATACGAGTTCGGTCTTACTTTTCTATTTACCCCTTGTTTCATCAAGGTCTTCCATCACTTTAAAGTGACTCCTCATATGTTATCTTCTACCTCCATCTTACTTATGTGTTGTTTTGAGTCTATTTGCTTATGTTGGGGTTTTGCCCCTTCCCTCAAATTCACCTTCTTCCATTTGGTCAGATCTAACCATGGGTTCCATTATTTTGGCCCTCAAGCTGGGTTGTCAATATTCATGGAGTATAAGGATTCTACAAAGGCTTGGGCACAGTTTGTTGTCATCGAGCTGAAGGAGAGCTCGGGAATCAATAGGGACATTGACCTCTCTTGGAAAAAGATTCCTCAGTGCTGTAATGACTTTCCTAGGTTAACTCTAGTAGACCAAACTTGCCTTCTCCGACTGACCTCTGTAAAGAAGAAATATGACATTGAGAAGTGAATATTCATGTCTAATCTACTGAACTGCCAGGAAGCTGATATTTTTTTATTTTTTCCCCTTTATGTTCATATTTTATTGTTTCGAGCTCTAACTGAATTGATATTTCCTTTTTAGCTTCCGACACGCCAATGGGTTGCCATCAAGCTTACCAAGAACTTTACTTTGTTTAGGGAGAGCATGAAGGAGACTCTGGCCACTTTCAAGGCCAAAAAGTTTGTCGCTGATGTAACTCAGGAGGTTTTCCAAATACCTCTCCCGCATCATCTGCTCGTGCACTGCTCCCTACACCTTCTCTGGCTCTAGTTCTGGTGTTGGAGGGTTCTCGTTTTGCAACCTCCAGGGCGTCAGTCCCACCCATGGTGCCGGCCTCTTCTATGGCTTCACCCGCTCTGAAGGAAGTCCCTAAGAAGCCCATCGTGGTTAGCGAGTCGATGGACAGTAGTTCAGAGGAGAGTACCAGGTCTGCTCCCTTAAACCTCCCTCCCGTCTGACCTGTGAGTGCTATTTGTTAGGAAACTCAGAGATTACTGCAACCTAAAACATGCAGCGAAAAATTAAAATCTTTGTTTCCCTTTCAGGACCCAAGTGCTTCATTTATTTCAAAAGGAAGGATAAGAGACTAACCTGTTAGACTCGACGAGAAGATACAGTTCCGGACTGATGGTGCTACTTTTGAAACAAACACCCTCAATGGTATCCACACGAACCTTTCTGTCTAGAGTGCTAGCTCTCTCAACAGATGGATAAGCTATGTGCTCCCATCTACAACCCAGTAAAATGATTACTCTAAAAAAAAACCTTTCTCCCGCGATTGAAAGAAAGTCTTTTATTCATTCTTCAGTCTTTTCGTTTTCCCACACTTCATTTCATAAAAGAGTTGTGTTCATAACCAACTATCACAATCTCGTAGATACTGAATTATCTATGTGATTAGTCCTTTTGAAAATAGAAAATTTTTTTATCTGTAACAGTTACAAATAGACTGCAGATCTTTTTTTAAAAATATTATTATCTCATAATAATAAATAATTAATATTAATAATAATAATATCTTTATTATTATTAATTATACTAATGGACTTTTAGCCCATTAATATGACATGTCACATCAACAACGTTCTTTTGTGTGTGACTCAATAAGCTCACATTAATTAGTAATAGACCCAGTCCCACAAGACCCATAAATCATAAACGACCTCTAGCAAGACATTATGACTATCCAATTAATATGAGGATCGATAGTCCGATAAAGCCTAATAAACAGAACATTTATTAATCCCTTTGTCACATGATATCTAGTTTGAACATAAGTTATGGTCAATCTCAAACTTATAATGTTCAAACTTATGATTTCTCGATCTCTAAGTAGACTGATAAAACCAAGTGATATTGATCACATTATCAATTCATTTGAGCACGGTCATGCATTTCTCAGTCTCACTTATCGAGGGGCCTAGAAGATATTTCTCTCAAAGAGAGGAACAAATTATATCTTGATTATTCAGTATCCTCTACATAATTTCTATTGTGCTTAATCATAACCTTCATGATTATCCGATTAAAGACAATGTTTGGTTATGTCAAAACATAACAATCCTTATGCTGGAAACTATGATAATCTCAAGTCAAAGGATTAAAACATAACTATCTTGAAATTCACTTATGACAATAACCCATGTAGTGATTTCAAGGGTCCATTCAATATTTTGTTCTCTAACAAGTATATATGATTATTGAATTACATCAACATATACATAATCATCTCATGATTATCAATCAATAATCATACTAATCATATTTTATTATTATCGCCATAATAATAAGTAACCAGGGATGTTAATCATTATTATGTAACATGCAAACAAATAATAATGATAATAAAACCTCTTTTATTAATAACCAAAATGACATACAAAAAGGTCCAAGATAATGGCCTAGGGCAAATATACTAACAATCTCCCACTTGCACTAGGTCTAATCGTACAAATATCTAATACCTATAGACCTAGTGTGCTGATCATGCTTGACCTGTGAGAGAGACTTGGTCAGTGGATCTGCAATGTTTTCATTTGTGTCTACTTTGCATATTTTGATATCTCCTCTATTAATGATCTCTCGAATAAGGTGAAATCGCCTGAGTATATGTTTAGATCTCTCATGAGATCTGGGCTCCTTTATTTGTGCTATGGCACCATTGTTATCACAATAAAGGTCCATAGGATTTGCAATGCTAGGAACCACTCCCAACTCTATGATGAATTTCTTCAACCATATTGCCTCCTTAGCTACATCTGATGCTGCTATATACTCAGCTTCTGTTGTAGAATTTGCTACAATGCTCTGCTTAGAACTTTTTCAACTAACAGCTCCACCATTTAAAGTGAATACGAATCATGACTACAATCTGAAGTCATCTATGTCGGTTTGGAAACTAGCATCTGTGTAACCTTTTACAACTAGCTCGTCTTCCAAACCTCTATAAACTAGGAGTGCATCCTTAGTCCTTCTAAGGTACTTTAGGATATTCTTAACAGCTGTCCAATGACTTTCATCGGGATCTACCTGATATTTGCTTGTTGTGCTTAATGCATATGAGATGTATAGTCTAGTACATAACATGGCATACATGATAGATTCAATAGCAAAAGCATAAGGAATCTTATTCATCCGTTCTCGCTCATTAGATGTCATAGGACATTGATTCTTGCTGATATGAATACCATGATGTTAGGAAACCTAGAGATTACTACAACCCAAAAAACGAAGCGAAAAATACAAATCTCTATTTTTCCTTCCAGGATCTAAGTGCTTCATTTATTTCAAAAGGAAAGACAAGAAACTAACCTTTTTAACTTGAAGATAAAAGATAGTTCTGGACTGATGGTGCTGCTTTTGAAATGAACACCCTCAATGGTATCCACATGAACGCTTCCGTCTAGAGTTCTAGCTCTCTGAATGGATGGATAAGCTATGTGTTCCCCAATTTGCAGCCCAGAAAAATGATTACTCCAAAAAACTTCTTCCAGCAATTCACAGAAGATGTTTTATTCTTTTTTCAGTCTTTTATTTTGCCACACTTGTTTTTGTAAAAGAGTTGTGTTCATAACCAACTATCACAATCTCGCAGATACTTAAATATTTATGTGATAAGTCCATTTTGAAAAGAAAAACCAAAAAATCCTTTATTTGTAAATGTTACAGATAGACTGCAGATCTTTTAAATATTATTATCTTATAATAATAAATAATTGATATTAATAATAAAAACATCTTTATTATTATTAAAATTATTATTAATTATACTAATGGGCTTTTAGTCCATTAATAAGACATAATACATCTACGACGTTCTTTTGTGTGTGACCATATAGATTCACATTAATTAGCAATAAACCAAGTCCCATAAGGCCCATAAATCATAACCGAGCTCTAGCAAGACATTATGACTACCCAATTACTATGAGGATCGATAATCCGGTAAAGTCTAATAAACAGAACATGTATTAATCCCTTTGTCACATGATATCTAGTTTGAACATAAGTCATAGTTAATGTCAAACTTATAATGTTCAAACTTATGATTTCTCAATCTCTAAGTAGACTGATAAAACCAAGTGATATTGATCACACTATCAATTCATTTGAGTACGGCCATGCATTTCTCAGTATCACTTATCGAGGGGCCCATAAGATATTTCTTTCAAAGAGAGGGACAAATTCTATCTTGATTATTCAATATCCTCTACATAATTTCTATTGTGCTTAATCATAACCTTTATGATTTTCCGATTAAAGGCAATGTTTGGTTATGTCAAAACATAATAGTCCTTATGTTGAAAACTATAACAATCTCAAGTTAAAGGATTAAAACATAACTATTTTGAGATTCACTTATGACAATAATCCATGTAGTGATCTCAATGTGGGTCCATCCAATACTTTGTTCTCTAACAAGTATTTATGATTATTGAATATATCAACATATACATAATCATCTCATGATTATCAATCAATAATCATACTAGTCATATTTTATTATTATCACCATAATAATAAGCAATCATGGATGTTAATCATTATTATGTAACATGTAAACAAATAATAATGATAATAAAACTTCTTTTATTAATAACCAAAAGGACATACAAAAAGGTCCAAGATCATTAATGGCCTAGGGTAAATACACTAACAATCTCCCACCTGCACTAGGTCTAATCATACAAATATCTAATTGTAATACCCGGCTAGATTCCGGCATCGGAATCCCTACCTTCCGGCGGAATCTCCGTTGGAATCTGAAATTTTGATGATGCTAGAGTCTTCTAGAGAGGTAGAATGTGTTTTCTCAAATGTTTTTACTGATTTCATGGTTTTAAATGAAAAAGAATTGAGTTTTGAAAAGAAAAGACCAAGGAGGCATTTGCCAGGTTCGGCCGCCGAAAGTGAAGTTCGGCCGCTGAACATGGGAAGGTTTCGGGAGCGCTTTTGGCCTCCGAAAGCTTTGTTTGAACGAACCAAGGTTCGGCCGCCAAACCTCAAGTTCGGCCGCCTAACATGCATGAGTTTAGGGGGCACGTTAGGCTGCCGAAGGTTGTTGACCAGGCCACCTATAAAGAGCCCTCAGATCGGAAATGGGTGAGTTTTCTCCCCATTCTCGAGCTCAGGTGAGTTTTTGTACTCCTTTGGTCGTTTTCATGCTTTCACTACCCATCCCTCAAGTTTTTCATGAATTCTACCCTTGTTTTGAAGTTTTGAAGCTTAAATAGGAGTTTTGGGAGCTTGGAGGCTTTTGGAGCTTGGATCCTCCACACCTCCGAGTTGGAGATCGCACCACCCCTCTGTAACGACCCGAAAATCGGACCACTACCGGCGCTAGGATCCAGATCGGCATAAGGCCGCCGGGACCCGTAGCAAGCTTGACATGCATCCTATAAACTTGATTAATCCCATACATGATCAACAACATACATAAAAATTTGAACTTTTCTTTTACCAAGCTCAACCTGTGCATGCTCATAAACATATACATAAACATAAACCCCACACTGGAGCTTTCAACAAACGCTCCAATGGGGCATCTCATCATACACAAGTTTGGTGGAACATAAACATCATAAAACATAGATCATGTTTACAAAAGGGATTACTATACAAACTCGGTCAAGCACAATTTCTAAACCTCAATCTCAGAATCAACATTTACATGACATAACTATTCATAACTTTACATCATTTTACAATTTATCATGTCCACATTCTAACCATTACATACACATGACTTCATTCATCTCGACTTCTCTGCCTAGCCCGTACTTGCAAACCTGGGGGATTAGGGAGAAGGGTGAGCAACTAGAGCCCAGTGAGCAGAATAATAAAACATTTAAATCATATATTAAAGTCTCATGCTTTCATGTAATGCAACACATCACAACAAATCATATCAAGGATGGTATTGTCACCAATAGTCCTCTACATTCCAAAGTGCCGGGACGTAGAATGGGTCAACCGGTCTTTCTCTTAAATATATCATAACATAACATTTCCAAGGTGCCGGGACATAGAATGGGTCAACCGGTCTTTCTCTTACATAGTGCCGGGACGTAGAATGGGTCAACCGGACTTCCATACCATGACATACCGTACCATATCACATCATATCATATGAGGACTAAAGGATCATCCAATAACCAATCCACATCGATATCATAGAATGCAATGCAACATATTCGTGAATTCTAATGCAAACAACCTAGGATATTACATGGCATTCATGATGCATGAGACAATGACTAAAGCAGCTGACTCACTGCTGGGGTCCTCGGTTTCTCAGGTCCGAACCTACACAGGTGGACTCAAATGAGGGACCAACATACTAGAACATGACTCTAAAAACATCCCCCAAAAACCCCCTAAAACACCTCAAAACAATCATGCAAAACATGCAAAGGAAGGCTGAACAGGGCACTTTCAGCGGCAGGTTCGGCGGCCGAAAGTCCCTCCAGAGCCGTAAGTCAGGCAGGTTCGGCGGCACCTTCGGCGGCACCTTCGGCGGCCGAAAGTGCCCTCTAGAGACGAAAGTCCATTTTCGAGGGCATGCTTCGGCAGCCGAAAGGCTTGCCTCCCAGGCAGATTCGGCGGCCGAAAGTCCTTCGGCTGCCGAACCTGGTTTCTGCCAAAAGGGCAGAAACTCGGCTCCTCATGCACATTTGCCTCCCAAAACCTTCAATCAAGCATACAACTCATCCAAAACATGCATAGATACATACATCAGCTCCTAGGGGCTTCAAACTATCCTAAACCCCATCTACAACACATCAAACATGCATATCCAACATACATTGTCCATAAAACACATAAAACCTAACAAAGCTCAACTAACATAAACTTACATTTCTACCCCATGAATCAACTTAAAACTTGCTTAAAACATATAATGAGCTCAAGATCGGCCCTTACCTCTTGAAGATCGAGAGGAAAACGACCCTAGCTCGAAGATGGGAGAGATTGAGTTTCTTGAACCTCAAAGCTCCAAAACTTGCTTTATGCTCAAAAATCTTCAAAACAAAGTTGCAAACTCATAAAAATCATGAAGAATGGAAGGAAGAAACTCAAGATCGGCGAGGGACGGCGGAGAGCTCACCTTGGCCGAAAATGGGGAGAAAAGCTCACCCATTTCGGCTAAGGGACCCTTTTATAGGTGGCTGGCCAGGCCACATTCGGGGGCCGAACGTGCCTCCGCATGCATGCCATGTTCGGCGGCCGAACCTGGACTTCCCTCACTTATGCTTTCGGGGGCCTAAAGCACTCCCGAAGTGCATGCATGTTCGGCGGCCGAACTTGAGGTTCGGCGGCCGAACCTGGGTCTTCCTGCAAGATTATTTTCATGCAAAAACTCATTTTCCTTCTAGCTTAAAAACATAAAATACATTAAAACATTTTATAAAAACATGATTTTACCCTTCTAGAGGTCTCCGACACCCGGGATTCCACTGGACGGTAGGAATTCCGATACTGGAGTCTAGCCGGGTATTACATTCTCCCCCCCTTAAGAACATTCATCCCCGAATGTTCACCAAACAACACATAGCATGGCATATACATAACATACATACAAAGCACATAAAACTTACTTTAGAAAAGATGGGGATATTGCTGGGGCATGGACTCCCGTGTCTCCTAGGTACACTCTTCAATATTGTGGTGGTTCCACAGGACTTTCACCATCGGGATTTTCTTATTTCTCAGCTTCCTGATCTGGGTGTCTATGATCCGTACTGGCTGCTCAACATAGGTGAGATCTTCTTGGATCTCCACATCAGGCTCACTAAGAACCTTGCCCGGATCTGACACGAACTTCCTCAACGTGGAAACATGGAAAACCGGATGGATTCTTTCCATTGAAGCAGGTAAATCCAGCTTGTATGACACATTCCCAACCTTTTGCAAGATTTCAAAGGGTCCGATGTATCGTGGGGCTAGTTTACCTTTCTTCCCAAAGCGAACCACTCCTTTCATAGGAGACACCTTGAGCAATACCAGATCCCCCTCCTGAAACTCTACTTGTCTCCTGCGGATGTCTGCATAGCTCTTCTGCCTGCTTGCAGCAGTCTTGATCCTTTCTCTGATTATGGGTACCACCCTGCTGGTGATCTCTACTAGCTCAAGCCCTGCCAAGGCCTTCTCTCCAACTTCCTCCCAGCAAACAGGTGACCTGCACTTCCTTCCATATAAAGCTTCATATGGAGCCATCCCGATGCTAGCATGATGGCTGTTATTGTAGGTAAACTCCACCAAGGGTAGATGCTGCCTCCAAGAACCGCCAAAATCCAGCACACACATTCTAAGCATATCCTCTATCGTCTGGATGGTCCTCTCAGATTGTCCGTCCGTCTGGGGGTGGAAGGCAGTACTGAAATCCAACCTGGTACCCATAGCATTCTGCAGACTCCGCCAAAACCTGGAGGTGAACTGGGGTCCTCTATCGGACACTATTGAAACAGGAACCCCATGCAGCCTGACGATCTCATTAACATACACCTGCGCCAACTTGTCCACAGAATAGCCACTCCTGACAGGGATAAAGTGAGCAGATTTGGTGAGTCTGTCCACAATCACCCATATGGAGTCCAATCTGTTGGACGCCGCCGGTAACCCCACTACGAAGTCCATAGCTATATTCTCTCATTTCCACTCTGGAATAGGTAGCGGGTTCAGCATTCTAGCCGGCTTCTGATGTTCCAGCTTCACCCTCTGACACACTTCGCAGGCTGACACAAACTGTGCCACCTCTCTCTTCATAGCTAGCCACCAATAAACTTTCTTCAGATCTTGATACATCTTGGTGGTTCCGGGGTGAACGCTGTATCTTGCATTATGAGCATCTCTCATAATGTCTCCTTTTAGCCCTATGTTGTCTGGTACACATAATCGGCTCCCATAGCGGAGGATCCCCTTGTTGTCGAATCTGAACTCACTATCTTTGCCTGACTGAACAGTCCTGGCAATCTTCACTAACTCTGGGTCCTCGTACTGTTTCTGAGCCACCTACTCCAGAAACACAGGTGTCACTCTCAACTGGGCTATCAAAGCACCTGTACCAGACAACTCAAACTGTAGACCTTCATCAATGAGCTTGTAAAACTCCTTCACCACTGGTCTCCTCTCAGCCGTGATGTGGGATAAGCTGCCTAGTGATTTTCGGCTTAAGGCGTCTGCCACCACATTCGCCTTACCCGGATGGTACTGAATCTTGCAATCATAATCACTCAGCAGCTCTATCCATCTTCTCTGTCTCAAGTTCAAATCTCTTTGACTCAGGATGTACTGCAGGCTCTTATGATCTGTGAAGATCTCACATTTAACCCCATAGAGGTAGTGCCTCCACATCTTGAGTGCAAAGATTACTGCTGCCATCTCCAGGTCATGTGTGGGGTAATTCAACTCATGCTTCTTCAGCTGTCTAGAAGCATAAGCAATCACCCTTTCATTCTGCATTAACACACAACCCAATCCCACTCGGGATGCATCACAGAAAACTGTGAAATCCTCATTGTTAGTTGGCAAAGCTAACACTGGTGCTGACGTTAACCTCTTCTTAAGCTCTTCAAAACTCTTTTCGCATTAGTCGGTCCACACAAACGTCTGATTCTTCCTAGTCAATCTGGTCAGAGGAGCCGCGATCTTAGAGAAGTCCTGTACGAACCTCCTGTAGTAACCCGCCAAACCCAAGAAACTCCTGATTTCTATCACTGAAGTGGGTCTAGGCCAGTTAGCCACAGCTTCTACCTTCTTGGGGTCCACCTCTATTCCATTTTCCGATACAACATGCCCCAAGAATGAGATGCTCCTCAGCCAGAACTCACACTTGGAGAACTTGGCATACAAGCCATGTTCCCTCAAGGTCTGCAGAACCAACCTCAGATGATGGGCATGCTCCTCTGCATTCCTGGAATACACTAAGATATCATCTATGAAGACAATAACAAAGTGATCCAGGTACTGGCTAAACACTCTGTTTATGAGATCCATGAATGCTGCAGGGGCGTTGGTTAACCTGAACGGCATCACAAGGAACTCAAAATGCCCATATCTGGTTCTGAAAGCCGTCTTTGGCACATCCTCTTCCCTTATCCTCAGCTGATGATACCCGAACCTCAGATCTATTTTGGAGAAACAACCCGCTCCTGCTAGCTGGTCGAATAGATCATCGATCCTAGGCAAAGGGTACTTATTCTTGGTAGTGACTTTGTTCAACTGCCTGTAGTCGATACAAAGTCTAAGGGATCCATCCTTCTTTCTCACAAACAAGACTGGAGCACCCCAAGGTGAGGTACTCGGTCGGATGAAGCCCTTTTCTACCAGCTCTTGCAACTGCTCTTTCAATTCGTTCAACTCAGTTGGAGCCATCCTGTAGGGAGGGATAGAGATCGATCGAGTTCCAGGCATTAATTCTATCTCGAACTCTATCTCCCTAGCAGGTGGTAAACCTGGCAGCTCGTCTGGGAAGACATCTAAGAACTCTCTGACCACTGGCACCGAGGCGGGCTCTCTAACCTGATTGCTAAGCTCTCTCACATGAGCCAAATACCCCTAACATCCCTTCCTAAGCAACCTACGAGCCTGAAGAGCTGATATCAGACCTCTAGGTGTACCCCTCCTGTCTCCCCTGAAGACAACCTCTGACCCATCCCGACCACTGAACTTGACTACTTTGTCCCTGCAGTCCAAGGTAGCACCATGGGTAGATAACCAGTCCATCCCTAGAATGACGTCAAAATCTGTCAAGTCTAGAACCACAAGGTCGGCGGAAAGGCATCTTCCCTCAACAAAGACTGGACTGCACTGGCAGACTGACTCTGCCACTGATGGATCACACTTGGGTCCACTGACCCATAGGGGGCACTCTAACCCAGAGACCATTAATCCCAACCTCTGAACGGCTCTCGGAGTAATAAAAGAATGAGATGCACCAGGGTCCATCAAGGCATACACATCTGAACAACCAATGACTAAGTTACCTACCACCACGGTGTTAGATGCATCTGCCTCCTGCTGAGTCATCGTGAAGATCCGTGCTGGAGCTGATGGACCTTCACCTCTGAAACCCGCTGAAGAAGAGGCTGACCCTCTCCCTCTGCCTCTGCCACTGGCCTGAGTCGTGGCTGGAGCTGCTGGCTGCGCTACACTTCCTGAAGCTGTCTGCTGGGACTGAGCCATAGGTATTGTCCTAGGACACTCCCGAGCCATGTGTCCCTCTTGCCCGCATCTGAAGCAGGCTGCTGTCCCAGCCCGGCAAACTCCCTTGTGTGGCTTACCACACTTTGCACAAACTGCATTATCCGCACCAGAGCTTGAGCCACTCCCTAGTCCCATACTGGACTTGATCTTGTTCTAGAACTTGTTCTTCTTCGGCTTCTTAATGGTGTTACCCCACCTTTTGCTACCTGAAGCTGCTGCACTCAAAGAAGAAGAGCCTGGGGTCTTAGAACCAGAAGGTTGTGCCACTGACTGCTTAACCGTCCCCTGAATGATGGCATTGGCCTCCATTTTCCGGGCCATATCCACTATGGCATGGAAGCTCTCCCTATCTGCTGACTGGATCAAGGAGGAATATCTAGAGTGGAGTTTCATGATATACCTCCTTGACTTTTTCTGGTCTGAGTCAAGATTTTGCCCTGCAAATGGCAACAGCTCCAAGAATCTGTCTGTGAACTCATCCACACTCATATCATCAGTCTGCCTCAACTGTTCAAACTCTATCATCTTCAGCTCCCTTGAACTATCAGGGAAAGCCCATCCTGCAAACTCGTTTGCAAACTCTTCCCAAGACATGTTGTCCACCCTCGGGTTCACATAATTCTTAAACCAATCTCGGGCCTTCTTGCATTTAAGCGTGAACCCAGCCATCTGAATAGCTCTACTGTCATCCGCCCCAATCTCATCTGTAATCACCTTGACCCTCTCAAGATACACAAACGGGTCATCCCCTTTTTCATACTGAGGGGCACCAAGCTTCATGTAATCGGTCATCTTGACCTTGCTCCCACCAGATGAGCTAGGCTTAGGTACCGGGGTTTGCTGTATTTGGATAGTAAGGTGGAGGTGGGTACATGGGGTACTGTGGGTATGGTGGGTAGTAAGATGGGTATGGCATGTGAGAAGGGTAAGGATTAAAGCTGGGGTAATCCGATGTACCTCCCATCGAATACCCAGGATTTTGAGAAAAGGGTGGGTAGTGAGGTGGCTGAACAAATCCCGAGGCTTGGGTGCCTCCTTGGGACTCTCCCATTCCCTCTTTCGACATGCTCACTCCTAAACTACCATCCCTCCTCTGGTCCACATCCATCTCATCCCCCAAATCAACTGACATTCCTTCCTGAACTGTTCCCCTCACTGATCTGCTTCTACCCAGATCCAAAGACCTTCTAGGGTCTCTTACTGCTCTTTCTCTGCTGGACCTACTTGACATTGCCCTAGGCAATGCTGGAGGACGGGCATCAGTGCCCTCGTCCTGGGGTGGTACTCCAGTCAATCGTGCAGATCGACGAGTTCCTCTCATCCTGTTTTCTGAAAAATAGTACACATCACACAAACATTAGCATCAAATGGTTCATGTGGAAACACATGAACCCGCATCACATACATCACATATCATAACGTATCATTAATGCATATGCATATAATCATGGCATTTCACATCATCATTCAAGACAGGACTCTTTATCCTATCCTAGTGGACATGATTTTCCTATTGTGCTTGACCTTCTATAACATCTATGAGCCCGACACTCTAGGTCCGACAATATAAATCTAGGGCTCTGATACCATTCTGTAACGACCCGAAAATCGGACCGCTACCGGCGCTAGGATCCAGATCGGTATAAGGCCGCCGGGACCCATAGCAAGCCTGACATGCATCCTGTAAACCTGATTAATCCCATACATGATCAACAACATACATAAAAATTTAAACTTTTCTTTTACCAAGCTCAACCTGTGCATGCTCATAAACATATACATAAACATAAACCCCACACTGAAGCTCTCAACAAACGCTCCAATGGGGCATCTCATCATACACAAGCTTGGTGGAACATAAACATCATAAAACATAGATCATGTTTACAAAAGGGATTAGTATACAAACTCGGTCAAGCACAATTTCTAAACCTCAATCTCAGAATCAACATTTACATGACATAACTATTTATAACTTTACATCAATTTACAATTTATCATGTTCACATTCTAACCATTACATACACATGACTTCATTCATCTCGACTTCTCTGCCTAGCCCGTACCTGCAAACCTGGGGGATTAGGGAGAGGGGTGAGCTACTAGAGCCCAGTGAGTAGAATAATAAAACATTTAAATCATATATTAAAGTCTCATGCTTTCATGTAATGCAACACATCACAACAAATCACATCAAGGATGGTATTGTCACCAATAGTCCTCTACATTCCAAAGTGTCGGGACGTAGAATGGGTCAACCGGTCTTTCTCTTAAACATATCATAACATAACATTTCCAAGGTGCCGGGACGTAGAATGGGTCAACCGGTCTTTCTCTTACATAGTGCTAGGACGTAGAATGGGTCAACCGGACTTCCATACCATGACATACCGTACCATATCACATCATATCATATGAGGACTAAAGGATCATCCAATAACCAATCCACATCGATATCATAGAATGCAATGCAACATATTCGTGAATTCTAATGCAAACAATCTAGGATATTACATGGCATTCATGATGCATGAACATGCTCAAAACTTTATAATTTATTTGCTTTAAAACATAAAGGTTTATTCTACTCACCTCAGCTAGCTCTGACAATGACTGAAGCAGCTGACTCACTGCTAGGGTCCTCGGTTCCTCGGGTCTGAACCTACACAGGTGGACTCAAATGAGGGACCAACATACTAGAACATGACTCTAAAAACATCATCCAAAAACCCCCTAAAACACCTCAAAACAATCATGCAAAACATGCAAAGGAAGGTTGAACGGGGCACTTTCGGCGGCAGGTTCGGCGGCCAAAAGTCCCTCCAGAGCCGAAAGTCAGGCAGGTTCGGCGGCACCTTCGGCGGCCGAAAGTGCCCTCCAGAGACGAAAGTCCATTTTCGGGGGCATGCTTCGGCAGCCGAAAGGCTTGCCTCTCAGGCAGGTTCGGCGGCCGAAAGTCCTTCGGTTGCCGAACCTGGTTTCTGCCAAAAGGGCAGAAACTCGGCTCCTCATGCACATTTGCCTCCCAAAACCTTCAATCAAGCATACAACTCATCCAAAACATGCATAGATACATACATCAGCTCCTAGGGGCTTCAAACTATCCTAAACCCCATCTACAACACATCAAACATGCATATCCAACATACATTGTCCATAAAACACATAAAACCTAACAAAGCTCAACTAACATAAACTTACATTTCTACCCCATGAATCAACTTAAAACTTGTTTAAAACATATAGTGAGCTCAAGATCGGCCCTTACCTCTTGAAGATCGAGAGAAAAATGACCCTAGCTCGAAGATGGGAGAGATTGAGTTTCTTGAACCTTAAAGCTCCAAAACTTGCTTTATGCTCAAAAATCTTCAAAACAAAGTTGCAAACTCATAAAAATCATGAAGAATGGAAGGAAGAAACTCAAGATCGGCAAGGGACGGCGGAGAGCTCACCTTGGCCGAAAATGGGGAGAAAAGCTCACCCATTTCGGCTAAGGGACCCTTTTATAGGTGGCTGGCCAGGCCACATTCGGGGGCCGAACGTGCCTCCGTATGCATGCCATGTTCGGCGGCCGAACATAAGGTTCGGCGGCCGAACCTGGACTTCCCTCACTTATGCTTTTGGGGGCCTAAAGCACTCCCGAAGTGCATGCATGTTCGGCGGCCGAACTTGAGGTTCGACGGCCGAACCTGGGTCTTCCTCCAAGATTATTTTCATGCAAAAACTCATTTTCCTTCTAGCTTAAAAACATAAAATACATTAAAACATTTTATAAAAACATGATTTTACCCTTCTAGAGGTCTCCGACACCCCGGATTCCACCGGACGGTAGGAATTCCGATACCGGAGTCTAGCCGCATATTACACCTCGATCTTCAAGAGGTAAGTGTAGATCCTTGCTTTCCTTGTGTTTTAATGAAGTTTTAAGTAAGTTTAAAGAAGTTTTGATGGTTGAGTATGGGTAGATATGCATGTTAGGGTTTATGTGGGTTTTATGCCAATATATGTTTATGTGCTGATTGTTGGGGGTTTAGACAAATGTTTATGCTCCTTCGTGCATGTGGGAGAGTGTATGCATGATTGGGAGAGAGCAAGTGAGGTTTTGAGTAGTTATGATGGTTTTGGCTTATGTGGGTCATAAGCTCTTTATGTATGCTTTATGTTGTTTTTGTTGGAGTTTAAGCTTGTTTAATCTCCTTTGTGCATGGTTAAGGGTTTATGAATGTTTTTAAGAGGTTGAGTGCTTGTTTGGGGTGTTTGGTAAGGTTTTGGAGGCTGGTATGCACAAGAGGCTGAGTTTTGATGAACTCAGGTTCGGCCGCCGAAGGTAGTTTCGGCCGCCGAACCTGCCTATGGATGCATGGATTGGCCGCCTAACCTTGCCCTCGAAAGTTGAGTTTTGGCTTGAAAATAGACTTTCGGCCGCCGAAAGTGCCTGACTTTCGTCTCTGGAGAAGGACTTCGGCCGCCGAAGGTGCCGCCGAAAGTGCCCGAGTTTCGTCTCTGGAGAGAGGGTTCAGCCGCCGAAGGTGTCGCCGAAAGTGCCTTGTCCAGCCTTTTCATGGTTTTTTTCTATGCATGTTTTGAGGATGTTTTAGGGGGTTTTTGGGGAGTTGTTTATGAGTTGTTTAGAGTGTGTTTGTTACCTCACTGGAGTCCACCTGTGTAGGATCAGACCCGAGGAACCGAGGTGTTTGGCAGTGTTAGCTGCTTCAGAGTCAGTCCAGAGCTAGTCAAAGGTGAGTAGAACATAACTCTTTTAATATTAAAGAAATTAAATGTTTAAAGCACGTTCATGCATCAGGGATACCATGTTATGTAATAGGTTGTTGCATTAGAGATCACGAATATGTTACATTGCATAATACGATGATGATGATGTGGATGGATTTCGGATGATCCATTAGCCCTCAGTATGACATAATATGACATGATATAACACGATATGACATGATATATGATGGAAAGATCAGGTGAGGCCGTATCGCCCCTGGCATAGAGGAAGAGAAGTCCAGGTGTGGCCGTATCGCCCCTAGCATAGAGTATGTGAAGTCCAGGTGTGGCCGTATCGCCCCTGGCATAGAGCATTGTTGAACTTGTTATGATATGACAATTATATGTAGAGGGCTATTGGTGACAAATTCATCCTTGATGTGTATTGTTGTGATGTGATGCATTTCATGAAAGCATATGATATAATAAACTGTTTTCCTATTTAGTTCTGCTCACTGGGCTTTTTAGCTCACCCCTCTCCCCTAACCCCAGGTTTGCAGAGACAGAGATAGTTCAGGAGGTCAGCAGGTTATGGCTATGGTCATGTTTATGTAATAGGATAGTAGTGGACATGATGTAATTGTAAAGTTATGAAATGATGTAAAAGTATGTATTGAAATGTAAGGCTATGTAATGATGTCATTGAGGAGATTATAGTTGTGCTTGACCCTAGTTTGTATGTTAATCCCTTTGTTTACATGATCTGTCAAATGTAACGGTTTAATGATGTTTTAAGTAAGCCAAACTCACTATATGTTATGTTACCCCATTGGAGCTTTGTTAAGGACTCCAGTATGGGGTTGATGATCATGTATATGAATAGTGCATGCACAGGTTGAGTTTGGTGATTGAATGAAATGAAAAATTCAAAAATTTTATGTATGTGTTGATCATGTATGGGATTAAACAGGTTTGCAGGATGAATGTTTGGCTTGCTACGGGTGCCGGCGGCCTTAAGCCGATCTAGATCCTAGCGCCGGTAGCGGTCCGATTTTCGGGCTGTTACAGATTGGTATCAGAGCCCTAGGTTCACATGGTCGGACCTATAGTGTGTCGGGCTCATAGAGGTCATAGAAGGGCAAGCACAATAAGAAAGATCATGTCCACTAGGATAGGATGTGGAGTCCTGTCTTGTATGATGATGTGAAATGCCATGATGATATGCATGTGCATTAATGTTTTGCTATGTATGTGAGGTAGGTTCAGGTGTTTTCACATGAACCGTATGATGCTAATGTTTATGTGATATGTTATGCTTTCAGAAGTCAAGATGAGAGGAACTCATCGATCTGCTAGATTGACTGGAGCTCCGCCAGAGAATGAGGGCATGGATGCCCATTCCCCTGCTCTGCAGAGGGCAATATCTTGTAGGATAATCAGAGAAGGTACATCAAGGGACCCTAGAAGGTCTTTTGATGCAAGTCGGAGGAGATCAGTTCATGATGGTATATCAGCGGATGTGATGGAATCAGAGGAGGATGACCATAGAAGAGATAGTAGTTTGGGCATGAGTATGTCAGAAGAGGATATGGGAGAGTCCCAAGGAGGCACTCAGGCCTCGGGCTTTGTTCCACCACAGTATGCACCCTATCCTCAGGGGCCAGGGTATCCGATGGGAAGCACGTCGGATTATTTCAGTTACCACCCATACCCCACCTTTATGCCCTACCCTCCCTTTTACCCACCGTACCCACAGTACCCCATGTTCCCATCCTCACCCTTTTACCCAAGTCCAGCAAACCCTAACCCCGGGAATGCTGCACCTCCTCCTCCACCAGCAGAGCCAATTGTCCCTAGTACCCAAACACCCAAACCTAGCTCATCAGTAGGGGGTAAGGTAAAGATGACAGAGTACCTAAAGTTGGATGCCCCCAAGTTTGAATCAGGTGATGAACCTTTTGAGTATCTCAGAACGGTGAAGATGATAATTGATGAGTTGGGAGCAAGTGACAGTAGAGCAATTCAGATGGCAGGGTTCACGTTGGAATGTAAGAAGGCAAGGGAATGGTTCAAAAACTATGTGGACCCAAGGTTGGAGAGCTTATCCTGTGAGCAGTTTGCCAATGAGTTTGCAGGATGGGCTTTTCCAGATAGTTCTAGAGAATTGAAGATGATTGAGTTTGAACAGCTGAGGCAAACAGAAGAGATGAGTGTTGATGAGTTTACAGATAAGTTTTTGGAGTTGTTGCCGTACGTGGGGCAAGCCTATGATACGGACCAGAAGAGGGCTAAGAGGTATACCATGAGGCTCCATTCCAGGTATTCCTCTTTGATTCAATCAGTAGGCAGAGAGAGTTTCCATGCCATAGTAGATATGGCTCGGAAGATGGAGGCTAGTGCCATCATTCAAGGGACAGTTAAACAGTACGTGGCACAGTCTTCGGGTTCCAAAAACCCGGGGACAAGTGATGTTAATCTCTCCCCTTTGGGCGAGACTGTCAAGAAAAGTAAGAAGGGAGACAGAGGTCTCAGAAGATCAAAGAAGAACAAATTCTGGAATCGGGTAAAGTCTGGTATGGGATTAGGAGGTGGTTCGAGCTCAGGCAAGGAGGTTGCAGAGTGTGCGAGGTGCGGTAGGCCGCACAAGGGAGTCTATCCACTTGGGACTTCAGCATGTTACAGATGTGGCCAGGAGGGACACATAGCTCGGGAGTGTCCTAAGGCAGCTTTTATGGCACCGTCCCGTCAGACAACTCCAGGCAGTATGGCACAGCCATCAGCTCCAGCCATGTTGCAGGGTAGTGGTTGAGGCAGAGGAAGGGGGACGTCCCCTTCTTCAGCAGGTTCCCTAGGTGAAAGTCCATCAGTTCCAGCTCGGATCTTCTCCATGACGCAGCAGGAAGCTAACACATCGAACATGGTGGTGACAGGTAATCTCACTCTCTTATGTTTGATGTGTATGCTTTTATGAACCCTGATGTATTTCTCTTTCCTTGTTGCTCCGAGAGCCGTAGATAGGTTGGGTTGATAGCTTATGGGTTAGAGTATCTCCTTTGGGTCAGTGAACCCAAGTGTGATCCATCAGTGGCAGAGTCAGTCTGCCGAAATAGTTCAGAGTATGTTGTGAGTAGATGCCTTCCAGCCGACCTAGTGGTCCTAGAGTTGACTGTTTGACGTCATTCTAAGGTTGGATTGGTTCTTCTACTAGTGGTACTACCTGAGTCTGCAGAGACAAGGTAGTCAGGTTCAGAGGTCAGGATGGATCAGAGGTAGTCCTTAGAGGGGACAGAATAGGGATACCTAGAGGTTCGATATCAGCCCTGCTGGCTCGTAGGTTGGTCAGGAGAGGTTGTTAGGGGTTTCCAACTCGTACAAAAGAGTGTGGTAGTCAGGTCAGGGAACCCGCCTCAGTACCAGTAGCGAGTTCTTAGATGTTTTCCCAGACAGGCCGTCGAGTGTACCATCTACTAAGGGGGATGGAGTTTTAAATTAAAATGATAATGGGGACCAGACCCGTCCCTACCCCTCCCTACAGGGTAGCACCTGCAGAGTTAAAGGAGTAGAAAGAGCAGTTATAAAATTTGGTAGACAAGAGTTTCATCCGATTGAGTACCTCGCTTTGCGATACTCTAGTGTTGGTTATGAAAATGAAGGATGGATCCCCAGGACTTTGTATCGACTACAAGTCATTGAACAAAGTTACTACCTAGAACAAGTATTTGTTACCTTGGATCGACGATCTATTTTAAACCAGCTAGCAGGAGCTGGTTGCCTTTCCAAGATAGATCTGAAGTCCAGGTACCATCAGTTAGGATCAAGGAAGAAGATGTTCAGAGAGCAGTGTTTAGAACCAGATATGGGCACTATGAGTTCCTAGGAATGTCGTTCGGGTTAATGAACGCCCCTACAGCATTTATGGATCTCATAAGCAGAGTTTTAGTCGGCTTCTGGATCACTCCGTTATTGTCTTCATTGACGGTACCTCGGTGAGTCCCAGAAATACAGAAGAGTATGCCCATTATCTGAGGTCAGGATTGCAAATCCTGAGAGAACATGGCTTGGATGCCCAGTTCTCCAAATGTGAGTTTCGGTCAAGGAGCATATCTTTCTTGGGTCATGATATGTCGAAAAAAGAAAGGTGAGGTAGACCCGAGAAAGTTGAAGTTGTAGCTGACTAGCCCAGGTCCATTGTAGTGACTTAGATCAAGAGCTTTTTGGGTTGGGCAGGTTGCCTACTGGAGGTTCATCTAGAACTTCTCTAGAGTTGCCGCTCCTATGGCCAGATGGATTAAAAAGAACCAGAGGATTGTGTGGTCTACTCAGTGTGAAGAGAGCTTTGAAGAGCCGAAGAAAATGTTGATGTCAGCACCTGAGGTGGCTCTGCCCACCAGTAATGAAGATGTCACAGTGTCCGGTGATGCGTCCCGGGTGGAACTAGATTGTGTGTTAATGTAAAGTGGCAGAATGATTGCTTATGCTTTTAGGTAGCTGAAGAAGCATCAGTTGAATCATCTTACACATGATCTAGAGATGGCGATGGTAATCTTTGCACTCAAGATGTGGAGGCGGTACCTGTATAAGGTATGATGACAGATCCTTACAGATCGAAAGAGCTTGCAATACATCTTAAGTCAAGGGAGAAGAACCTGAGGCAGAGGAGATGGAAAAAAACTGTGTGGTGGTTATGACTTCAAGGTTTAGTATCCGGGTGAGGCAAATATTTTGATAGATGCCCTCAACCGGAAACCACTTGGCAGCTTATCCCATCCCTCAGTACAGTAAGAAGAAGGCCAGTAGTAAAAAAAAAAAAAACGAGAAGAAGCAGAACTGCTGTAAGTCAGCAGGAGCGTTATGAAGTTGTCCGCAAGAAGCATGTAGAGTTTCAGAAAAGAGAAGAGTTTTGTCAGAGTGCGCAGCGGAAGCATGTAGAGGTTATCGAGAAAGTTGAGGTTTACTGGAGGTGTCTCCTAAAGAGAGGGTGATTCGTTATGGGCGGAAAGGTAAATTAGCTCTCAAATACATCGGACCCTTCGAAATCCTGCAAAGGATTGGGAATGTATCCTACGAGTTAGATTTACCTACTTCAATGGAGGAGATCCATTCGGATTTCCGGGTTCCGTGTATGGAAGCTCGTGTCAGATCCAAGTGAGGTTCTTAAAGAACCAGGGGTGGAGATCTCAAGGGATCTCACCTATGTTGAGCAGTTAGTGCGGATCATGGACACATAAGTCAAGAAGTTGAGGAACAAGGAAATCTCGATGGTGAAAGTCCTTTAGAATCACCACAGTATGGAAAGGTGTGCCTGGAAGACCCGGGAGTTTATACTCCAACAGTACCTGTGTCTCTCTTTGGAGAGAGGTTTTAGGCTTTGCTTGCTTGTTGCTTGCTTGTTTATGTATGCTTGATGCTATGTTTTTGGGAATGTTTGTTGTTTTAACATTCGAGGAAGAAGGTTCTTAAAGGGGGAAAGAATGTAATACCCGGCTAGATTCTGGCATCGGAATCCCTACCTTCCGGCGGAATCTCCATTGGAATCTGGAATTTTGATGTTGCCAGAGTCTTCTAGAGGGGTAGAATGTGTTTTCTCAAATATTTTTACTGATTTCATGGTTTTAAATGAAAAAGAATTGAGTTTTGAAAAGAAAAGACCAAGGAGGCATTTGCCAGGTTCGGCCGCCGAAAGTGAAGTTCGGCCGCCGAACATGGGAAGGTTTCGGGAGCGCTTTTGGCCTCCGAAAGCTTTGTTTGAATGAACCAAGGTTCGGCCGCCGAACCTCAAGTTCGGTCGCCGAACCTCAAGTTCGGCCGCCGAACATGCATGAGTTTAGGGGGCACGTTAGGCTGCCGAAGGTTGTTGACCAGGCCACCTATAAAGAGCCCTCAGATCGAAAATGGGTGAGTTTTCTCCCCATTCTTGAGCTCAGGTGAGTTTTTGTACTCCTTTGGTCGTTTTCATGCTTTCTCTACCCATCCCTCAAGTTTTTCATGAATTCTACCCTTGTTTTGAAGTTTTGAAGCTTAAATGGGAGTTTTGGGAGCTTGGAGGCTTTTGGAGCTTGGATCCTCCACACCTCCGAGTTAGGGATCGCACCACCCCTCGATCTTCAAGAGGTAAGTGTAGATCCTTGCTTTTCTTGTGTTTTAATGAATTTTTAAGTAAGTTTAAAGAAGTTTTGATGGTTGAGTATGGGTAGATATGCATGTTAGGGTTTATGTGGATTTTATGCCAATATATGTTTATGTGCTGATTGTTGGGGGTTTAGACAAATGTTGTGGGAGAGTGTATGCATGATTGGGAGAGAGCAAGTGAGGTTTTGAGTAGTTATGATGGTTTTGGCTTATGTGGGTCATAAGCTCTTTATGTATGCTCTATGATGTTTTTGTTGGAGTTTAAGCTTGTTTAAGCTCCTTTGTGCATGGTTAAGAGTTTATGCATGTTTTTAAGAGGTTGAGTGCTTGTTTGGGGTGTTTGGTAAGGTTTTGGAGGCTGGTATGCACAAGAGGCTGAGTTCTGATGAACTAAGGTTCGGCCGCCGAAGGTAGTTTCGGCCGCCGAACCTGCCTATGGATGCATGGATTGGCCGCCTAACCTTGCCCTCGAAAGTTGAGTTTTGGCTTGAAAGCAGACTTTCAGCCGCCGAAGGAAGGTTCGGCCGCCGAAAGTGCCTGACTTTCGTCTCTGGAGAGGGACTTTCGGCCGCCGAAGGTGCCGCTGAAAGTGCCCGAGTTTCATCTCTGGAGAGAGGGTTCGGCCGCCGAAGGTGCCGCCGAAAGTGCCCTATCCAGCCTTTTCATGGTTGTTTTCTATGCATGTTTTGAGGATGTTTTAGGGGGGTTTTGGGGAGTTGTTTATGAGTTGTTTAGAGTGTGTTTGGCACCTCACTAGAGTCCACCTGTGTAGGATCGGACCCAAGGAACCGAGGTGTTTGGCAGTGTTAGCTGCTTCAGAGTCAGTCCAGAGCTAGTCAAAGGTGAGTAGAACATAACTCTTTTAATATTAAAGAAATTAAATGTTTAAAGCACGTTCATGCATCACGAATACCATGTTATGTAATAGGTTGTTGCATTAGAGATAACGAATATGTTGCATTGCATAATACGATGATGATGATGTGGATGGATTTCGGATGATCCATTAGCCCTCAGTATGACATGATATGATATGATATGACACGATATGACATGTATGACATGATATATGATGGAAAGACCAGGTGAGGTCGTATCGCCCCTGGCATAGAGGAAGAGAAGTTCAGGTGTGGCCGTATCGCCCCTGGCATAGAGTATGTGAAGTCCAGGTGTGGCCGTATCGCCCCTGGCATAGAGCATTGCTGAACTTGTTATGATATGACAATTATATGTAGAGGGCTATTGGTGACAAATTTATCCTTGATGTGTATTGTTGTGATGTGATGCATTTCATGAAAGCATATGATATAATAAACTGTTTTCCTATTTAGTTCTGCTCACTGGGCTTTTTAGCTCACCCCTCTCCCCTAATCCCAGGTTTGCAGGGACAGAGATAGTTCAGGAGGTCAGCAGGTTATGGCTATGGTCATGTTTATGTAATAGGATAGTAGTGGACATGATGTAATTGTAAAGTTATGAAATGATGTAAAAGTATGTATTGAAATGTAAGGCTATGTAATGATGTCATTGAGGAGATTATAGTTGTGCTTGACCCTAGTTTGTATGTTAATCCCTTTGTTTACATGATCTGTCAAATGTAACGGTTTAATGATGTTTTAAGTAAGCCAAACTCACTATATGTTATGTTATCCCATTGAAGCTTTGTTGAGGACTTCAGTATGGGGTTGATGATCATGTATATGAATAGTGCATGCACAGGTTGAGTTTGGTGATTGAATGAAATGAAAAGTTCAAAAATTTTATGTATGTGTTGATCATGTATGGGATTAAACAGGTTTGCAGGATGAATGTTTGGCTTGCTACGGGTCCCGGCGGCCTTAAGCCGATCTGGATCCTAGCGCCGGTAGCGGTCCGATTTTCGGGCTGTTACACTAATACCCATAGACCTAGTGTGTTGATCATGCTTGACCTGTGAGAGAGGCTTGGTCAGTGGATCTGCAATGTTTTCATTTGTGTCTACTTTGCATATTTTGATATCTCCTCTATCAATGATATCGAATAAGGTGAAATCGCCTGAGTATATGCTTAGATCTCTTATGAGATCTGGGCTACTTTGCCTATGCTATGGCACCATTATTATCACAATAAAGGTCCATAGGATTTGCAACGCTAGGAACCACTCCCTACTCCGTGATGAATTTCTTCAACCAGACTGCCTCCTTAGCTGCATCTGATGCTGCTATATACTCAGCTTCTGTTGTAGAATCTGCTACAGTGCTCTGCTTGGAACTTTTTCAACTAACAGCTCCACCATTTAAAGCGAATACGAATCCTGACTGCGATCTGAAGTCATCTATGTCGGTTTGGAAACTAGCATCTGTCTAACCTTTTACAACTAGCTCATTTTCCAAACCTCTATAAACTAGGAATGCATCCTTAGTCCTTCTAAGATACTTTAGGACATTCTTAACAGCTGTCCAGTAACTTTCACCGGGATCTGCCTGATATCTGCTTGTTGTGCTTAATGCATATGAGACGTCTAGTCTAGTACATAACATGACATACATAATAGATCTAATAGCATAAGCATAAGGAATCTTATTCATCCGTTCTCGCTCATTAGATGTCATAGGACATTGATTCTTGCTGAGATGAATACCATGAGACATGGGCAAGAATCCTCTTTTGGAATCTTGCATGCTGAACCTTTTCAGCACTTTGTCAATATAAGTACTTTGACTCAGACTGATTATTGTAATACCCGGCTAGACTCCGGTATCGAAATTCCTACCATCCGGTGGAATCTCGGATGTCGGAAACCTCTAGAAGGGTAAAATCATGTTTTTTATAAAATATTTTAATGTATTTTATGATTTTAAGTAAGAAAGAAAATGAGTTTTTCATGGAAATAGCCTTGGAGGAAAACTCAGGTTCGGCCGCCGAACATGCATGCATTTCGGGAGTGCTTTAGGCCCCCGAAGGCATGAGTGAGGGAAGTCCAGGTTCGGCCGCCGAACCTTATGTTCGGCCGCCGAACATGGCATGCATGCGGAGGCACGTTAGGCCCCCGAAAATGGCCTGGCCAGCCACCTATAAAGGGGTCCCCATGTCCGAACAGGTGAGCTTTTCTCTCCGTTTTCGGCCAAGGTGAGTTTTCCGCCGTCCCTCCTCGATTTTGAGCTTCTCCCTCCGAATCTTCATGATTTTCTTATGAGTTTTCACTTGGTTTGAAGATATTTGAGCAAAAGAGCAAGTTTTGAAGCTTCGAGACCAAAGAGTTGATTTCTCCCCATCTCCAAGCTAGGATCGTCTTTCCTCTCGATCTTCAAGAGGTAAGCTTAGATCCGACCTTCCTTGTATGTTTTAAACAAGTTTTATGAAGATCTATGGGGTAGAAATGCATGATTAGGTTTATGTTGTGTTTATGGACAATGTGGGTTGTTTATGCATGTTTGATGTGTTGTAATTGGGGTTTAGGATAGTTTGAGACCCGTATATACTTGTTGGCTTGAGTTTGCTTGTTGTAGAATAAGTAAATGCATGTGTGAATGGATTGGGAGGTTTTTATGCATGAAAGAGGCTGAGTTCTGCCCTTGGGAAGAACTCAGGTTCGGCAGCCGAAGGCTCTTTCGGCCGCCGAACCTGCCTATGGAGGCCAGCCTTTGGCTGCCGAACCCTGCCCCCGAAAGTGGACTTTCGGCTCTGGAGGGGAGATTTGGCTGCCGAAGGTGCCGCCGAACATGCATGAGTTTCGTCTCTGGAGGGAACCTTCGGCCGCCGAAAGTGCCGCCGAAGGTGCATGACTTTCGGCTCTGGAGGGCCTTTCGGCCGCCGAACCTGCCGCCAAAAGTGCCCTATTTAGCCCTCCTTTGCATGATTTCTATGATTGTTTTAAGGTGTTTTAGGGAGTTTTGGGGGAGTATTTTAGAGTCATGTTCTAGTATGTTAGGTCCCTTATTTAAGTCCACCTGTGTAGGTTCAGACCCGAGGAACGGAGGCCCTCAGCAGTGAGTCAGCTGCTTCAGAGTCTTGTCAGAGCTAGCCAAAGGTGAGTAGAATGACTCTTTATGTTTTTAAGCAAATAATGAAGGTTTTAGCATGATTCATGCATCATAACTGCCATGTTATATAATAGGTTGTTTGCACTAGAATTCACGAATATGTTGCATTGCATATGATTATGTTGGTGCGGATGGATATTGGATGATCCATAGCCCTCGATCTATGATGTGATGATATGATATGTACGGTACGGAATGAAAGACCAGTGGGACCCATTCTACGTTCACTGGCACTATGTAAGAGAAAGACCAGGACCCATTCTACGTTCTGGCACTTTGGAATGTTATGTTTAAGTGAAAGACCAGGACCCATTCTACGTTCTGGCATGATTGGATATATAGAGGGCTATTGGTGACAAGTCCATCCTTGATATGATATGTTTGTGTTGTGATGCATTTCATGATAGCATGAACTTTTAATGTAATGTTTTATTATTCTGCTCACTGGGCTCTAGTAGCTCACCCCATTTCCCTAATCCCCCAGGTTTGCAGGTACGGGATAGGCCAGGAGGTCAAGAAGAGTAAAGTTATGTTATGTAATAGTTAGATGTGGACATTATGAAATGTAAAGTATTGAATAGTTATGTAATGTAATCGTGTTGTTGAGGATAGAATTGTGCTTGACCCCAGTATGTTGTTAATCCCCTTGAGTACATGATTTTAATGATGTTTTGTGTAGACCAAACTTAATGCATGTTATGTTACCCCCTTGGAGCATTATTGAGGACTCCAGTGTGGGGTTAATGATTATGTTTATGTTTAGTGCATGCACAGGTTGAGTTTGGTGAATGAATGAAAAGAAAAGTCCAAAATTTTTATGTATGTGTTGATCATGTATGGGATTAAACAGGTATACAGGAAGTATGGTTGGCTTGCTACGGGTCCCGGCGGTCTTAAGCCGATCTGGATCCTAGTGCCGATAGCGGTCCGGTTTCCGGGTCGTTACAATTATCCTCTTGGATCTATCCCTATAGGTCTTAACACCAAGGAAATATGCAGCCTCGCCTAAGTCCTTCATTGAAAAAGAATTCCCTAACCAAGTCTTAACCTTTTGCAAGGTAGGGATATCATTTCCAATTAGTAATATGTCATCCACAAATAGGACTAGAAACACAACTGCACTCCCACTAACTATCTTGTAAACATAAGGTTCATCTTCATTCTTGATGAATCCAAAGTCTCTGACTGTCTCATCAAAACGAAGATTCCAGCTTCAAGAGGCTTGCTTCAATCCATAAATAGATCTTTGAAGCTTGCAAATCTTTTCGGAATTCTTAGGGATTATAAAACCCTCAGGTTGTGCCATGTACACATCCTCGAGCAAGTTTCCATTAAGGAGAACTATTTTGACATCCATTTGCCATATCTCGTAATCATAGTACGCAACAATGGCAATAAGAATTCTAACCGACTTAAGCATTACAACTGGCGAAAAGGTCTCATCATAGTCTATACCATGAGTTTGTTTGAAACCTTTTGCAATAAGCCTTGCTTTGTAGGTATTCACATTTCCATCCATGTCAGTTTTCTTCCTGAAAATCCATTTGCAACCAATGGCCTTAACACCCTCAAGGGTATCAACTAATGACTAAACTCGATTGTCATACATGGATTGCATTTCAAATTTCATGGCAGCAACCCATTTCTCAGAATCTGGACTTGACACAGCCTCTTGATAGGTAGTAGGCTCATCTTGATCAATGAGCAAAACTTCACGACTATCAGCCATTAGAAATCCATATCTCTCAGGCTGATGACGCGTCCTATCAGATCTGCATGGGACTTGTGTCGCCCTTTCAGCTTTCACAACTATTTGTGGTTCTGGAAGTGGTTCTACTTCAATGCTCTCTTGTGGTGCTTGAGTTTCCTCAAGTTGCACTGTACTCCCACTGATTCTCTAAGAGATAAATTTCTTTTCCAAAAAGGTACCATTTCGAGTAACAAACACTTTATTCTCTAAGGGAATATAGAAATAGTATCCTTTGGTTTCCTTAGGATACCCCACAAAATTGCACTTTATAGATTTTGGAGCTAGCTTATCTTAAATTGGGCATTTCACATAAGCCTCACAACCCCAAATCTTAAGAAAAGACAAACTGGGCATTTTGCCAGTCCATAACTCATATGGTGTCTTTCCAACCGCTTTCGATGGTACTCAGTTTAAAATGAATGCAGTTGTCTCCAAGGCATAACTCCAAAAAGGTAAAAGGAGATTTGTTTGACTCATTATAGATCGAACCATATCTAATAAAATTTGATTTCTCCTATCAGAAACACCATTCCATTATGGAGTTCCTGGAGGAGTTAATTGTGAAACGATTCCACAATTTCTAAGATGTTCATCAAACTCTTGGCTCAAATATTCACCACCTCGATCAGATCAAAGCATTTTAATAGTTTTACCAAGTTGATTTTGCACTTCATTTTGAAAGGTTCTAAACATTTCAAACGATTCATATTTATGTTTCATTAGGTAGACATAGCCATACCTACTGAAATCATCAGTGAATGTAATGAAGTACTGATAACCTCCCCTAGTACTAATGCTTAGTGGGCCACATACATCTGTATGTACTAAGCCCAATAAGTCTGAAGCCCTTTGACCTTGTCCAGTAAAAAGGTCCTTTGTCATCTTACCAAGCAAACAAGATTCACAATTTTCAGATGATTCAAAATCAAATGAATCTAATAAACCATCCTTATGGAGCTTAGATATGTGATTCTCATTTATATGGCTAAGACAACAATGTCATAAATATGTTGGTGATCAGACCACATTTAGATCCATTTATCATGTTGTTATTAATGTTAATTTACACATTTTTTGGCTAATTCTGTGATTTTAATCTTATTTTGTAGAAAACGGTGTAAAGAGGTAATTTGGTGAAAATGCTCTTAAAACTGCCTAAAAGAGGATAAAGGAGAACAAGCATTGTTTGTCCAAGCCAAGTTGCAGCTAAAGTGAAGATAAATAAGGAAAGTACATTCAGCAGAGTAATTTGAAATTTAAATTTCAAATCGTCAAGAAGTCTTTCCCTTATTAAAAATGTGAGGACACCTCAGCATTCAATTCAGCCTATTCAGGAAGCCAAATCTCAAGAAGATGCACTTGCCTCCCAAGAATACAAAATTCAAAATTTAAAAGTGAACATTCAAAATTCAAAATTCAAAAGAGGCTCCACCTCATCAAGGCAGCCTAGGGCAACACTTTCTACTATAAAAGGACCACAAACAAGGCCGCACGCCTCTCCTTGGACACACCTTCGGATTGCAAGACGCCTCCTTCTCCAAGCCGTCAGCCACTTCTTCTTCTTCTTCTCTTTCTTTTATTTTTTTGTTTTGTTTCAGCCATGAGTGGCTGAAACCTCTTTTCTAGTTGAAGATTAGGTGAAATTTTAGTTGTTTTATGGATTGGCAGATCTGAACATACATTGTTTATCTTTTGTTTATCAATATTTATGCAATTTCATGTTTAATTCCATTGTTGCTTTGTGATTTAGATCAATAGGGCCAATTGATTCTTGATTGCAAGGTAATAATTTGTTAGTTTGGATAGTTTTAAGTCCGTAATTGCTTGAATTATTCAAACACAAGTAACACTTGGTGGAAAAACTAAGGAAATTGCATGATCTAGCAATATTACCATGTGTTTGGGTAGCTAGAATTAGGTCTCTCTATTTCTTAATGCAATTGATAGTTGTTAGATGCCAAAGACCCAAGGACGTTCCTTGGCAACTTGTTGATTAGTAATTAATTAGAGGACGTTCCCTAATTGATTTATGCTTAAGGAGGGATATGGTGGTGAGAAGCGTCTTCCACCTCCATAACTAATTTATTGAATCAAATAAAGAAATCTTTGTGTCAATGATCAATCCCAACAACTAAAGTGGATCCAATTCTTCAACTAAAGCCTTTCTTATTATTGAATTTCTTTACTTTCATTATTTACTTTACTTTGTTGCTTTCAGTATTAGTTTAATTCATCAATCTCAAAATCACATTTTTATTTTACTTTCAGTTGGTTTACTTGGTCTTGATAAGGAAAATAGGTAAGTATCAATTTCTTGTGGATTCGATCCTTTTGTCACTATCTACAGTTGTAAAATTATTGATAACCCAATATGTTATTTTTGACCGGCTTCGACAACCGCATAGTCAGTTGGGTTTAACTCATTTGGCTTAATTTTCTCAGAAGTTATGTTATAGATATTATTGTCTCTAGAATCAACTAGATTAAGGACATAAAGGCCATCATATGAATTTGCAATACAATAAAGCAAATCATCTTTATTATAAATGGAGCATTTCTTATTCTTAATGAGAAATGAAAAACCTTCATCGTCCAAAACAGAAACTGAAATAATATTCCTACTCAAAGTAGGAACATAAAAGCAATTGTTCAAAATTAACAAAAGTCCATTGGGCAAAATAAGTTCATAAGTCGCTACAGCTAAAGCAACAACTCTTGCTCCATTGCCTACACGTAGGTCTACATCGCCCTTTTTCAGTTTTCTACTCCTTTTGAGACCCTGCACATTTGTACAAATGTGAGAACCACATCCAGTATCTAATTCCCATGAAGTAGAAATAAATAAATTAATATCTATAACATAAATACCTGAAGTTGTAGTCTCACTACTCTTTTTCTTCTTACACTCATCTAAATAGAGCTTGCAATTTCTCTTCCAATGTCCTGGTTCCTTACAATGGAACCAGATTCATTCCTTAGGAACTATTTCCATAGGAGCTTTTGCCTTGACTTGCTGTTTAGGCTTGCCTTGTCCCTTAGGCCCATTACTACCTTTAGACTTGGGCTTCCATTTATTTTTCATGGGCTTAGCCTTATTGTAATACCCGGCTAGATTCCGGCATAGGAATCCCTACCTTCCGGCGGAATCTCCGTTGGAATCTGGAATTTCTGAAGATGCCAGAGGTTTCTAGAGGGGTAAAATGTGTTTTCTAAAATGTTTTTACTGATTTCATGGTTTTAAAGGGAAATGAATTGAGTTTTGAAAAGAAAAGACAAAGGAGGCGTTTGCCAGGTTCGGCCGCCGAAAGTTAAGTTCGGCCGCCGAACATGGAAAGGCTTCGGGAGCGCCTTTGGCCTCCGAAAGTCTTGTTTGAACGAGCCAAGGTTCGGCCGCCGAAAGTCAAGTTCGGCCGCCGAACATGCATGAGTTTAGGGGGCACGTTAGGCTACCGAAGGTCTTCGACCAGGCCACCTATAAAGGGCCCTCAGATCGGAAATGGGCGAGTTTTCTCCCCATTCTCGAGATCAGGTGAGTTTTTGTCCTTCCTTGGCCGTTTTCATGTTTTTCTTCATCTCCTTCATGTTTTCATGAGTTCCATGGTCATTTTGAAGAGTTTTCAAGCTTAGATCAAGTTTTGGGAGCTTGGAGCTTTTGGGGCTTGGATTCTCCACACCTCCGAGTTAGAGATCACGCAACCCTCGATCTTCAAGAGGTAAGTGTAGATCTTTGCCTTCCTTTAGGTTTTAATGAAGTTTTAAGAGGTTTTAATGGCTGAGTATGGGTAGTTATGTATGTTAGGATTTATGTGGGTTTTTATGCCCAATGTATGTTATGTGATGTTTGTGTTGAGGAGTTTATGTTAGTTTATGCTCCTTTATGCTTGTGGGAGTGAGTATGCATGATTGGGAAAGAGTGTGTGAGGATTTGGTTGTTTTGATGGTTTTGGCCTATGTGGGTCATAAGCTATCTATGTATGTTTTGATGTTGTTTTTGGAGTTTAATCTAGTTGTTTAAGCTCCTTTGTGCATGGTTAAGGGTTTATGCATGTTTTGGTAAAGTTGGGTGCTTGTTTTGGGGTGTTTGGAAGGTTTGGGAGGCTTGAATGCATGAGAAGCTGAGTTCTGCCCTTCTGGAAAGAACTCAGGTTCAGCCGCCGAAGGTGGTTTCGGCCGCCGAACCTGCCTTTGGATGCATGGTTTGGCCGCCTAACCTTGCCCCCGAAAGTTGAGTTTTGGCTTGAAAGCAGACTTTCGGCCGCCGAAGGAAGGATTCGGCCGCCGAAAGTGTCTGACTTTCGTCTCTGGAGTGGGACTTTCGGCCGCCGAAGGTGCCCGAGTTTCGTCTCTGGAGAGAGGGTTCGGCCGCCGAAGGTGCCGCCGAAAGTGCCCTGTCCAGCCTTTTCATGGGTGTTTTCTATGCATGTTTAAGTGATGTTTTAAGGGGTTTTTGGGTAGTTGTTTATGAGTTGTTTAGAGTGTGTTGGCACCTCATTCGAGTCCACCTGTGTAGGATCAGACCTGAGGGACCGAGGAGGCCATCAGTGTTAGCTGTTGTAGAGTCAGTCCAGCGTCTGCCAGAGGTGAGTAGAATTAAACTTAATCTTTTAATTTATGAAATCAAATGCTTTTAGCATGTTTCATGCATCATGATGAATAGTAGGATTGATTGCATTAGTGTACACGAATATGAGGCATTGCATTTAACCTTGTACTTGGCACTGCTCCTTGTACATTGTATGATGTGACAGATCGGACATAGTTTTGGATACATTAGCCCTCACAGTAAAGACCTGAGGAGCCCCATCGAGGGCCGGGCATAATAAAGTCCTGAGGAGCCTCTGAGAGGGGCCGGGCACAGAGTACTTCGGTACTATTTGATTGTACAGTAAAGACCTGAGGAGCTCCTTTGCGGGCCGGGCACAGATTTGAGGGAGTTTTGATCCGTCCATCTGAGATGATGTGATTTACTTGTGATGTTATGCATTCCATGAGACCATGTTTTATCACATGTTTTCTTTGTTTCTACTCACTGGGCTTTTTAGCTCACCCCTCTCCCCTAACCCCAGTTTTGCAGGTCAGAGGTAGTCCAGGAAGACGTCAAGGGTAAAGGTCTTGCTGATGTAATAGTATTAGATTAGCGTTTTAGTGTGGACATGTATTGTAAACTGAGATAATGGATTGTAATGTAATACAAGTATAGTAGCGTTATGTTTATGGATTAGTACTGTGCTTGGCCCTGAGACTCGGTTAGTCCCTGTTTAATACATGATGTATGTAATATTTTAGGATGTTGAGTTGTGTTTGAACTAATCTTGTGACATGTGTTGTTTACCACGCTATGGAAATTGATGAGGGCCCTGTAGGAGGTCTTATGTTTGTGGTTTGATGCATGCACAGGTTAGGTTCTAGTTCCTTGGATGTAATCCCAGCTTGATGTATGTTATGTTGACCCAGCTAGAGTTTTGATGAGGGCTCTAGTAGGGGATCCTTTTATGTTTTCAGCTATGTTGCATACAGGTCAAGCTCGGTCTATACATCTTATGTTTCAGTTTTTATGTTAAAGTTTTGATCATATAGGGGATTTGACCAGGTGATAGGAGGTATGTTTGGCTTGCTACGGGTCCCGGCGGCCTTAAGCCGATCTGGATCCTAGCGCCGGTGGCGGTTCGGGCCGTTACGGTAGGGTATCGGTTTCCGGGCTGTTACACTTATTGACATTCAAAATTTGGATAGGCCTTTTGTTGACATTCACCTCAGCTGTCTTTAGCATCCCATGTAGCTCAGGAATGGATTTTTCCATGTTGTTCATGTTATGGTTCATGACAAACTGAGAAAAACTGCCAAGTAAAGAATGTAAGATTAAATCTGTGGAGAGTTCTAAACTCAGAGGATAGCCAAGCCTAGCAAGGTGATCAATATAGCCTTTCATCTTCAAAACATGAGCACTAACTGATTCACCTTCAGTCATTTTACAATCATGCAATGCAATGGTAGTTTTATACCTATCCTGCATAGCTTGCTGTTGGAAAGTCTGTTTGAGATGGACACTTAACTCATAAGCCTCAAGGTGCTCTAGATTCTTCTGAAGTTCTGGGCACATAGTTGCTAACATATGACATCCAATGTCATTAGAATCATCCATATGCTTCTTATGCTTGTTCTTAACAGCATTAGTAGCATCAGCATGAGGTGGTTCAAGGATAGCTTCATCAAGCACATATGACTTTTTCTCTTGCTTGAGAACAATTCTCAAGTTTCTAAACCAGTCAATAAAATTGGTCCCATTTTCTTTGAGTTTATCCTTCTCAAGGATGGATCGCAGTGATAAAGTGGAATTGTTATTGGCAGCCATAATGATCTACAAAAATATGCAAATATAATTAATTTAGTAGACAAATTAATATTAAGGTGACAATAATCTCACACTAGAATATAACCCTCAACAAAAATAAATTATTACAATAATAATATTTTAGTAGGCTAAGATCCATATTTCACCTAATTTCAAGTTAGCTTTGGCATGACGCTTAGAATTAAGTTATTTAGGTAGGTAACTCCTTACCAATTACATGTAATGTAACTCTTAGATTATAAGGTGTTGAAATCATATGTCAAAAGCATGTTGTACCCCATCTAATGCCTTAGGCCCAAAACCATTTTGATAGCCTAATTAAGTCCAATCAAATTAAATAAATGAGTAACTATTACTCATCCTATCTTACTAAGATAACCTAAGCACCTTGCTTTGGCAAAACCTGCATTTTGATGATCTTAGTCTTGATAGGCATTTAATACATGGGTGGCATTAAAGCTTAAAATTTATAGTGAGAGTTTAACTTTCAATTTTAATTATGTTGTCTTGCATTTATATATCATGACATCCTATATACATATATATATAAACTATCATGCATAGCATCACATATTAACATATGACAAAATATGTAAACGTGACATAGCATGGCCAAAATCTAAAAATGATCTTCATAACCAATATAAATATCATAAAGGGAAAGCTAGGTGTAATCCAATTACATTAGTTGCAATGGAACATATCTTTATATCTTGAGCTTGCTTGTCCACACCATGAAATCTACTCGTCATTAGAGGCAATTCCACCATCACCATGGAAGCACGAGTCCTCTTTCCTCCATTTTGTGGATCTCCATTTACAAAATAAAAGAAAATCTATACTATTATATTAAAATAAATGACATGCAGACCGTATTTAAAAATTACATCCCATATAAAGATCACATCTCATAGGTTAATAAGGCCAAGTTATGCACCATGCCAAGACTTCACATAATCACAACATATTTCATATAAATATGTTCTAAACTTATTAGCTTAAAGTTTATTTGTTGCGAGAATGATATCTAAGGCACTACGCACATGGCGATCCCGCTAGCCGGTTAGCGGATGGGGGTCTTGCTGCCCGGTTAACAAGCGGGGTTCTAAAGGTGCATCGGCGAGGTTGAAAGGCAGCGCTCCTTAAAGCTAAATAGAACCATTAATCATATTAACAGTAATCTACCTCAATTCTCTTATTCTACTTATCAGTCAAAATGATTTTACTAATCTGATCAGTAATTGTTTGATCATATCAAACAATCATTGACTATACAGAAAATGATACCATCGTTTATTAATCATATTAACAAACAATAGTAATGCATATGTGTTAATCACCATTAACATCTTTTTGAAACCCTTAATTGAATAACCTGTTAATCATATTAACGCTTATAATCGAATTTTGTTAATCCAATTAACAGAAAAATATATGTATACTGTATGAAAACAATTTTCATACAAAACCTACAGATATCATGGATTCATATCATATATAAATCTGTTGTTTTTAACATCATATGTAAAATGAATTGTACAATTTAATTACCATGCCATTCGAATAAACATATAGCACATATAGCACATCAATCATGGCATGTTCGACTTAAACGAAAAGTATAATTTGGCTCTAATACCACTGTAAGGAAACTCAGAGATTATTGCAACCCAAAAACTACGCAACAGAAAATAAAAATCTTTGTTTCCCCTTTCAGGATCCGAGTACTTCGTTTATTTCGAAAGGAAGGATAAAAGACTAACCTTTAGACTTGATGAAAAGGGACAATTCCAGACTGATAGTCCTGCTTCTGAAACAAACACCCTCAATGGTATTCATACGAACGTTTCCATCTGGAGTTCTAGCTCTCTCAACGAATGGATAAGCTAAGTGCTCCCTAATCTGCAACCTAGAAAAACGATCACTCAAAAAACCTCTCTCCTGCAATTCAAAGAATGTCCTTTATTCGTTTTTAAGTCTTTTCATTTTCCCACACTTCTTTTCATAAAAAAGTTGTATTGATAACCAACTACCACAATCTCGCAGATACTCAAATATCTATGTGATAAGTCTTATTTCAAAAGAAAAACGAAAGTCTTTTATCTATAACAGTTACAGATAGACTACAAGTCTTTTAAATATTATTATCTTATAATGATAAAATTAATATTAATAATAATAACATCTTTATTATTATTAATTATACTAATGGACTTTTAACCCATTAATATGATATAGCACATCAACGATGTTCTTTTGTGTGTGACTCAATAGGCTCACATTAATTGGCAATAGACCCAGTCCCACAAGGCCCATAAATCATAACCGGCCTCCAACAAGACATTATGACTACCCAATTAATATAAGGATCGATAGTCCGATAAAGCCTAATAAACAGAACATGTGTTAATCCCTTTGTGATAAAACCAAATGATATTGATCACATTATCAATTTATTTGAGCATGGCCATGCATTTCTCAGTCTCACTTATCGAGGGGCCCAGAAGATATCTCTCTTAAAGAGAGAGACAAATTCTATCTTGATTGTTCAATATCCTCTACATACTTTCTATTACGTTCAATCATAACCTTTATGATTATCCGATTAAAGACAATGTTTGGTTATGTCAAAACATAACAATCCTTATATTAGAAACTATGATAATCTCAAGTCAAAGGATTGAAACATAACTATCTTGAGATTCACTTATGACAATAATCTATGTAGTGATCTCAATGTGGGTCCATCCAATACTTTATTCTTTAATAAGTATCTATGATTATTGATTTATATCAATATACACATAATCATCTCATGATTATCGAACAATAATCATACTAGTCATATTTTATTATTATCACCATAATAATAAGTAATCAGGGATGTTCATCATTATTATATAATATGCAAACAAATAATAATGATGATAAAACCTCTTTTATTAATAAACAAAATGACATACAAAAAAGGTCCAAGATAATGGCCTAGGGTAAATACACTAATACATGCGCCATGTGTCCCTCTTGTCTACATCTGTAATAAGTTGTAGTCCCAAACTAACAAAACCCTTTGTGCGGCTTACCACACCTCACACATCCAGAGCTATCCGAACTAGAGCTTGAACCACTGGCCATTCCCAGACCAGACTTCAACATGTTCCAGAACTTGTTCTTCTTAGTCTTCCTTATGGATTTGTTCCACTTTTTACTTCTCATGGCAACTGTACTCAGAGAAGAGAGATCAAACTTTTCAGTACTCGAGGTTTTGGAACTCGATGACTATGCCACCTGCTGCTTCATTGTTCCCTGTATGATGGCACTAGCCTCCGTCTTTCTAGCTGCATCCACTATAGTGTGGAAACTCTCTCTCTACTGCTAAGATCAGGGAGTCATACCTAGAGTGGAGTCTTATGGTATATCTGTTGGCCTTCTTCTAGTTAGTGTCATAAGCCTAACCCACATACTGAAGCAACTCCAAAAACTTATATGTGTACTCATCTACACTCATTTCCTCATTCCTCAGTCTGCCTTAACTGTTCAAACTCTATCACCTTCAACTCCCTTGAACTGTTTAGAAAAGCCCACCCTACAAACTCATTTGCAAACTACTCCCAGGATAAGCCATCCAGCTTCAGTTCCAAATAATTCTTGAACCACTCCTTTGCCTTTTTGCACTTTAGAGTGAACCCCGCCATCTGCATGGCTCTGCTTTCGCTAGCCTCTAACTCATATGCTATCATTTTCACTGCTTTAATGTACTCAAACGGTTCATCACCCTCTTTATACTTAGGAGCATCCAACTTCAGGTAATCTGTTATTTTTTACCTTGCTCCCTACTGATGGGTTAGGATTGGGTGGTTGGGTTTCATTAATTATTGGTTCTGCTGGGGGAGGAGGAGGTGTTTAGGTTTCATGAATTACTAGTTCTGCTGAGGGAGGAGGAGGTGGTGCAGCACTCTCTGGGTTAGGGTTTGTCGGATTCTTGTAATGGGGTGGAGGTGAAAACATAGGATAGGGTGGATATGGTGGGTAGTAGGAAGGATAGGGCATGTATAAGGGGTATGGGTGGTAACTAGAGTAATCTGATATACCTCCCATCGGATACCCGGGTCTCTGTGGGTAGGGTGGATACTGAGGTGGATAGGCGGGTCTTGAGGCCTGAGCGCCTCCTGTTCCTCCTTCAGACTCTCCCACATCCTCTCCTTCAAAGCTCATACCCAAATTTCCATGTCTCCTCTGATCATCACCTATTATTTCCCTGACATCTATAGACATCCTACCCAAGTCTATTCTCCTTCTATTTACATTAAAAGACCTTCTAGGGTCCCTTGACATTTCACCCCTGTTATTTGTACTTGACCACGCTCTTGACGGACCAGTAGGGGAAAGGGCATCTATACCCTCATTTTCGGGTGGGACTCTGGTCAATCATGCAGATCGACGTGAGCCATGTATCTTGTCTTCTGAAAAACAACATTTAAACACATAGGCATTAGCATCATATGGTTCCTGTGGATACATATGAACCCACATCATACCTATCATATCATCAATGCACATGCATATAGTCATGGCATTACACATCATCATACATATATCAAGACAGGACTCTACATCCTATCCTAGTGGACATGATTCTTTTTGTAATTGTGCTTGCCCTTTATAACATTTATGAGCCCAACACTCTAGGTTCAACCATATGAACCTAAAGCTCTGATACCACTCTATAATGACCTGAGAACCGGACCACTACCAGCACTAGGGTTCAGATCGACTTAAGGTCGTCGGAGCCCATAGCAAACTACTATACATCCTATTACACTTGATATAATCCCATACATGATCATACGAACAACAAAAGCATAACCATCACTTGAACCAATACTCGACCTGTGCATGCATCATAATTGAAAACATAAAACTCATACTAGAGCCCTCATCAAATGCTCCAGTATAGTCAATATTACATGCCTCAAGCTCGGTTCAAATATAACTTATATTTAAAACTTTTACATAAAAGGATCATGAAGCAGGGATTACAAGGAAGAACTTGGGCAAAGCATAATTCTAATCCATAAATTAATAGATGTCCATAGATATACTGTTACAACAGGCTATACCAGCAACTCAGCCGACTTCTCGAGCTAACTCTAATCCTACAAACCTGGGGTTAGGGAAAAGGGAATAAGCTACAAGAGCCTAGTGAGCATGTAACACCCCTTACCCTATCAAAGTGTAGGCAAAGCAAGGACTATCACAAACTATACCTTTTTAGACATATCAAGACTAAACAATTTCATTTATCTATAAATACCAAGTTATTAGGTAGTTCAAGTAAATTTCATAAAGTGATTAAAGTAAATGTAAGATTTTAAACCAAAATTTTGGCAGAGTTTTCTCTATTTCATCAACATTTTAACCTGTAGCACATATAAAAAATACATGTATGATTATCAACTATCATTTGACATCTTACTATTCCTTGATTTACATAACCTTCATAACTCACTCTATTTAATATGTACATGCCAAAATATAACTGTACTATGACTCAGAGACTCAAAACAACCAGCTGTGATAATGGCCTTGATATCTGATGTAGACCTCTAATGAACTCCGTGTGCCTACTTTATCTACAACCTGCATGAGGTAAAAACAAACACGCTGAGCTAATACTTAGTGGGTAATTGTAAACAAATAACAAAATAAAGCAAACATGTTTACGTATATAGATAATTAAGTAAATAATTACAAGCTGTCAAATATAGTTAACATGATACAAAGCACACTTGTAACCTCAAATATAGATCATGTATCAATAGCTGTACTGCGAACTCTGTATGTTTATATGGCATGTCATACTCTTAAGCTAATCTTGACTCCTATTAAGTTTACCAGGGCTAAGTATCATTAATTCAATGTAAATGCATATCATTTGAAGCTATTTGAAATTATTTTCAAAGTACATATATCATATGTCAAAGTTAACAAGATGAGAAACTCATGATAGATAGTGCAAACTTTATTGACTTAGCATTCCAATATTGCGTCAAGTCAATTCACTTATTGCATTTCATAATATTAACAAGTAAAGAGTGACAAGTTTTACTCAAATTATCATGCACAAATAGATGTTATTATTAAACAAGCACGTGAGAAAAACCAAGAACGATAAGCAAGCACGTGCGTAATTCTCACCGATTAAGCAAGCATGTCAATTTTTATGAATTCTAATTTAAGTAAACTGCATTCTGCCATATATTGCATAAACTTTTCAAGCAGCTTAGACTTACAATTTGACTTTAGTTTCTTCATAATAAATGTACATTTATGTCTTATCTTTCCAACAAGGTATAATTCATGCAAATTCAATTACCCTAACTTAAGTTATGAATTTTTCTTTATAAGCTTGTCAACAAGGTCTTAATCAGTCCAGTATTGGTACTTGTTTATAGCATCAAAAAAATTATTAGATTCATGCATTTTCATACAAATTTAAGCTTAAGTGTCTTCTAAAAAGTTTTAGATATATTTCTTAAGATTTATTTGGCACTAGTCTTAACAATTTTCACTGAGTACATAATTAGTTATGGTATAATCAACACACTCTGTTCTGGATGCACTATCACTGTGTCCAGTTTAGGTTCACTTGCAATTTTCATCATCTTATCTACAGATTCAGAATTTAGTCAATCATGAAAGTTTTAGCTCTCTGTTCCATCTTTCATTTGGTATATCTTAGGCCTAATTTCAACAAATTCACAATAGGTTATGAACTTGTTAACACAAGTTTTCATATTACAACCTATTTTGCCAGGTTTGCACTTTTAGCTCTCATGTTAAATTTCTTTACTCTAAGACTTTCAAACACCATTTTAACATTCATATAACATATTTATACAATCAAAGCAATATTTTCAGCAAGTAAAATCAATCCTTAATTTCACGTATTCATGATAAAATCAAAAGAAAATAGAAACTCATACAAACACCAAACCTTTCTTGAATTTCTCTTCCTTTTCCACTTCTACTCTCTAGTTATCTCCTTTCCCTTTGATGTTCCTTCACCTTTGATTTTTAAGCTTGGTGTATATGGAACCCTAAACTACTCTTCTTCAATTATTTCAATATTTGGCTCTTTCTTTAGCTATTGATTTTAGGGTGAATTTTGGTTAAAGAAAAAAGTTGATTGGGTGAGATTTTGGCTTGGCTTTGGTGGAAGGAAGACAAAACAAAACCTTGGTTTTGCAATGGGGTGAGCTACGACAATGAAGTGGTGGAGAAGACAACCCACTTTTTTCACTTTGCTTTGTCATTCTTTCGTGCATAGTTAGGTGACACATGGAGGGTATATGTGAAGATGTGGAAAACATGAAGGACGAAACTGAATTTTATCTTTAAACTTTTCATATTCACACTTTAACCTACTAAACTCTTTACCATGTTTCAATTTAGTTTTCAAACTTTTAATAATCATAGATTGACTTACTAAATTATACATTTAGTATTTAGAAGTCCTTTTTACTTAAGTAAGCATGACGGATTTAAACAAGCACCTTGAGCAAGCATGTCGGAAAACCCTAAGCACCTCTCGAAAGTGACTCGTTCCCGACTCGCTAATCACACTGTCTACTTTATTTCTGGATATATCCGTTTCTTTATTTGAGTTTTCTATGATTCAGTTATTAGCAGTTTAGAGTTATACTAGCACCTCCCCTAAGTAGCTCGGGGTAAGCTAGCACCTCTCTTAATGCCACTTGCTCTAGCAGTGAAATAGCCTAACCCTACCTAATGATGTCACTATTCTAACTATGGGTTTGAGGATGTTACAGAGCAAAACATTAAAAAATAGTTCAATAAAATATATGATCATATGAATGCGTCACAACACAAACAATTCACATCAAGATGGACTTGTCACCAATAACCCTCTACAGATTCCAATAGTGTCCAACCCACGATGGGTGCTCCTCAGGACTTTCTCTTAAACATAATATAATATAACATAACATATCTATAGTGTCAGGAGCATAAAATGGGTCTCAACCTAGACTTTCTCTTACATATTACTAGGAGCGTAGAATGGGTCTCGACCTAGATTTCTGTATCCATCATAACATATCATAACATATCATAACATACTCAAGGGCTAGTAGGTCATCCAACATTCATCCACAACAATAATAAATTATGCAATGCGTCATATTCGTGAACTCTAATACAAAACAACCTAATTATATATACATGGCATTCGTGATGCTGAGCATGCTTAAAAAGTTTGATTTCTTTAAATGATGATTCAGTTTAGTTCTACTCACATCTGGCTGACACATGCCTAATACTGAAGCAGTTATCTCACTGCAAGCCTCTACAGTCTCCCAAGTCCGATCCTGCACAGATGGACTTAAATGAGGGACCAATCATAACTTTTACAACACTTAAAACAACCTCCCAAGAAAACCCCTAAGAACACACAAGAACACTCATAGGAAACAAGCAGAAAAAGGCTGAATAGGGGACTTTCGGCGGCCTGAAGTCCCTTACAGATCTGAAGGTCAAAACCTTCAGAGGTAGGTTAGATGGCCAAATGGCTGCCTCCACAGGCAGGTTTGGCGGCCGAACCTAGGTTCTCCAGCAAGGCAGAACCTAATTTTGCCCTACACTCACAGCCACAAAAATGCTTTCCAACACTTCCTAATATACATGTAGAAGCTAAAAGCAACTATAAACCACCCAACACACTTAGAAGCACTTAGAGCTAGCCCCAAACTTCAACATGCATACTAGATCATGGATTAAGGCACATCATTCAACTTAAAACCCAAAAGGTCTAAGAGATCTTGCATGCATAGCCAAACCTTTGAAACAACCTAAAGATCCTTTAAAACTTAAAACTTAAAAAAATAGAAGAGAGGCAAGGACTTGAGTTTACATCTTAGAGACACAATGGTGACAGCAACCAAGGCTTAGAAAAGAGGGCAATCGATCTCTGGAGGTCTCCAGAGATTAAAACTTGAAATTCAAACTCAAATCTTCAAAAATCAAAGGAAAAACTCATGAATTCTCTAAGAGATTTGAAGAAATCTCAGTAAAAACATTAAGGAACCATAGGCCTACTTCTGCCCGGAAGAAGAGAGAAGAATTTCTCCCAAAAATCGGGCTGAGACCCTTTTATAGCTGGGTCTACCATCTAATGTTCGGCGGCCGAACATGGGAGGTTCGGCGGCCAAACCTTGATGACTTGAAAACCCTTTTTTTTTTCCTTTGAAAAAAACACATCAAGAAAAGTTTCAAATTCATTTTATAAAAATCCTATTTTACCTTCTAAAGATTCCAGTTTTGAGGTTCTAGATTCTGATGGAGATTCCATCAAAAAGTTGAAATTCTGATGCTGGAGTTTAGCTGAGTATTACAGGTGGTTGATTTACTAGAGCTGTTGGGCTAGAGAATGAAAACTACAGACCTTCCTGAGTCAAGCTCATAACATTTAGGGTGATTCCTGTGTGGTTCTTGCCGTGATTGGCCATGTGGATTTTAGTGGGTGAATGAGAATGAGAACTCCGGTGACAATAAGATCTCATTCGTTCTCACAAACGGCGCCAGTTGATGTATGAGATACAAGCTCAGTAAAAACATTAAGGAACCATAGGCCTACTTCTGCCCGGAAGAAGAGAGAAGAATTTCTCCCAAAAATCGGGCTGAGACCCTTTTATAGCTGGGTCTACCAGCTAATGTTCGACGGCCGAACATGGGAGGTTCGGCGGCCAAACCTTGATGACTTGAAAACCCTTTTTTTTCCTTTAAAAAAAACACATAAAGAAAAGTTTCAAATTCATTTTATAAAAATCCTATTTTACCTTCTAAAGTTCCAGTTTTGAGGTTCTAGATTCTGATGGAGATTCCATCAAAAAGTTGAAATTCTGATGCTGGAGTTTAGCTGAGTATTACAGGTGGCTGATTTACTAGGGCTGTTGGGTTAGAGAATGAAAACTACAGACCTTCCTGAGTCAAGCTCATAACATTTAGGGTGATTCCTGTATGGTTCTTGCTGTGATTGGCCATGTGGATTTTAGTGGGTGAATGAGAATGAGAACTCCGGTGACAATAAGATCTCCTTCGTTCTCATAAACGGCGCCAGTTGATGTATGAGATACAAGAATGGGTCAGGTTTAGAGTATATTTTGGTAAAGTTAGTTTGTTTCTCCCTCTCATTTTCTTTTATCCCCTTTCTCTTTTGTCCTTTTGTGACGTATAACCGTCGTCCTGCACTTGTACCTTTCCATCATATTCACATTGGTCGTATGCACGAATGCACTGCGTCCTTTTCTTTTTTCAGGTGACCATTTAATTTCATTCGGTGTCACTTGTACACAATCTTGTACATCACAGGATTTGTTGTTTCATGTGGACTAACTAATATTTGAGAGTGATTAGTTGTTTCATGTGAACTAATTGATATTTGAGGTTAAGACCCTCACAGACAAGTTTATGCCTAGTCCAGCTTGCCTAGAGAGACTCTGGACTCACATAAGGCATAGGGCTGCGCATTGAATTTTTATTAAACTTAGATATGGTATTTCTAGTATGGATTTTATCAAAGTCCGAGCATCCGGAGCTCACCGTATCTCATCATAGATTTTAAATAGTTTCAATTTTTATTTTTTTATTTTTTAAAAGGAAAAAATTTGTGCAGACAGACAATACATGTGACACATCTGATTGTGATTAAGTTCAATCCCACATAATCATCGAACTGAATCTTTTTGAGGTTGAATTCGGTTTAATTTTAATTTTTAAAAAATTTAATGATTTCAGTTCCACATTGATTAAAACACTAAAAATAATTCAAATTAAAGGAATTAATTATCTATATTATTTCTTTTTTTATAATATAAAAATATTAAACTTTAATAAAAATTAAGATATTTCACTTAAATGTTAAAATATAAAAAATATAAAATAAAGCATACTACAGACCTCTAATTAATTAATTAAATTAAATTAAATTAAATTAAACTGATTTAATTCAAATTAATTTTTATTGGATTCTAATTTAATTTTATTTATTTTTTATAAATATTTAAATTTTAATTTATAATGTATTCAATTTAAAATTGAATCGATATAATATTCACGTTTAAATTATTAATATATAGTGAAGGTATATTTTTTATTTTATGGAAACTAAATTAAATTTTATTTTAAATAATAATAAAATTGGAAATAAAATAAACTATTTAATTTTTAATTTATTAATACTTTATTTAACTGAAATAAAAAATGCTTAATTTTTAATTTTTTTAATTTTTTTAATTTTCTATAATATTAAATATAAAACAAAATAATTTGAATGTATATTAATCACAAAAGTAAAAGGAATATAAAATTAAAATATACAATGCCGTGAGCCCTCTATGTTGGAGGGCCCAGTAAATGAAACATTAATTATTGGCGAAGCTTTTCTCAACTTCGATGGTTCAGAGTTTGTTGAAGGAGAAGATATACGAGCCGTAACTCACCAACGTATGATTATATTGTGTAAGAAAACTGCAAGTGAATTTTTAGAAGAGTATGTATGGATTTATTTCTCTTAAGAATCAAAATTTTATGCCTTTATTTGACATATATTTTTTATAAAAAATTAAATTAAATTAATAAAATTCAGTTTATTTTTATTTTTATTTTTATTTGAAATGAATTTAAATATAATAAAATTTAATTTAACTCTTTTATTTTAAACAAATTAATAAAAATTTAAATTTATTTAATTTATTCATTATTTTTATTATTTTTAAACTAAATATAAATATTTATTCTTATAAAAAATAATCATTTTTATTAAATTGATTTTTCTTGAAAAATCATTATTAATATTTTAATAATATTTAAGATCTGAATTTTGCATAACTTTTTATCATTAAAAAAATATATATTGAGATGGCTTTTTTTCAAAATTTAATAAAATAATATAATAAATTATTATTATTAATTATAAATGCATTAAATATAAATAGTCAATGTGAAATTAAATTAATTTTTTAAAGAGCATTTATTAATTAAAAATAAAAAATAAATTTTAAATAAATAAAAAAAAAGAGTTATCAGGAGCTAATTGAGTAATTTTGCTATAAATAGTATTAAATAAATTTATTTCTTACAAAATCATAATAATTCTGGCAATATTTATTTTCAATTCAAAATCTCAATAAAATTTCAGAATTGAAATTTTACTTTATTAACTTTGCCAAATATAAAAACGTGAGCTTATTTTAGTGGAGCATGTCATGGTCATGGCTAGTCCTCTACGGTTATAAATTTGGTGGAATGGCATGCCATGTTTCAGCACTAACAAATTAATTAAAATGGCTTCTCCAGTTTCAGCAGTTCCTAGCATTACCCGTCCCTTGGCAAATTTTCATCCCAATATATGGGGCGATCATTTCCTTTCATATGCTTCTCATCAATCCAAGGCACGTACTCCTCTCCTCTCCTCTCATTTTATATATAATATATTTTCTAATCCATAAATTTTCTCATTCTTTAACTTTATTTATTTTTCTTAGAAAATTGATAATGATGTGGAGGAACGAGTTGAGAAATTAAAACAGGAAGTGCAAAGGATGATGCTGGTTGCTTCAGCTGATGGACCTTCACATGTTCTAAATCTCGTTGATTTGATCCAACGGTTAGGTGTGTCTTACCATTTTGAAAATGAGATTACCGAAGCTTTGCAGCAAATTTTTATGGACGACTCTGGAACATATGATGATGATCTTCACAATGTTGCTCTCCGATTTCGATTGCTTAGACAACAAGGATTCAATGTCTCTTGTGGTATGTTCTTTAATTTCCTCTGTCTGATCTCAAACTGGTTTCTATATATTGCTATTCATAAACCGATGAATTTCTATTTCTAGATGTTTTCAACAAGTTCAGGGATATCGAAGGGAAGTTCAATGAAAAACTTAAAGATGATGTGGAAGGAATGTTAAGCTTGTACGAAGCTGCATATCTCAGAGTTCATGGAGAAGATATATTGGAGGAAGCTCTTGCTTTTACAACCACTCATCTTCAATCCATAGCTTCTTCGGATTCCCATTTGAGCAGTCGTCATGTAGCACTAGTAAAACGTGCTTTAAAGCATCCATTACGGAAGAGCTTGTCGAGGTTGGAGGCAAGACATTATATATCCATTTACGAAGAAGATGTTTCCCATGATAAAACATTATTAATGTTTGCGAAGATGGATTTCAACATACTGCAGAAACTGCACCAGCAGGAGCTACGTCGTATCTCTGAGTAAGCTTCCTTTTTTTCTCTTAAGCCAAGGATGGGTGGTGTTGGTGCCTTGCCTAAACACCTCCACGTAAATATGAGAGGGGTACTATATATCTAATGAGGGGGCGGAAAAACTTATGAGGACATAATCCACTGTAGAAGCAAAACAATACAAACGCACCCCTTCGTGAAAAAATTAGATGTGTCCCACCAGTATGTGTGTTCGGCTCTCGCCGGTGACTAGAACCAAAAAAAACTTTCCTGGATCATATCTAGATGAACTCAAAATACGTAAATATAAATTTCGTCATACAAAAAATTACATAAAATCTATATTCATATGTTTTGTGCGGATCAAAATAAATTTAAGAATTTTTCAAAAACCACAATTTTCTTTTTTTTTAAAAAATTTATAGTAACTTAATATTCCACCTATAGTTTAATCTCTATCATTTTAATAATAAATAATTTACTTTTTAAGATTTTAATTGGATAATAAAATTATCATTTTATTAAAATTTACTTTTAAACTATAATAATTTAACATTTCAAATTTCACCTTTTATAATATTTTAATCTCTTTAATTTTAATAATTTATAATAATTTAATTTTTATAATTTTTCTATTTAAACAAATTATATATATATATATATAACACTAATAGAATTATATTATTAGAATATAAATTACTAAAATAATTATATACATGTATATATGTATTTATAATTGTTATTATTATCTATATATATAATAACAATATAAAATTATTATATCTTTTAGTCTTTAGTTAATTATTAAATATTTATAGTGGTATAATTTAAATAATTTAATTAGTTAATTAAAATTTGTCTTATCTAAGTAGATTATATATATACACTACCTTAAAATTGATTTTGTACTAAAAATAAATTTAATCAAAATTGATTGAATTTTACAAGAAATGGTTAGAATTAAGGATATTGTTCTTCTCTTTTTATTATTCCTCTCTTTTCTCTCTCACTTTTCTTTAACTTTCTCTAATACCAAACACTTCAAAGAGAAATCACAACTTTCTTCACTTCACCATCTCTCCATAGATCAAAATATTTATATGTATACTCAATCATTATTATTAGATGCATAATTGAATAATTGCTTATTTTTATTTCTTATTTCCCTTTTTGTATTGATTTTTAATGTGAACTTTCTATTACATCTATTTAGATAATTATTTGAATATTAATTTGTGTTAGTCTTTATGTTGGTATTGTGCTTCTAACTCATTATATTTGTGAGTTCGATTACAATCTCTTATACTTATAAATTATTTGATATAATACTTAAGAGATATATGAAATGCTTATAAATCTTGAAAGATTTTGTTTGCTAGCTTATTTTATCTTTGATTAGATAGTGGTCAAAATCTCTAGTCAATTTAATTATTTTTGACTTAGATAATATAAAAAATAAAAAATTAAATTTTAAATGTTAATAATAATATCAATAAATTATTTTTTATAAATATTTTCAATTTGATAAAAATTATTGTTGTTATAAGTATAAACATTAATGTTTAGCTTAAAAGATAATTAAGGATAATAAAGTAAATAAATTAGTTTAAATTGATTACTAATTTATTCCAAATAAAAGAATTCTATTGAATTCTATTGTTTTCAAATTATTCCAAATAAGAGAATTATTTCACTGGTAGAAAATGAATTGAATTCTATTAATGGAATTATATTCATTTCTTACAATAATTACGTTTCATACGGAACTTAGTGTCTTGATATATTTTAGATGGAACTATTATATGATATTATAGATATTTGATATTATTTTGAAGTTGAAATATAAGATTTATTAGTTTGATATAAATAATATTAGTATTATGTTAAAAATATTTAATCCGAAACTAAAATAAAAATAAGAACTAATATTATAACTGAACCGAAATCGAAAATTTATAAAATCGTATCGGAATTGTATCAAAATTTAGATATGGTTCTGATTTCAAAAAATTTAAGAAATTGATTTTTGGTTTCGATTCTAAATTCGTTTCTTAAAAGCAACCATCTCAGAATCAGAATCAAACACTCTCTAGTTTATGCTATGCTTAGCACATTTGTGGTCCACTCACAATTGACGTATTATATTCTTCTCGTGACTCCCTTCATCACCGTATAAAAATAAACTATTACATGTGTAATAGTTAAATGCTTAATTAACATTTGGCCTAACATGATTTGATTTAGTAACATAAAATGTTTGATATTTTATAAGTCTAACGGGTTGTAATGCAATTTCTAGGTGGTGGAAAAATTTGAACTTTACAACAAAACTTCCTTTTGCACGAGATAGGGTGGTAGAGGGTTACTTTTGGGTTCTAGGAGTGTACTATGAACCTCAATTCTCTTTTGCGAGATGGTTTTTAACCAAAGTAATTTCAATAGTAACGGTTATAGATGATATATATGATGCTTATGGTACACTTGAAGAGCTTGAAGTCTTCACCCATGCTATTGAGAGGTTTGGCCTCCCCTCTCTCTCTTCATACACATACTTGTTTTGAGATAAGGTTAAATCAAATGAATTTTTATTTATTTTTTCAGGTGGGATATCAAGTATATAAATCAACTTCCACAATATATGAAATTAGTCTACAAAACACTTTTAAATATTTATGAAGAAATTGAGAGGGAGTTAACCAAGCAAGGAAGATCAATTTTATTTCATTATGCCAAGAAAGAGGTAATTTTGTCTCCTAATTTTATTTTTTGGCTATAGTTATATTTGAAAGTCCTAAAAAGTATAACTACTTAGGAAAGGGGTTATAACACTTGGATAAAAAAACTGGAATGAAGCAAGAGATGCTATGGACCATCTTGACAAGACAACCTTCTCTTAATCACTGTACTAATACTTTTATGGTTTAAAAATTACTTATTTATATTTTCAAAAATAAATAAGGAAAAAAATTTATTTTCCTATATATTTTTACAAAATGCATTATTTACCTATTAAAAATATAATTCAAAAACATTAACACTCTGTTTGAATGGAAATAGAGTAAAGTAAAGTTTTCTAATGTATGGTTTTATATAGTAAGATTTTTCATAGTTTTTTAATCTCAATACTCTTTTATTGTTTGGAAAGAGAATTTTGAAAGTATTTAAATATTTTTAACCCACTGATTTGGTGAATTGAAATTAAAGATTTATTGAAATTAAAGGTTTCTTAAAAGTTTTTAAATCTCGAAAAACTTTCTATTACCTTAACAAATCTCTTTCTAAATAGAGTGTAAATCATTTAATCATTTATATTAATTATTATATTTGTTTTAAATTTCTTTTTAAAATCAAATTTCTAATTTTTTTTATGTAAATATAAATTTTAATTTAAACTAATTTTTTTAAGTATAAATATAAGTGAGGGTGTTAGTTAGTTTAACAAATATACGTTTGGGTAGTAATTAAGTTATTTTTTTGATAATTTGAGAGATAAATATTTTTATATTAAGGCTCTGTTTGTTTTTAAAAAAATATATTATATTTAAAAAATATTTTTTATGAAAAGTATTTTTTAATAATATAATTTATTTTTCATTATTTAATTTAAAATTATTAATAAATTTATATATAGATCTTAATAAAATTTTTAATATGTGAAAATGACTTACTCTTTTAAAAAAGTTATTTTTCTTAAAATGACTTTTTTTTTATTAAAAAAATATTTTCTGTTGATTAAATTTTTTGAGTATTCTAAATATAAAAAATTTACACAAAAATTTTTTTTTAAAAATATTTTTTTTAAAACAAACATAGTCGAATTTTTAAAAATTTTTATTCACAAATTTAGAACTTGAACTAATTATAAAAAAATGGGATGTGCTCATTATTTAATTATTTATTTTTCAGATGAAAAGGCTAGTCCAAGTCTATTTAGTGGAAGCTAAATGGTTCAACAAAAATTACACACCAACAGTAGATGAGTACATGAGCAATGCTCTATTATCCTGTGGTTATCCTTTGCTTGCAATCACAGCATTTGTTGGAATGGTAGACATTGCGACAACGGAGGCCTTAGATTGGGCTTCTAACGATCCTAAGATTCTTCGGGCTGCATCCATGATTTGTAGGCTCATGGATGACATTGTTTCGCACGAGGTACGTCACAATTGATATTCTCAATTTATTAACTAATCTTTTTTTTTAATTATTATTTAGTACTTTTATTATAAAAAAAATTTATTAACTGAACTTTTAATTTTAAAAATTATATTAAAATATCTCTAAATTTTTTTTTTAAAAATCTACTCTTTTTTTCCATTAATTTTACTTATTAAAAATAAAAAAAAATAAATATTCTTAATTAGTAATTAAAATTTAAAATATCCTTAATTATTTTAATTATTCACCTAATAAAAAAATACTAATTTTAAAAGGGAAATTCTCTGCCTTTTAGCATAAAAAATCACAATATTAAAATAAAATTTTAAGGCTAAAGATTAGCCAATAAATTTTTTAAAATTTCAGACCTATTTTAATAAATTTTTTAAAATTCACAATTAAATAATAAATTTTTTTATTATAGAAATTAAATAATAATTTATTTTTTTATTTTTTTATTTGTTATAAACTCACCCAACACTACTATAGAAGAATTCTATCCGTTTTCATACTTATCAAAATTAATTATTTAATTACTATTTCTTAATCATTAGAACATCTTTATATTATACATAATTAAATATTTAGTTTTTTATACTAAATAAAACATTAAATTTTAAAATTTAATCTGTAATTTTAACTATTCATATTATTTAATAATTATAAATTTAATTATTTATATTATTTAATTCCCTTAACAAGAGTTAGAATTTTTTTACTAATATTTAAAAATTAAAAGGTTTAAAATTTTATAAATATAAAATATTTTAATTATTCTTTTTTAAAAAATAAAGAAGGTCTAATTATTAGTTGGATGATAGGTATACAACTGTACAGTAGAAGTGGAGATACCAAACAAGTCAAGATTGAATTCAAATGATTGAGCAACTTTTTCAATTTAACACCATCAGATTTACAATTTTAAAATCAATATTAAAAATAAGCTAAATTAATTTATGGGTTAAACAATAATTAAATTATGGATTATTGCAATTACGAATTTTTATTTTGTTTTGTTTTGTTTTCTTTATTAAAAATAAAAAATATAAATTTTTATAGTTTGAGCAAAAAAGAGGGCACGTTGCATCAGCTATTGAGTGCTACATGAAGCAAAATGGCGTCTCAGAACAAGAAGCACGAATTGAGCTTAATAAACAAATAGTTGATGCCTGGAAGGATATAAATGAGGAGTGGCTTAGACCATCTAATGTACCAATGCCTCTATTTACACGTGTTATTAATTTGGCACGTGTTATTGATTATTTTTACAAGGATGGAGATGAGTATACTCATGTAGGAGAATTTATGAAAAGTTCTATCAAGTCTATCCTTATTGATTATGTAAAAATACCATAAAGATATATAATACAATCACTTTTCTACTTATTTTATAATTAAATGCATGTACAAGCCTAGCTGGTAATTGGAATAAGTGTTAAAAAAAATTATGCAATTTTCCTCATAAGGGTGGACTTCATGTATCTTCCTTTATGATTACTAGATTTCATGTCTTCTACTTGGGCTATATTCGACATATTAACGATTTAATTAGCTGTTAATTATTTCACTAGCTATTAATTGTTTGTTTATATAGTATTCAAAGTAGGGGTGTTCGGTACAAAATAAATATTGAATTAACGGTTAAATATAAAATATAATAAAAATATAAATAAATTTATAAAAAAATAAAAGGATATAATTGTTAAAAAAAAAATAAAATTAGTGGTTGTCCATCACTAAACATTAAGGAGAATAGCTTCAATATTCACTAGTTTAACTAAAAAATACTACTATAAAATAGTAGTTACCAAACAATAAATAATAGAAACTAATTTTTTGACTCAATTTAAATATTAAAAACTACCACTAAACACTGTTGTCGAATAGAGTCTTAATATTTTTCCCCTTTATTAAATCTTCTTGGCTTCTATTTATCAACCTTTTTTATCACCTCCTTTTTTACTTTCTCACCTTTCTTATTTGTATTTCCCATTATTATGTTGAGCCCAAGTGTCCAAATGACTATTCCTTATATGAACTCATTAATATGACTAAATCTCTTAGTTGTGAGGAGCTTCTGCTTCCTCTGGTCCACTTGTGATAGCAAACTAGGTAGTAGCAAAGATTATAGGTTGTAGAGAATACAGTCCTTAGGTTCTCAAATTTACTCTAAGTAAAGCTTGGAAAACATCTTCTAACTTTACAATTAATAGGAGTTTGAACGGGAGCTTAATTTTCTATTTTGAAGATATACATGAACCGGCGATGATGTGACCGGTTACTTGATAAGTGATATCGCCAGCTAATAGGTTAGTGATTTCGCGATCACACAGGCATGATGAGGATATGCAGAACTGTCCCTATTTAACAGTAACTTTATATCGAGGCTCGCCTCATCTTGGGGAGAGCAAGTTTTGGTGAAGATTTGAGTGTTAAAATGCTCGAGTCTTCCATTCCTCGGGCAAGACCATATTACTTACTTATTAGATCCTTACCATGTGGCCTCTATCTAGTGGTGACAACTCATGGATTATTTTTGGCGAATCTTATGTAGCATCAGAGGTCTCCCTGCTGGTTTTTTATTCTTCAAATTTGAAAGAGATATATATTTCCGAGATCTGGGGTACGTAGCCCACTAAAATTGGTCTTTCGTTGCTCATGCCATTTCACCTATCTAGCCCCATTATGATGACTGCTCTACTTATTGTGCTACATTTAAAGCTTGTCACCAAAACTATTTTTATAAGAGCCCATCTCCTTCACTAAATAATACTTCTTGCTTTCAACTGCAATCTTTTACTGTCAGAAAAAACTCGGCCGCCTCTTCTTTTTCCTTTATACTTCAAGTAATTTTTGTTTCCTTTTTCTTTTTCAGAATGAACAGGAATACTTCCTCTTCTCTTACCTCTAGTGGGAGTTCTGTTTCAAGCTCCTTCTCTGATGACCCCATTCGCACTCTGGCCCCTATTGTTCCATTGAGAGAGGCCTAAAAAATGAGGGTAGCTCTATTAGTGACATCTTGTTACTCCTATCGAAGTGAGATGTAGAGTATTTTTATATATACTGAATTCCTCGAGAATCCTTTCGTATCTTTGCTCCTCCATGCGTTTGTGTGAACGACCTGATTCTTGCGAAGGATACTATCGTGGTCTTTGAGGAGCAGCTGAAGGTAGGTCTTTGGTTCCCCATAGACCTATTCTTTGTTGACATTCTTTGGTTCCACAAGCTTTTGATTGCCTAATTGCACCCCAATAGTTGGAGAAACTTAGTGGCTTTTCGATTTTTTCGCCTTAATAAATAATTGAATCGACCGTAGCCCTCTTCTCCTAGCTGTACTGGCTGGGTACTCGAAAAAATGAAAAGTTTTGGTATTTTAGCGAGCGAAAACACCTGACCATGTTTGACTGGATATCTTCTTAATTGAAGTGATGGAAAAATAATTTTTTGTCCTTCACCACCGGATGACTAGGGGTTTTAGGCGCCTTCAAATAAGCTGACAGTTTTTGGTGGAACTGAAGAAGGATGGTGATCAAGCCAAATTTAGTCCCATTTTTCATGTTATTATTAATGCTAAATTACACATTTTCTACCTAATTTTGTGGTTTTGATCTTATTTTGCAAAAAATAGTGTAAAAGGGTGACTTGGTGAAAAATGTCCTTAAAACTGTCCAAAGAAAGTAGAAGAGATCAAGCCTGGTTTACCCAAGTCAGTTTGCCCAAACTAAGCTGCAACTGAAATGGGAGAAGGATGAAAAATAGCACAGACTTGCTGTTTGGCCAATTGTTTTTCCAAACAAACTGGGCAAACAAACTCTGCAGAACAAAAGCAGAACGACAGCCAGCACCAAAACAGACTATTTGACTGGCTGTTTGCCCAAACAGTCAGGCAAACAGACTTTAAGACAGCAGACAGCAGAAACGCGGGAAATTTAAAATTCAAACCTCCAAGAAGTCTATCCTATCCCAAACACTTAAAGGCAACTCAGCAACTCACAAGGATAGCTCAGCACACTATCCCGCCTATTAAGGAAGCCAAATCTCAAGAAGATTCAATTGCCATCAAGGAATCCAACTCTAAATAGGAAAAGATCTCCATCAAATTAAGGAAACTTAGAGCTGCACATTCAGATATAAATAGAAAGCCAAACCAGTAACAAAGGCATCAACTTCCACTTCAGAAATCGCACTAGCAGCTACGCACCTCCAAGCAGCCGCCCAGCCGGCCCTTTTTCTTCTTCTTCTTGCTTTCTTTCTTTGATTTTATATTAGTTTCAGCCATGAGTGGCTAAAACCCCTTTTTCTAGTTGAAGATTAGGTGAAACTTCAGTTTGTTAATGGATTGGGAGATCTGAACATATTATATTATTCTTTTATTTATCAATATTTATGCAATTTCATGCTTAATTCTGTCGTTGCTTTGTTGTTTAGATCAATAGGGCCCATTGATTCTTGATTGCAAAGTGATAATTTGTTAGTTTGGATAGTTTGAAGTCCATAATTGCTTGAATTATTCAAACACAAGTAACTCTTGGTGTAAAAACCAAGGAGATTGCATAATCTAGCAATATCACCATACGTTTGGGTAGCTAGAATTAGTTCTCTCTATTTCTTAATGCAATCAACAAATGTATGATTCTAAAGCCCCAAAGACGTTCCTTGGCAACTTGTTGATTAATGATTAATTAGAGAACGTTTTCTAGTTAATCTATACTTAAGGAGGGATATGGTGGTGAGAAGCGTCTTCCACTCCTATAACTAATTTATTGAGTCAAATAAAAGAACCTAAGTGTCAATGATCAATCCCAACAACTGAAGTGGATCCGATGCTTCAACTAGGCCTTTCTCATTATTGAATTTTTGCACTTTATTATTTGCTTTAGTTTATTGCTTTTAATTTCAGTTTAAGTCACAAAACTCCAAAACCCCCCTTTGTTATTTATTTTTAGTTTATTTACTAGTCATTGATAGAAAAATAGGTGAGTATCAATTCCCTATGGATTCGATCCTTTTGCCACTATCTAGAGTTGTAAAATTATGGATAACCAAAAAGGTTATTTTTTACTGGTTTCGACAACCACACAGTCAAAAATTGGTGCCATTGCCGGGGAATTGATTCAACTAATTTATTTTTCTTTCATGATCAGGGCTGGACGCAAAGATACTTCACTCTACAATCCAGAAATTGAGCGTACACCAAAAAAATTAAGGAAGCAAGCCAACCCGAGGAGCCAAGTCTCAAAACCGTCCTCATCAACAGCTGCTATCCAAGAAACAATACCTGCTGCTGTCCAAGAATCAGCACTTGTTGAAACTGTCATAACTGAACCAGAATTTGCTGAACCAATAGAACCAGCAACACTTACTGCTAAAACAGAATAGCACACTGCTGAGACAAAACACAATGCTGTTGAGTTTGCCCAAACAGCCGCTGAGATGGCTGAATTCAATATGCAACCTGCTGCACCTGTTCGAAGACCAACTGAACCTGTTGTTTTGCTGATATTGAACTAGAAAATCAAGCAATAAGAGTACCAATCCTGAGAGAAAGAACACTAAGAGAATTGGCAGCACCTATAGGTGATCAAGCACCTCTTTGCATTACCTATCCACCCTTAACAGCCCCTTTTGAGTTGAAAACAGGTTTGATACTCCTTCTACCTAAATTTAGAGGTATGGAGAATGAAGACCCCCCATAAACACTTGAAGGAATTCCACTTAGTATGTTCTACCATGAGGCCGCAAGGCATATCTGAAGAACATGTGAAATTGAGAGCATTCTCATTCTCACTTGATGATTATGCCAAAGATTGGCTATTTTACCTACCACCCGGATCAATCACTTCTTGGGATGGCATGGTGAGAGCTTTTCTGAATAAATATTTCCCAACTTCTAAAGCCATAGGCATAAGAAGAGAGATAAGTGGCATTAAGCAAAAAGAGACTGAAGAATTGTATGAGTATTGGGAGACACTTAAGAGATTGTGCACAAGTTGCCCTCAATATGACATCTCAGATATATCACTTTTAGAATACTTCTATGGAGGATTGCTACCATCTGAAAGAAAATTCATTGATGTAGCATGTGGAGGTTCCATTGAAGATAAAACGCCACAAGAAATTAGGGAGTTGATTTCAATAATGGCAGCCGCATCTAAGCAATATGGAGATGAAAGGCAACTGCCAAGGAGACTTAATGAGGTAAGTACATCTGCTCTTACTTCTCAAATTTTTGAACTAACTTCTGCAGTGAGAAGTCTTGTTATAGGTCAAGCTCAACAAGCTCAACAACTTCAACAAATTAGGCCAGGTGGGATATGTGCACATATGGGACATCCAACTGATCAATGTCCTACACTTTAAGAGGATGACCAATAAGTAAATGCAATTGGAGGATTCAATGGACAGCCAAGACATGATCCATACTCTAACACTTACAATCCAGGTTGGAGAGAGCATCCAAAATTTAGCTATGCTAGGGCCAACAACTATTAAAATTATCAAAGAAATCCAGCCGAAGCAGCACCTCAAAAGTCCAACTTGCACCTTAAAGAGATGATGAAGTCATTGGCAAATACTGTGCAAAGTCTCCAACAACAAATGGATTAAATAGCCACCTCCGTAAGCAAGCTTGAATGTCAAGGGAAATTACCTTCCCAAACTGAGGCTAATCCCAAGCAAAATGCAAGTGCCATTGACTGTGCGGTTGTCGAAGCCGGTCAAAAATAACCTTTTTGGTTATTAACAATTTTACAACTGTAGATAGTGGCAAAAGGATCGAATTCACAGGGAATTGATACTTACCTATTTTTCTTATCAAGACCAAGTAAATAAACTAAAAATAAAATAAAAGGGGGTTTTGAGATTTGCTGAATTAAACTAATACTGAAATCAATAAAGTAAAGCAAATAATAAAGTAAAGAAGATTCAAATATGAGAAAAGCTCTAGTTGAAGAATTGGATCCACTTCAGTTGTTGGGATTGATCATTGACACAAAAATTTCTTTATTTGATTCAATAAATTAATTATGGAGGTGGAAGACGCTTCTCACCTCCATATCCCTCCTTAAGCATAAATTAATTAGGGAACGTCCTCTAATTAATCACTAATCAACAAGTTGCTAAGGAACGTCCTTGGACCTTTGGCATCTAACAACTGTCAATTGCATTAAGAAATAGAGAGACCTAATTCTAGCTACCCAAACGTATGGTGATATTGCTAGATCATGCAATTTCTTTAGTTTTTACACCAAGAGTTACTTATGTTTGAATAATCCAAGCAATTACAGACTTAAAACTATCCAAACTAACAAATTATTATTTTGCAATCAAGAATCAATGGGCTCTATTGATCTAAACAACAAAGCAACAATGGATTTAAGCATGAAATTGCATAAATATTGATAAATAAAAGATAAACGTAATATGTTCAGATCTCCCAATCCATAAAACAACTAAAGTTTCACCTAATCTTCAACTAGAAAAAGAGGTTTTAGCCACTCATGGCTGAAACAAAAATAAAAGAAAGAGAAGAGAAAGAGGAAGAGGAACCGGTCGGCGGCTTGGAGAGAAGGAGGCGTGCGACTCTTCAATCCGAAAGTGGAAAAGCTTCTTTCTTGCTTGTTTGTGATCCTTTTATAGCTAAAAGTGTTGCCCTAGATTTCCTTGTTGAGATAGAGCTCTCTTTTGAATTTTGAATTTTGAATTTTGAATTCTTGGAAGGCAAGTGTATCTTCTTGAGATTTGGCTTCCTAAATAGGCAGAATTGAGTGCTGAGGTGTCTTCATATTTTTAATAAGGGAAAATCTTCTTGAAGATTTAAAATTTGAATTTTCCACTACTCTACTGTCTGTACTTTCCTTATTTATCTTCACTTTAGCTACAATTTGGCTTGGGAAAACTATGCTTGTTCTCCTTTATCCTCTTTTAGGCAGTTTTAAGAGCATTTTCATCAAATTACCTCTTTACACCGTTTTCTGTAAAATAAGATCAAAACTACAAAATTAGATAGAAAATGTGTAAATTAACATTAATAACAACATGATAAATGGGTCTAAATTTGGTCTAATCAAATACCCCCACACCTAACCCTTTGCTTATCCTCAAGCAAATAAACTTAGTCAAACAAGCTCTCTTTGCTACTTGATCCTTTATTTCCACTTAAGCTCTTACCCTAGACCCCTACTTTGAAGCATTGCAGTGAAGGGTGTATACACCAAGGTTACTCTCCTTCTTTCTTTGTCTCCCTTTACCTACCATGGCTACTAATTGTTTTCCTCACTAGAGAGATTATACATGCACATATTCTTGTTCAGTTTAGACTTTTCCTAGCTCTCAAAGTGATTTGCCTTTACTTAAAGCACTTTATTTAGCTTTTTGCACTTTATTCTTGCTTGAAAAAATCACCAACCTTTTGACGTGAAGGTACATATTTGTGATACCGACCTCCAGTTACTCAGTTGGTCACTTGTTCAAGTGGTTACTAGCTCTGTTCATAGTCTTTGACCATTGGAACAGTTTTTAATTTGTGCTTTTGAAGTCTTTGCCTTTGCTGAATTTCCTTTTCTCAATGAATTGGGCAAACCAATACCAATTGCTAAAACAAGTCATATTTCGTTATTCACACATCTTTATTGTTTTCTCTAATGAGTAATATCATTTTTTTTTTCACCATGGTAAGCTCAAAGATTCAATTCAAAAGGAAATTCCTAAAAATGAATACAACTCACTGCAATTGATTCAACTTAGATTTAAAGAGTCATCACATTAATGGGGTCATGGAAAGAAAGCTCATTCAACATAGCCTATGCATTTGAGTGAAGCATACCAAAACAAAAAAACTGTAGCTACATGTGGGTGCATTAAAGGCAAAATAACAAAAATGAAAAAAATTCACCTAATGTATGCTAACTAAAAATTAAAGCTAAAATGGACTTAAAACTTCAGAGATATGCACCCCCACACCTCAAAGAGAAATCACAACTTTCTTCACTTCACCATCTCTCCCATAGATCAAAATATTGATATGTATACTCAATCATTATTATTAGATGCATAATTGAATAATTGCTTATTTTTATTTCTTACTTCCTTTTTGTATTGATTTTTTATGTGACCTTTCTATTACATCTATGTAGATAATTATTTGAATATTAATTTGTGTTAGTCTGTTGGTATTGTGCTTCTAACTTATTATATTTGTGAGTTAGATTACAATCTCTTATACTTATAAATTGTTTGATATAATACTTAAGAGATACATGAAATGCTTATAAATCTTGAAAGATTTTGTTTGCTAGCTTATTTTATCTTTGATTAGATAGTGGTTAAAACCTCTAATCAATTTAATTATTTTTTACTTAGATAATATAAAAACCAAAAAATTAAATTTTAAATGTTAATAATAATATCAATAAATTATTTTTTATAAATATTTTCAATTCGATAAAAATTATTGTTGTTATAAGTATAAACATTAATGTTTAGCTTAAAAGATAATTAAGGATAATAAAGTAAATAAATTAGTTTAAATTGATTGCTAATTTATTCCAAATAAAAGAATTCTATTGAATTCTATTGTTTTCAAATTATTCCAAATAAGAGAATTATTTCACTGGTAGAAAATGAATTGAATTCTATTAATGGAATTATATTCATTTCTTACAAGAATTACATTTCAAACGGGACTTAGTGTCTTGATATATTTTAGATGGAACTATTATATGATATTATAAATATTTGATATTATTTTGAAGTTGAAATGTGAAACTTATTAGTTTGATATAAATAATATTAGTATTATGTTAGAAATATTTAATTATTTCATTCACGTTTAAATTTTATTATATGAATCAAAAACCGTACCGAAATTGAAATAAAAATAAGAACTAATATTATAACTGAACTGAAATCGAAAATCTATAAAATCGTATCGGAATTGTACCAAAATTTAGATATGGTTCTGATTTCAAAAAACTTAAGGAATTGACTTTTGGTTTCGATTCTGAATCCGGTTTTTAAAAGAAACCATATCAGAATTGGAATCAAACACCCTCTAGTTTATGCTATGCTTAGCATATTTGTGGTCCACTCACAATTGACGTATTATATTCTTCTTGAGGCTCCCTTCATCACCGTATAAAAAAGAAACCATTACATGTGTAATAATTAAATGCTTAATTAACATTTGGCCTAACATGGTTTGATTTAGTAGTCAGATTTGAGTTTCTACTATTCTATCCCCTAATTAAAAAAAATGCTTGATATTTTATAAATCTAACGGGTTGTAATGCAATTTCTAGGTGGTGGAAAAATTTGAACTTTACAACAAAACTTCCTTTTATACGAGATAGAGTGGTAGAGAGTTACTTTTGGATTCTGGGAGTATATTATGAACCTTAATTCTCTTTTGTGAGATGGTTTTTAACCAAGGTAATTTCAATAGCATCGGTTATAGATGATATATATGATGCCTATGGTGCACTTGAAGAGCTTAAAGTCTTCACCCATGCTATTGAGAGGTTTGGCCTCCTCTCTCTCTCTTCATACACATACTTGTTTTGAGATAAGGTTAAACTGAATGAGTTTTTATTTATTTTTCAGGTGGGATATAAAACACTTTTAAATATTTATGAAGAAATTGAGAGGGAGTTAACCAAGCAAGAAAGATCAATTTTATTTCATTATGCCAAGAAAGAGGTACTTCCCTCTTCTAATTTTATTTTTTTGCTATATTTATAGTATTTGAAAGCCCTAAAAAAGATAATTACTTGAGGAAAGGGGTTATAACACTTGAATCCAAAAACTAGAATGAAGCAAGAGATGCCACAATCTATCTTGACAAAACAACCTTCTCTTAAATCACGATACTAACACTTTTATAGTTTAAAAATTACTTATTTATATTTGCAGAGATAAATAAGGAAAAAAATTTGTTTTCCTATATATTTTTACAAAATGCATTTGTAATACCAAGCTAGACCCCGGCATCGGAATTCCTATTTTTCGGTGGAATCTCGGATGTCGGAAACCTCTAGAAGGGTAAAATGTGTTTTTCTAAAATGTTTTCATGTGTTTTAAGGTTTTAAGTAAGAAAGAAATTGAGTTTTTGAAAGAAAAGTGCCTTGGAAGGAAATCCAGGTTCGGCCGCCGAACGTTGGTGACTTTAGGGAGCACCTTTGGCCCTCGAAGGTGGTCTGACCAGCCACCTATAAAAGGCCCCATGTCTGAAAATGGACGAGTTTTCTTCCCCATTTTCGGGCAAAGGTGGGTCCATGCCCTTCCATGGTTAGTTTTGGTGATTTTCTTCAAATCGTTCATGTTTTTTATGAGTTTTAATTTGGTTTTGAAGATTTTGAGCAAAGAGCGAAGTTTTGAAGCTTGGAGACCCCAGAGCTCGATTTCTCCCATCTCCGAGTTTGGATCGCCTCTCCTCTCGATTTTCAAGAGGTAAGTGGGTGTCCTACCTTTCTTTTATGTTTTGAATAAGTTTTGAGAGGTTTTAAGGGGGTTTTATGCATGATTAGAGTAGTGGTAAATGTTAGGGTTTATGTGAGTCAAATGATGAAATGTATGTTTATTGTATGCTATATGTTATTGTTTGTTGGGGTATAGGATAGTTTGAGACCCCTATATGCTTGTGTACATGTTTATGCATGTTTGGGAGTGTTGTGCATGAGTTTGGGAAGTTTGGGAGGCAAAATGTGCATGAGGGGCTTGAGTTCTCCCATTCTGGAAGAACTCAGATTCGGCTGCCGAAGCCATGTTCAGCCGCCGAACCTGCCTGGGGAGGCAGTTTTGGCTGCCGAACCCTGCCCCTGAAAGTTTGGACTTTCGGCTCTGGAAGGAGGTTTCGGCCGCCGAACCTGCCCCCGAAGGTTGGCGAGTTTCTGCTCTGGAACCACTTTCGGCCGCCGAACCTGCCGCCGAAAGTGGCTGAGTTTCGGCTCTGGAGGAACTTTCGGCCGCCAAAAGTGCCCTGTTCAGCCTTCCTTTGCCTGTTTTCTATGATTGTTTTAAGGTGTTTTAGGGGGTTTTTGGGGAGATGTTTAGAGTTATGTTAGAGTGTGTTTGGTCCCTCATTTGAGTCCACCTGTGTAGGTTCGGACCCGAGGAACCGAGGACCCTAGCAGTGAGGTAGCTGCTTCAGAGTCTGTTCAGAGTCAGCTTGAGGTGAGTAGAATGGATCTTTATGTTTCAAAGTAAATAAATTTTGAGCATGTTCATGCATCACGATTGCCATGATATGTATTAGGTTGTTTTGCATTAGAAATCACGAATATGACGCATTGCATAATATGATGTAGATGTGGATGGATGTTGGATGATCCATTGGCCCTTGATATGATATGACATGATATGATATGGTATGGAAGTCCAGGACGAGACCCATTCTATGCCCTTGGCACAGAGTAAGAGAAAGACCAAGTCGAGGCCCATTTTACACCCCTGGCACTATTGGAATGTTATGTTATGTGATGCTATATTAAGAGAAAGTCTAAGTCGAGGCCCATTCTACGCCCCTAGCATATTGGATATGGTAGAGGGTCATTGGTGATAAGTCCATCCTTGATGTGAATTATTTGTGATGTGATGCATTCCATGAAAGCATATGTTTTAATATATTGTTTCACTATTCTGCTCACTAGGCTCTAGTAGCTCACCCCTTTCCCTTAACCCCTAGGTTTGCAGGTTCGGGATAGACCAGGAGGTCAGCAAGAGTAAAAGCATAGTGTATGTAATAGTTAGTTGTGGACATGAAGGATAATGTAATGTATTGTAAGATATTGTTTAAATTTGTATTGAGGATTAGTATTGTGCTTGACTCTAGAGTTTATGGTTAATCCCTTTTGATACATGATCTTTATGTAATGTTTTAATGTATTTGTTGTAAACCAAGCTTGATGCATGTAATGTTGACCCAACTAGAGCATTTGATGAGGGCTCTAGTGTGGGGTTTTTATGTATTCAGTGTTAGTGCATGCATAGGTCAAGCTTGGTAGATGGAAAGTTTAAAATTTTAATGTAATTGTATGATCATGTATGGGATTTATTAGGTATGTCAAGTTGTATGCTAGGCTTGCTACGGGTCCCGGCGACCTTAAGTCGATCTGGATCTTAGCGCCGGTAGCGGTCCGATTTCGGGTCGTTACAAATTGGTATCAGAGCCCTAGGTTCACATGATCGGACCTAGAGAGTGTCGGGCTCATAGATGTTCTAGAAGGGCAAGCACAATAGGAAAATCATGTCCATTAGGATAGGATGTAGAGTCCTGTCTTGAATGATGATGTGAAGTGCCATGATTTTATACATGTGCATTAATGATATGTGATGTATGTAATGCGGGTTCATGTGTTTCCACATGAACCATTTGATGCTAATGTTTTTGTGATGTGTGTTGTTTTTCAGAAGCAGAATGCGAGGTACTCGTCGATCTGCACAATTGACTGGAGTCCCACCAGAAAGTGAGGGTATGGATGCCCGTCCCCCTGCATTGCCGAGGGCAATGTCCTGCAGATATAGTAGGGAAAGAGTGTCAAGGGACCCTAGAAGGTCTTTTGATGCAAGCAGAATGGGAGCAGTTCAGGGAGGAGTGTCAGTTGAGGGGGATGAAATGGATGTTGACCAGAGAAGGGATGGAAGTCTGGCAGTAAGCATGTCTGAGGAGGGCATGGGTGTAACGACCCGAAAATCGGACCGCCACCGGCGCTAGGATTCAGGTCGACTTAAGGTCGCCAAAACCCGTAGCAAGCCTGCTCTACTCCCTGTGTACCTGTAAATTCCATACATGGTCAAACATTTTCTGTGAAAATAAAAACTTTTCTCTGACCAAGGCTCACCCGGTGCATGCACTATCTCTGTACTACAGAACCCCTGACTAGAGCTTGCTCTAGATGGGTTAACTCATACTTGTTAAGCCTGGTTTTTCACATACTCATAAAACAGTGACATAAACAGACCATATATACACAAGATTTACATGACAAAATAACTAAGTCAAGCACAACTCTAACTGTATATACAACTCGTACATCTCTTTGACATTACATGTCCACACTATGCTATTCCACAACTCTTTTCTCTTCCTGTACCCTGCTGGATTTCCCCTGTATACTGATCCTGCAAAACTGGGGTTAAGGGAGTGGGATGAGCTCTATAGACCAGTGAGTAGAACAATAAAACAGGTCATTAGAACATGCGCTTATGGAATGCATCATATCACAGACAAGTCATATCAAGGGTAAACCTGTCACCAAATAGTCCCAGTATCCTTTCCGTGCCAGGGCGTAGAATGGGCACCTGGTCTTCCTGTCATATATATCTATACGTGTATATAACACCTATACTTACCATTGTGCCAGAGCGTAGAATGGGCACCTGGTCTTCCTGTCATATATATCTATACGTGTATATAACACCTATACTTACCATTGTGCCAGGGCGTAGACTGGGCACCTGGTCTTTCCTATACCTGCCAGGGTGTAGAATGGGCACCTGGTCTTTCCTCAGAGACTAATTGGATCATTCAGCATCCACCCACATCAACAAATAAGTATGCAATGCAACATCTTCATGGATTCTAATGCAATCAACCTATTGCGTAATCATGGTGCATGAAATATGCTAAAAGCATTCAATGTCTCAATTAAAACGAGTATTAAGTTTAGTTCCACTCACCTCTGGCTATCTCTGGACTGACTCTGCACACCTGCAGTACTCACTGCTGCTCTCTTTGGTTCCTCTGGTCTGTGCCTACACAGATGGACTCAAATGAGGGACCAAACTAGCTCAAAAACACCTCTATAAAACTCCCCAAGAATCCCCTTAGACACCTTAAAACAATCATGCAAAAAATGCAAAGGAAGGCTGGACAGGGCACTTTCGGCAGCAGGTTCGGCGGCCGAAAGTCTTCTCCAGAACCGAAACTCATGCACCTTCGGCGGCTGAATCTCTACTTTCGGCAGCCGAACCCTTTCGGGGGCTGAAAGGCACTCCAGAGACAAAAGTCCATAACCTTCGGCGGCACCTTCGGCGGCTGAAACTCCCCTCCAGAGCCGAAAGTCCAAACTCTCGGGAGCAAGCTTAGGCAACCGAAGCCACCTCCTCAGCACATTCGGCGGCCGATCCTTTCTTCGGCGGCCGAAGCTGGTTTCATCAAGAAGGCAGAACCTGTTCTGCCTCACGCCAAAACACACCAATCTCAACCAAACTCAAACACCACAATTCCTCTACATCCATATACTCAGTATATGCACAAAGGGGTCAAAAACTACCTAAAAACCCCAACAAACAACAAAGCATAACACACAAACATGCTTGTATCACCAAAACATCAAAAACTCACTCTTTACCCTATTCATGCAACTCTCCCCACAAACTCCATCAAACTTCCATAAAACATAATAACAAGATCAGGATCTTCACTTACCTCTTGAAATCAAGAAGATGAACGATCCTAACGTGGAGATATGGAGCAACTCTCCTTCAAACTCTCCAAACTTCAAAACTTGAGTTTATAGGTTAAAAACCTTCAAAATAACATGAAAACCAATCAAACCTTTGCAAGATGTGATGAACACATGAAGCATACCTAAGGAAGACAAGGTCTCACCTCTGAAAGTGAAAGAAAAAGGCAATCCTTATCATTTCAACCGACTGAGGGCCTTTTATAGGTGGCTGGCCAAACCACCTTCGGCGGCCTATCGTGAAACCGAAAGCCATGCATGTTCGGCGGCCGAACCTCACCTTCGGCGGCCGAACCTGGCTTTTCTTCCTTGGTACTTTTCTTTCAAAAACTCATGTCCTATGAACTTGAAAACTAGCAAATATACTAAAATACTTTAGAAAACCATAAATCTTACCCTTCTAGAGGATTCCGACATTCTGGATCCCACCGGAAAGGAGAATTCCGATGCCGGACTCGAGTCGGGTATTACATTCTCCCCCCCTTAAGAACATTCGTCCTCGAATGTTCCTCAAACAAACAAACACATAAAAGGAGGAAAAACTAACCTCAAAACAGATATGGATAGTGCTGGAGCATAGACTCTTGTGTCTCCCAGGTGCACTCTTCTAGATTATGGTGGTTCCACAGGACTTTCACCATTGGAATTTCCTTGTTCCTTAGCTGCCTGATCTGGGTGTCCAGAATCCGTACTGGCTGCTCTACATAGGTGAGATCTCTAAAAATCTCCACATCAGGCTCACTCAAAACCTGACTCGGATCTGACACAAATTGCCGTAGCATAGAAACATGAAATACCGGGTGAATTCTCGCCATAGAGACAGGTAAATCCACCTTATACGACACATTCCCGATCCTCTGCAAGATCTCAAAGGGTCCAATGTACCGTGGAGCTAGCTTACCTTTTTTTCCAAAACGAACCACTCCTTTCATTGGAGACACCTTCAGCAATACCATACTACCCTCCTGAAACTCTATCTGCTTTCTGCGTACGTCTGCATAACTTTTCTACCTACTCTGAGCTGTTTTGATCCTCTCTCTGATCATGGGCACCACGCGACTGGTTATCTCTACTAATTCTGGCCCTGCAAGAGCCTTCTCTCCCACTTCTTCCCAGCAAACAGGGGATCTGCACTTCCTCCCATACAAAACTTCATAAGGAGCCATCCCTATGCTAGCATGATGGCTGTTATTGTAGGCAAACTCCACCAGAGGTAGATGCTGCCTCCAAGAACCGCCAAAGTCTAACACACACATTCTGAGCATATCTTCTATGGTCTGGATGGTCGTCTCTGACTGTCCATCAGTCTGTGGATGGAAAGCAGTGCTAAAGTCTAACCTCGTGCCCATTGCACTTTGCAGACTCCGCCAAAATCTGGAGGTGAACTAAGGTCCTTTGTCTGTCACTATAGACACTGGAACTCCATGTAATCTTACTATCTCATCCAGATATACCTGTGCCAACTTATCCACAGAATAGTTACTCCTAACTGGAATGAAATGAGCAGATTTCGTGTGTCTGTCCACCATCACCCATATGGAGTCTATCCTGTTGGACGTCGCCGGTAAACCCACTACAAAATCCATAGCTATGTTCTCCCATTTCCACTCTGGAATCGGCAGTGGGTTAAGCATTCCAGCCGGCTTCTGATGTTCTAGTTTTACCCTCTGGCAAACTTCACAGGCTGATACGAACTGTGCCACTTCCTTCTTCATGGCTGGCCACCAATACACCCTCTTCAGATCCTGATACATCTTGGTGGCTCCTGGGTGAACACTATACCACGCATTATGAGCTTCCCTCATAATGTCTTTCTTCAGACTGCTACTATCTGGTACACATAATTGATTCCCATAACGGAGAATCCCTTTGCTGTCAAATCTGAACTCTGCATTGTTACCTGACTGAACAGTCCTGACAATTTTCACTAATTCCGGGTCCTCATGCTGTTTCTGAGCCACCTGCTCCAGAAACACTGGTATCACTTTCATCTGTGCTATCAACGCACCTGTACCAGACAACTCTAGCTGTAACCCTTCCTCGATGAGCTTGTAAAACTCCAGCACTACTGGTCTTCGCTCTGCTGCTATATGGGACAAACTGCCTAGTGACTTCCGGCTTAGGGCGTCTGCCACAACATTCGCCTTACCCGGATGGTACTGGATCGTACAATCATAGTCACTGAGCAATTCTACCCATCTTCTTTGCCTCAAATTCAGCTCTCTCTGACTCAGGATGTACTGTAAACTCTTGTGATCCGTGAAGATATCGCATTTAACCCCGTAGAGGTAATGCCTCCACATTTTGAGTGCAAAGATAACTACTGCCATCTCTAGGTCATGGGTGGGGTAATGCAACTCGTGCTTCTTCAACTGCCTCGAAGCATAAGCAATCACCCTGTCATTCTGCATCAAAACAGAACCCAATCCCACTCGAGACGCATCACAGAACACTGTGAATTCCTTATTACTGATGGGCATAGCTAATACCAGTGCTGATGTCAATCTCCTCTTGAGCTGCTCAAAGCTCCCTTCACACTGGTCCGACCAGACAAACTTCTGGTTCTTCTGAGTCAGTTTGGTCATAGGAGCAGCTATCTTCGAAAAGTCCTGAATGAACCTTCTATAGTAACCTGCCAGTCCCAGAAAGCTTTTAATTTCTGTCACTGTCGTGGGTCTGGGCCAATTAGCTACAGCCTCTATCTTCTTGGGATCTACCTCAATCCCTTTTGCTGATACTACATGTCCCAAGAAGGAAATGCTCCTTAACCAAAACTCACACTTAGAGAACTTGGCATACAAACCATGCTCTCTCAGTATCTGCAGAACCATCCTCAGATGTTGGGCATGCTTCTCTGCATCTCTGGAATACACTAAGATATCATCGATGAAGACAATAACAAAGTGATCCAGATACTCGCTGAAAACTCTGTTCATGAGATCCATGAATGCTGCAGAGGCGTTAGTCAACCCGAACGGCATTACTAAGAACTCATAATGCCCATATCTGGTCCTGAAAGCTGTCTTTGGCACATCTACCTCTCTGACTCTCAACTGATGATACCCGGATCTCAGATCTATTTTAGAGAAACATCCTGCTCCAGCTAGCTGGTCAAATAGATCATCAATCCTAGGTAAAGGATACTTATTCTTGGTAGTGACCTTGTTCAACTGTCTGTAGTCGATACAAAGTCTGAGGGATCCATCCTTCTTTCTGACAAAAAGTACTGGAGCACCCCAAGGTGAGGTACTAGGGCGGATGAAACCCTTATCTACCAATTTCTGCAACTGCCCTTTCAACTCTTTTAACTCTGCTGGCGCCATCCTGTAGGGAGGAATAGAGATAGGTCTGGTACCAGGCAGCAATTCTATGTCAAACGCTATCTCCGTATCAGGTGGTAGTCCGGGTAAGTCGTCTGGAAACACATATGGAAATTCTCGGACTACTGGTAGCGAGGCTGGTTCCCTAACCTGACTATCTAGCTCCCTCACATGAGCTAGAAACCCCTGACAACCCCTCCTAAGCAAACGACGAGCCTGAAGGGCTGAAATCAAACCTTTGGGTGTACCCCTCCTGTCTCCTCTGAAGACACACTCTGACCCATCCTGGTCTCGGAGCCTAACTACCTTCTCTCTACAGTCCTAGGTCGTATCATATGCAGATAGCCAATCCATCCCTAGAATGACATCAAAATCTGTCAAATCTAGAACCACAAGGTCAGCTGGAAGGCATCTACCCTCTATGAACACTAGACTGAAACAACAGACTGACACTGCGACTGATGGGTCACATTTGGGTCCACTGACCCAGAGAGGATACGCTAACTCAGAAATGATCAAACCCAATCTCTCTACGGCCCTCGAAGCAATAAAGGAATGAGAAGCACCGGGGTCCATCAAAGCATACACATCAGAATACCCTATGATGAGATTACCTGACACCACTGTGTTCGACGTGTTCGCCTCCTCCTGAGTCACAGTGAAAATCCGTGCTGGGGCTACCGGATTTCCACCTCGGGAACCTGCTGCTGAAGTAGAGGCTGACCCTCTCCCTCTACCTCTGCCACTACTCTGAGGCACGGCTGGAGCTGCTGGCTGTACTACACTGCCTGAACTCATCTACTGGGATGGTGCCACAAAGGTCACCTGAGGACAATCCCGAGCAAAATGCCCTTCCTGTCCACATTTATAACAAGCTGTGGATCCCAACCGACAAGCTCCTCCATGTGATTTCCCACATCTCCTACATACTGGACTGCTTGTGCCAGAGCTTGAGCCACTACCCATTCCCAGACTAGACTTGACTTTACTCCAAAACTTATTCTTTGTTCCCTTTGCCCTTTCCCATCTTTTGCTGCCTGAAGTTGCTACACTGGGAGTCTTAGAACCCAAAGGCTATGCCTTTGACTGTTTTAATGTACTCTGAATATTGGCACTCGCCTCCATTTTCCTGGCGGCATCCACTATAGAGTGGAAACTTTCCTTCTCTGCTGGAAGAATCAAGGAAGAATACCTGGGATGCAGTCTCATAGTATATCTCCTTGCCTTCTTCTGATCAGTATCAAAGGCCTGACCCACGTACTGAAGCAAATCTAGGAATTTATCTGTAAATTCATCAACACCCATCTCGTCCGTCTGCCGCAACTGTTCAAATTCTATTACTTTCATCTCCCTAGAACTGTCAGGAAAAGCCCACCCTGCAAACTCATTGGCGAACTCTCCCCATGACATACTGTCCATCCTAGGCTCGACATAATTCTTAAACCATTCTCTGGCTTTCTTGCATTTCAGTGTGAACCCCGCCATCTGAATGGCTCTACTATCATCAGCTCCCAATTCATTAGTTATCATTCTAACTGATCTGAGGTATTCAAATGGATCATCTCCCGTGTTATATTTGGGAGCATCCAATTTCAGGTACTCTGTCATTTTCACCTTACTTCCCCCTGATGAGTTAGGTTGAGGTGCCTAGACAATAGGGACTACTGATTCTGGTGGTGGTGGAGGTACTGGTTCATTTGGCTCTGGGTGTGCTGCACTTGGATGAAGAGGTGAAGATGGATACATAGGATATGGTGGGTAATAATGAGGATAAGGCATATATGGCATGTAAGCAGGATATGGGGCAAAACTGGAGTAATCCGACGTACCTCCCATCGGATACCCCGGGCCCTGAGGAAAGGGTGGATAACCAAACCCCGAGGCCTGAGCGCCTCCCTGAGACTCTCCCATACCTTCTTCAGACCTGCCCATACCCATGCTTTCATCTACTGACTGATCAACCTCCATAGCTTCCCTCACTTCTTCTGACCTTCCTCCTCTAGTTGTTCCTCTTCTGCTCTCGTCTACAGACCTTCTAGGGTCCCTTGACGTACCTTCCCTATTTGATCCTTGAGACCTCGCCCTTGGCAATGCAGGAGGACGAGCATCTAACCCCTCACTATCTGGTGGGACTCCAGTCAATCATGCAGATCGACGAGTTCCTCGCATCGTAACTCTGGAACACAACACATAACATAGCATATCAGCGTATAAACATCACAGAGCAATAATGCACATGCATCATCATGGCATTTCATAGCATCAAATAGACAGGACTCAATATCCTATCCTAGTGGACATGCTTTCCTATAGTACTTGACCTCCTCTAACTTCTATGAGCCCGACACTCTCTATAGGTGCGACCATATGAACCTAGGGCTCTGATACCAATCTGTAACGACCCGAAAATCAGACCACCACCGACGCTAGGATTCAGGTCGACTTAAGGTCACCGAAACCCGTAGCAAGCCTGCTCTACTCCCTGTGTACCTGTAAATCCCATACATGGTCAAACATTTTCTGTGAAAATAAAAACTTTTCTCTGACCAAGGCTCACCCTGTGCATGCACTATCTCTGTACTACAGAACCCCTGACTAGAGCTTGCTCTAGATGGGTTAACTCATACTTGTTAAGCCTGGTTTTTCACATACTCATAAAATAGTGACATAAACAGACCATATATACACAAGATTTACATGACAAAATAACTAAGTCAAGCACAACTCTAACTGTATATACAACTCGTACATCTCTTTGACATTACATGTCCACACTATGCTATTCCACAACTCTTTTCTCTTCCTGTACCCTGCTGGATTTCCCCTATATACTGATCCTGCAAAACTGGGGTTAAGGGAGTGGGATGAGCTCTATAGCCTAGTGAGTAGAACAATAAAACAGGTCATTAGAACATGCGCTTATGGAATGCATCATATCACAGACAAGTCATATCAAGGGTAAACCTGTCACCAAATAGTCCCAGTATCCTTTCCGTGCCAGGGCGTAGAATGGGCACCTGGTCTTCCTGTCATGTATATCTATACGTGTATATAACACCTGTACTTACCATTGTGCCAGGGCGTAGACTGGGCACCTGGTCTTTCCTATACCTGCCAGGGCGTAGAATGGGCACCTGGTCTTTCCTCAGAGACTAATTAGATCATTTAGCATCCACCCACATCAACAAATAAGTATGCAATGCAACATCTTCGTGGATTCTAATGCAATCAACCTATTGCATAATCATGGTGCATGAAATATGCTAAAAGCATTCAATGTCTCAATTAAAACGAGTATTAAGTTTAGTTCCACTCACCTCTGGCTATCTCTGGACTGACTCTGCACACTCTGCAGTACTCACTGCTGCTCTCTTTGGTTCCTCTGGTCTGTGCCTACACAGATGGACTCAAATGAGGGACCAAACTAGCTCAAAAACACCTCTATAAAACTCCCCAAGAATCCCCTTAGACACCTTAAAATAATCATGCAAAAAATGCAAAGGAAGGCTGGACAGGGCACTTTCGGCAGCAAGTTCAGCGGCCGAAAGTCTTCTCCAGAGCCAAAACTCATGCACCTTCGGCGGCCGAATCTCTACTTTCGGCAGCTGAACCCTTTCGGAGGCTGAAAGGCACTCCAGAGACGAAAGTCCATAACCTTCGGCGGCCGAAACTCCCCTCCAGAGCCGAAAGTCCAAACTCTCGGGAGCAAGCTTTGACAATCGAAGCCACCTCCTCAGCACATTCGGCGGCCGATCCTTTCTTCGGCGGCCGAAGCTGGGTTCATCAAGAAGGCAGAACCTGTTCTGCCTCACGCCAAAACACACCAATCTCAACCAAACTCAAACACCACAATTCCTCTACATCCATATACTCAGTATATGCACAAAGGGGTCAAAAACTACCTAAAAACCCCAACAAACAACAAAGCATAACACACAAACATGCTTGTATCACCAAAACATCAAAAACTCACTCTTTACCCTATTCATGCAACTCTCCCCACAAACTCCATCAAACTTCCATAAAACATAATAACAAGATCAGGATCTTCACTTACCTCTTGAAATCAAGAAGATGAACGATCCTAACGTGGAGATATGGAGCAACTCTCCTTCAAACTCTCCAAACTTCAAAACTTGAGTTTATAGGTTAAAAACCTTCAAAATAACATGAAAACCAATCAAACCTTTGCAAGATGTGATGAACACATGAAGCATACCTAAGGAAGACAAGGTCTCACCTCTGAAAGTGAAAGAAAAAGGCAATCCTTATCATTTCAACCGACTGAGGGCCTTTTATAGGTGGCTGGCCAGACCACCTTCGGCGGCCTATCGTGAAACCGAAAGCCATGCATGTTCGGCGGCCGAACCTCACCTTCGACGGCCGAACCTGGCTTTTCTTCCTTGGTGCTTTTCTTTCAAAAACTCATGTCCTATGAACTTGAAAACTAGCAAATATACTAAAATACTTTAGAAAACCATAAATCTTACCCTTCTAGAGGATTTCGACATCCTGGATCCCACCGGAAAGGAGAATTCCGATGCCGGACTCGAGTCGGGTATTACAATGGGAGAATCTCAAGGAGGCACTCAGGCCTTGGGGTTTGCTCAACCACCCCAATATCAACCCTTTCCACAGGGCCCTGGGTATTCGATGGGAGGTACATTGGATTACCCCAGCTTTAACCCTTATCCCTCTTTCATGCCTTATCCACCATACCCCCAATACGCAATGTATCTACCCTCACCTTTCTATCCAAATGTAACAAACCCTAATCAAAGGAATGTTGCACCTCTTCCACCACACCTTGAACCTGTAGCTCCTGAAGTCCAAGTACCTAAGCCTAGCTCATTTAGAGGGAGCAGAGTTAAGATGACAGACTACTTGAAGCTGAATGCTCTCAAGTTCAAGACGGAAGATGATCCATTTGAGTACCTGAAGACAGCTAAAATGATTACAGATGAGTTAGGGGCAGATGATTGTAGAGTCATTCAGATGGCGGGGTTCACTCTTAAATGCAAAAAGGCCCGTGAGTGGTTTAAAAACTATGTGGACCCAAGATTGGTCAGTTTAACCTGGGAGGAGTTTGCTAATGAATTTGTAGGATGGGCTTTCCCTGATAGCTCAAGGGAGTTGAGGATAATTGAGTTTGAATAATTAAGGCAGACTGAGGAGATGAGTGTGGATGAGTTTACAGATAAGTTCTTGGAGCTGTTGCCATTTGTGGAGCAGACTTATGACACAGACCAGAAGAAAGCAAAGAGGTATACCATGAGGCTCCACTCTAGGTATTCCCCCTAATTCTGGCAGCAGAGAGGGAGAGCTTCCACACTATAGTGGATGCAGCGCGGAAGATGGAGGCTAGTGCCATCATTCAGGGGACAGTTAAGCAGTCTGTGGCACAGTCTTCGGGTTCCAAGACCCCAGGCAGGGGAAAGTTAGATCCCTCTTCTCTGAGTGCAGCAGCTTCAGGCAGTAAGAAATGGGGTAAAGCCAAAGTCAAGAAGAATAAGTTCTGGAATCGCTTGAAATCAGGTCTGGGACTCGGTGGTGGCTCGAGCTCGGGTTCAGATGGTACAGAGTGTTTGAGGTGTGGTAAGCTACACAAGGGAGTGTGTCGGTTTGGGACCATAGCCTGCTTCCGATGTGGGCAAGAGGGACACATGGCTCGGGAGTGTCCTAGGGCACCTTTTATGGCTCAGTCCTAGCAGACAGCCTCTGGTAGTGTGGCTCAGCCAGCAGCTCCAGCCATGACTCAGGGCAGTGGCAGAGGCCGAGGGAGAGGGGTAGCCTTTTCTTCAGCAGGTTTCTAAGGTGAAGGTCCATCAGCTCCAGCTCGGATCTTCACTATGACACAGTAGGAGGCAAATACATCCAACACCGTGGTGTCAGGTAATCTCATCATTGGTTGTTCTGATGTATATGCTTTAATGGACCCTGGTGCTTCTCATTCTTTTATTACTCTGAGAGCCGTAGAGAGGTTGGGTTTGATAGTCTCTGGGTTAGAGTGTCCCCTCTAGGTCAGTGGACCCAAGTGTGATCCATCAGTGGCAGAGTCAGTCTGCCGGTATAGTCCAGTGTTTGTGGAGAGTAGATGCCTTCCAGCCGACCTTGTGATTCTAGACTTGACGGATTTTGATGTCATTCTAGGGATGGATTGGCTATCTGCTCATGGTGCTACCTTGGACTGCAGAGATCAGGATGGGTCAAAGGTTGTCTTCAGAGGAGACAGGAGGGGTACGCCTAGAGGTCTGATATCAGCCCTACAGGCTCGTACGTTGCTCAGGAGAGGTTGTCAGGGGTTTCTAGCTCATGTGAGAGAGCTGGATAGTCAGGTTAGGGAGCCCGCCTCAGTGCCCGTGGTCAGAGAGTTTTCAGATGTCTTCCCAGATGAGCTTCCAGGACTACCACCTGCTAGGAAGATAGAGTTTGAAATAGAATTGATGCCTGGAACCAGACCAATCTCTATCCCTCCCTACAGGATGGCACCAGCAGAGTTGAAGGAACTAAAGGAGCTGTTGTGAGAGTTGGTAGACAAGGGTTTCATCCGACCGAGTACCTCACCTTGGGGTGCTCCAGTGCTGTTTGTGAAGAAGAAGGATGGATCCTTGAGACTTTGTATCGATTACAGGCAGTTGAACAAAGTCACTACCAAGAATAAGTATCCGTTACCTAGGATCGACGATCTATTCAACCAGCTAGCAGGAGCAGGTTATTTTTACAAGATAGATCTGAGATCCGGGTACCACCAGCTGAGAATAAGAGAAGAAGATGTGCCGAAGACAGCATTCAGGACCAGATATGGGCATTATGAGTTCCTAGTAATGCCGTTTGGGCTAACCAATGCCCCTGCAGCATTCATAGATCTCATGAATAGAGTGTTTAGCCAATATCTGGATCACTTTGTTATTGTCCTCATTGATGATATCTTAGTGTATTCCAGAAACACGGAGGAGCATGCCCATCATCTGAGGATAGTTCTGCAGATCCTGAGGGAGCATGGCTTGTATGCCAAGTTCTCCAAATGTGAATTCTGGTTGAGGAGCATCTCATTCTTGGGGCATGTTGTATCAGAAAAAGGAATTGAAGTGGACCCCAAGAAGGTGGAAGCTGTAGCTAACTGGCCTAGACCCACTACAGTTACAGAGATTAAGAGCTTTTTGGGTTTGGCAGGTTACTACAGGAGGTTCATTCAGGACTTCTCTAAGATTGCTGCTCCTATGACCAGATTAACCAAGAAGAATAAGAAGTTTGTGTGGTCTGATCAATGTGAGGAGAGCTTCGAAGAGTTGAAGAAAAGGTTGACGTCAGCACCGGTGTTAGCTCTGCCTACCAGCAATGAAGACTTCACAGTGTTTTGTGATGCATCCCGTGTGGGACTAGGTTGTGTGTTGATGCAAAATGAGAGGGTAATTACTTATGCTTCTAGGCAGCTGAAGAAGCATGAGTTGAATTATCCTACACATGACCTAGAGATGGCAGCTGTGATCTTTGCACTCAAGATGTGGAGGCATTACCTGTATGGGGTTAAATGTGAGATCTTCATAGATCATAAAAGCTTGCTGTAATACCCGGCTAGACTCCGGTATCGGAATTCCTACCGTCCGATGGAATCTCGGATGTCGGAAGCCTCTAGTAGGGTAAAACCATGTTTTTATAAAATGTTTTAATGTGTTTTATGTTTTAAGCATGAAAGAAAATGAGTTTTTGCATGAAAATAGCATTGGAGGAAAACTCAGGTTTGGCCGCCGAACCTCAAGTTCGGCCGCCGAACATGCATGCGTTGCGGGTGTGCTTTAGGCCCCCGAAAGCATAAGTGAGGGAAGTCCAGGTTCGGCCGCCGAACCCCAAGTTCGGCCGCCGAACATGGCATGCATGCGGAGGCACATTTGGCCCCCGAACGTGGTCTGGCCAGCCACTATAAAAGGGTCCCTTAGCCGAAAACGGGCGAGCTTTTTCCCCTATTTTCGGTCAAGGTGAGTCTCCGTCGCCCCTCACCCATCTTTGACGTCTTTCCTCTAAATCTTTCAAGGTTTTCACTTGTTTTCACTTTGTTTTGAAGATTTGAGCTTTTGAGCAAAGTTTTGGAGCTTGGAGGTTCAAGAACCCAATCTCTCCCAACTTCGAGTTTAGGTCGTCTCTCTCTCGATCTTCAAGAGGTAAGAGCCGATCTTAAGCTCATTGCATGTTTTAAGTAAGTTTTAAGTAGATCTATGGGTTAGAATGCATGTTTAGGTTATGGTTATGTTTTTGGAGTTTATGGGTATAAATGTTTGTTCATGAACAATGTGAGTTGCTTGATGTGTTGTAGATGGGGTTTATGTTGATTTGAGGCCCCTAGGAACATGTATGCTTGTGTTTGTGTGTTGTAGAATAGGTTTGATGCATGTTGGAAAGGTTTGGAGGCGAAATGTACATAGGGAGCCAAGTTTCTGCCCTTTGGCAGAAACAAGGTTCGGCAGCCGAAGGACTTTCGGCAGCCGAAGGACTTTCGGCAGCCGAAGGACTTTCGGCAGCCGAAGGACTTTCGGCAGCCGAACATGGCTGGGAAGGCAGCCTTTCGGCTGCCGAAGCTTGCCCCCGAAAGGAGACTTTCATCTCTGTCTGGCAGTTTCGGCCGCCGAAGGTGCCGCCGAACCTGCCTGACTTTCGGCTCTGGAGGGGCTTTCGGCCGCCGAACCTGCCGCCGAAAGTGCCCTGTCCAGGCCTCCTTTGCATGATTTTGTATGGTTGTTTCATGATGTTTTAGGGGGTTTTTGGGGAGTAGTTTATAGTTATGTTCAGGTATGTTTGGTCCCTCATTTGAGTCCACCTGTGTAGGTTCGGACCCGAGGAACCGAGGACCCCAGCAGTGAGTTCAGCTGCTTTGGTGTTGTCAGAGTCAGCCAGAGGTGAGTGGAACTAAACCTAATCTTTTAAATTAAATGTTTTATCATGTTTCATGCATCATGATTATGCAATAGGATGATTGCATTAGTTTTCACGAATATGCCGCATTGCATCGATTGTTGTTGATGTGGGTGAATGTTGGATGACCCAATTAGTCCAAGACAGGAAGACCAGGACCCCATTCTACGGCCTGGCACGGTTATGGGACTCGAAGACCAGGAGCCCAGAGAAGGCCCTGGGATAATGGTAAGTAATGTATGTATGACAGGAAGACCAGGACCTCATGCTACGGCCTGGCACAGAGTTAACTTGGACTAATTGGTGACAAGTTCACCCAACCCTTATGTGAATTGTCTGTGTTATGATGCATTTCATTGGAGCATAGTGTTAATATGTTTTATAGTCCTACTCACTGGGCTTTTAGCTCACCCCTCTCCCTTTACCCCCAGGCTTGCAGGTACGGTATAGTGCGGGAGTCCGGATAGAGTAAAGAAGTCATGTTTATGTAATAGCTAGCAATGGACATGATCGAATTGTAATGTTATGTCTTAAGTACAGTATAGTTATGTAATGATGTTTATGGATGATTAGAGGTGTGCTTGACCATAGATGTTGTAATCCCTTTTAATACATGATCTTGGTTATTTTATGATGTTTATGTAAACCAATTCAACATATGTTGTGTCACCCATTGGGGGCACTGATGAGATCCCACTGAGGGATCAATGTTATGATTATGTTAAGTATATGTATATGCACAGGTTGAGTTTGGTTGATGTACATGGAAAGAAAAGTTTTAATTTTTATGTATATTGTTGATCATGTATGGGATTAAGCAGGTTCACAGGATGCATGTTAGGCTTGCTACGGGTCCCGGCGGCCTTAAGTCGACCCGGATCCTAGCACCGGTAGCGGTCCGATTTTCGGGTCGTTACACTTGCAGTACATCTTGAGTCAGAGGGAGTTAAACCTGAGGCAGAGAAGATGGGTAGAACTGCTTAGTGATTATGATTGCAAAATTCAGTACCATCCGGGTAAGGCAAATGTTGTGACAGATGCCCTAAGCCGGAAGTCACTTGGCAGTCTATCCCATATTACAGCAGAGAGGAGACCGGTGGTGAGGGAGTTCAATAAGCTCTTTGATGAAGGGCTGCAATTGGAGTTGTCTGGTACAGGTGCTTTGATAGCCCAGATGAGAGTGACACCCGTGTTTCTGGAGCAGGTAGCTCAGAAACAGCATGAGGACCCAGAGTTAGTGAAAATTGTCAGGACTGTTCAGTCAGGTAAGAATGAAGAGTTCAGATTTGACAGTAAGGGGATCCTCCACTACGGGAGCAGGTTATGTGTGCCAGATGACGTGAGTCTGAAGGGTGACATTATGAGGGAAGCTCATAATGCCAGATATAGTGTTCATCCTGGAGCCACCAAAATGTATCATTGGCCAGCTATGAAAAGAGAAGTGGCACAGTTCGTGTTCGCCTGCGAGGTATGTCAGAGGGTGAAGCTGGAACATCAGAAGCCGGCTCGAATGCTTAACCCACTATCGATTCCAGAGTGGAAATGGGAGAATATAGCTATGGATTTTGTGGTGGGGTTATCGGCAGCGTCCAACAGATTAGACTCCATATGGGTGATTGTGGATAGACTGACCAAATCTGCTCACTTCATCCCTGTCAGAAGTAGCTATTCTGTAGACAAATTGGCGCAGGTGTTTGTTGATGAGGTGGTCAGGCTGCATGGGGCTCCTATTTCAATAGTGTCAGATAGAGGACCCCAGTTTACCTCCAGGTTTTGGCGGAGTCTGCAGAATGCTATGGGTACCAGGCTGGATTTTAGCACTGCTTTCCATCCACAGACGGACGAACAGTCAGAGAGGACCATCCAGACAATTGAAGATATGCTCAGAATGTGTGTGCTAGATTTTGGCAGTTCTTGGAGGCAACATCTACCCTTGGTGGAGTTTGCCTATAATAACAGCTATCATGCTAGCATCGGGATGGCTCCATATGAAGCTTTGTATGGAAGGAAGTGCAGGTCACCTGTCTGCTGGGAGGAAGTTGGAGAAAGGGCCTTAGCAGGGCCTGAGCTAGTAGAGATCACCAACATGGTAGTACCCATCATCAGAGAGAGAATTAGAACTGCGGTGAGCAGGCAAAAGAGTTATGCAGATGTCCGCAGGAAGCAGGTAGAGTTTTAGGAGGGAGATTTGGTGTTGCTCAAGGTGTCTCCTATGAAAGGGGTGATTCGTTTTGGGAAGAAAGGTAAGCTAGTTCCACGGTACATCGGACCCTTTGAAATCTTGCAAAAGATTGGGAATATATCGTACAAGTTAGACTTACCTGCATCAATGGAAAGAATCCATCTGGTTTTCCATGTTTCCAAGTTACGGAAGTTCGTGTCAGATCCGGGCAAGGTTTTTAGTGAGCCTGATGTGGAGATCCTAGGAGATCTCACCTATGTTGAGCAGCCAGTGCGGATCCTTGACACGCAAATCAGAAAGTTGAGGAACAAGGAAATCTCGATGGTGAAAGTCCTTTGGAATCACCATAATGTAGATGAATGTACCTGGGAGACACGGGAGTCTATGCTCCAGCAATACCCTCATCTCTTTTAAGGTTAGTATTTATGTGGTTTTGTGTGTTATGCTTGTTTGGCGAACATTCGGGGATGAATGTTCTTAAGGGGGGAGAATGTAATACCCGGCTAGACCCCAGCATCGGAATTTCTATTTTCCGGTGGAATCTCGAATGTCGGAAACCTCTAGAAGGGTAAAATGTATTTTTCTAAAATGTTTTCATGTGTTTTAAGGTTTTAAGTAAGAAAGAAATTGAGTTTTTGAAAGAAAAGTGCCTTGGAAGGAAATTCATGTTCGGCCGCCGAACCCCATGTTCGGCCGCCAAACGTTGGTGACTTTAGGGAGCACCTTTGGCCCCCGAAGGTGGTCTAGCCAGCCACCTATAAAAGGCCCCATGTCCGAAAATGGGCGAGTTTTCTTCCCCATTTTTGGGCAAAGGTGAGTCCATGCCCTTCCTATAACAACCCGAAAATCGGACCATTACCGGCGCTAGGATCCAGATCGATATAAGGCCGCCGGGACCCATAGCAAGCCTAACATACATCCTTGAAGCTGTTGCCTTTTGCTGGGCAGAGTCTGGACACAGATTCGAAGAAGTCAAGGAGGTATGTCATGAAACTTCATTCCAGGTATTCCTCCTTGATTCAGTCCGTGGACAGGGAGAGCTTTCATGCCATAGTAGATATGGCCAGGAAAATGGAGGCCAGTGCCATCATTCAGGGGACAGTTAAGCAGACAGTGGCACAGCCTTCTGGTTCTAAAACTCCGGGTGGGGGAAGGTTAGATCCCTCTACCTTGAGTGCAGCAGCTTCAGGCAGTAAGAGATGGGGTAAGCCCAAGGGTAAGAAGAATAAGTTCTGGAGTAAAGTCAAGTCTAGTCTGGGATTTGGGAGTGGCTCAAGCTCTGGTGCGGATAATGCAGTTTGTACGAAGTGTGGTAGGCCACACAAGGGAGTATGTCGGTTTGGGACGAACGCCTGTTTCAGATGTGGTCAGGAGGGGCATATGGCTCGAGAATGTCCAAGAGCAGTCCCGATGGCTCAGTCCCAGCAGACAGCCTTAGGCAGTGTAGCGCAGCCAGCAGCTCCAGCCATGACTCAGGCCAGTGGCAGAGGCAGAGGGAGAGGAGCAGCCTCTTCTTCAGCGGGTTTCAGAGGTGAAGGTCCATCAGCTCCAGCACGGATCTTCACAATGACACAGCAGGAGGCAGATGCATCTAACACCGTGGTGGCAGGTAACTTAATCATTGGTTGTTCAGATGTGTATGCCTTGATGGACCCTGGTGCATCTCATTCTTTTATTGCTCCGAGAGCCGTGGGGAGGTTAGGTCTGATGACTTCTGAGTTAGAGTGTCCTCTCTGGGTCAGTGGACCCAAGTGTGACCCATCAGTGGCAGAGTCAGTCTGCCAGTGTAGTCCTGTGTTTGTTGAGGGAAGATGCTTGTCCGCCGACCTAGTGGTTCTAGATTTGACAGATTTTGACGTCATTCTAGGGATGGACTGGTTATCTACCCATGGTGCTACCTTGGACTGCAGGGACAAGGTAGTCAGGTTCAGAGGTCAGGATGGATCTGAGGTTGTCTTCAGAGGAGACAGGAGGGGTACACCTAGAGGTCTGATATCAGCTCTTCAGGCTCGTAGGTTGCTCAGGAGGGGATGTCAGGGGTATTTGGCTCATGTGAGAGAGCTTAGCAGTCAGGTCAGGGAGCCCGCCTCAGTGCCAGTGGTTAGAGAGTTCTTAGATGTGTTCCCAGACAAGCTGCCAGGTTTACCACCTGCTAGGGAGATAGAGTTCGAGATAGAACTAATGCCTGGAACCCGACCGATCTCTATCCTTCCCTACAGGATGGCGCCAGCAGAATTGAAAGAGTTGAAGGAGCAGTTATAGGAGTTGGTAGACAAGGGCTTCATCCGACCGAGTACCTCACCCTGGGGTGCTCCAGTTTTGTTTGTGAGAAAGAAGGATGGATCCCTTAGGCTTTGTATCGACTACAGGCAGTTGAACAAAGCCACTACCAAGAACAAGTACCCATTGCCAAGGATCGACGATCTATTCGACCAACTAGCAGGAGCGGGTTGTTTCTCCAAAATAGATATGAGATCTGAGTACCACCAGCTGAGGATCAGAGATGAGGATGTGCCAAAGACGGCTTTCAGGACCAGATATGGGCATTTTGAGTTCCTTGTAATGCCGTTCGGGCTAACCAACGCCCCTGCAGCATTCATGGATCTCATGAATAGAGTGTTTAGCCAGTACCTGGATCACTTCGTTATTGTCTTCATAGATGATATCCTAGTGTATTCCAGGAATGCAGAGGAGCATGCCCATCATCTGAGGTTGGTTCTACAGACCTTGAGGGAACATGGCTTGTATGCCAAGTTCTCCAAGTGTGAGTTCTGGCTGAGGAGCATTTCGTTCTTGGGGCATGTAGTGTCAGAGAATGGGATAGAGGTGGACCCCAAGAAGACAGAAACTGTGGCTAACTGGCCTAGACCCACTTCAGTGACGGAGATCAGGAGTTTCTTGGGTTTGGCAGGTTACTACAGGAGGTTCGTTCAGGACTTCTCGAAAATAGCAACTCCTCTGACCAGACTAACCAGGAAGAATCAGAAGTTTGTGTGGACCGACCAGTGCGAAGAGAGTTTTGAAGAGCTTAAGAAGAGGTTGACTTCAGCACCAGTTTTAGCTCTGCCATCTAGTGATGAGGACTTTACAGTCTTTTGTGATGCGTCCCGTGTGGGACTGGGTTGTGTACTGATGCAAAATGAGAGGGTGATTGCTTATGCTTCGAGGCAGCTAAAGAAGCTTGAGTTGAATTACCCCACACATGACCTTGAGATGGCAGCAGTAATCTTTGCACTCAAGATGTGGAGGCACTACCTCTATGGGGTAAAATGTGAGATCTTCACAGATCATAAAAGCCTGCAGTACATCCTGAGTCAAAGAGATTTGAACTTGAGACAGAGGAGATGGGTAGAGCTGCTGAGTGACTATGATTGCAAGATTCAGTATCATCCGGGTAAGGCGAATGTTGTGGCAGACGCCCTAAGCCGGAAGTCACTAGGCAGTCTATCCCACATCACGGCAGAGAGGAGACCAGTGGTGAAGGAGTTTTACAAGCTCATTGAGGAAGGTCTACAGTTGGAGTTGTCTGGTACAGGTGCCTTGGTTGCTCATATGAAAGTGACACCCGTGTTTCTGGAGCAGGTGGCTCAGAAACAGCATGAGGACCCAGAGTTAGTGAAGATTGCCAGGACTGTTCAGTCAGGCAAGGACAGTGAGTTCAGATTCGACAACAAGGGGATCCTCCGCTATGGGAGTCGTTTATGTGTACCAGATGACATAGGGCTAAAAGGAGACATTATGAGAGAGGCTCATAATGCAAGATACAACATTCACCCCGGGGCCACCAAGATGTATCAGGATCTGAAAAAGGTTTATTGGTGGCCAGCTATGAAGAGAGAAGTGGCACAGTTTGTGTCAGCCTGCGAAGTGTGTCAGAGGGTGAAGCTGGAACATCAGAAGCCGGCTGGAATGCTTAACCCGCTACCTATTCCAGAGTGGAAATGGGAGAATATAGCTATGGACTTCGTAGTGGGGTTACTGGCGACGTCCAACAGATTGGACTCCATATGGGTGATTGTGGACAGACTCACCAAATCTGCTCACTTCATCCCTGTTAGGAGTGGCTACTCTATGGACAAATTGGCGCAGGTGTATGTTGAAGAGATAGTCAGACTGCATGGGGTTCCTGTTTCTATAGTGTCAGATAGAGGACCCCAGTTCACCTCCAGGTTTTGGCGGAGTCTGCAGGATGCCATGGGTACCAGGTTGGATTTTAGCACTGCCTTCCATCCACAGACAGACGGACAGTCAGAGAGGACCATCCAGACCATAGAAGATATGCTAAGAATGTGTGTGCTGGACTTTGGCGGTTCTTGGAGGCAGCATCTACCTTTGGTGGAGTTTGCCTACAATAACAGCCATCATGCTAGCATCGGGATGGCTCCATATGAAGCTTTATATGGGAGGAAGTGCAGGTCACCTGTTTGCTGGGAGGAAGTTGGAGAAAAGGCCTTGGCAGGGCCTGAGCTAGTAGAGATCACCAGCAGGGTGGTACCCTTAATCAGAGAAAGAATCAAGACTGCAGCAAGCAGACAGAAGAGTTATGCAGACATCTGCAAAAGGCTAATAGAGTTTCAGGAGGGGGATCTGGTATTGCTCAAGGTGTCTGCAATGAAGGGAGTGGTTCACTTCGGGAAGAAAGGTAAACTAGCCCCACGATACATCGGACCCTTTGAAATCTTGCAGAAGATTGGGAATGTGTCGTATAAGCTAGATTTGCCTGCTTCTATGGCAAGAATCCATCCGGTTTTCCATGTTTCAATGTTGAGAAAATTTGTGTCAGATCCGGACAAGGTTCTTAGTGAGCCTGATGTGGAGATCCAAGAGGATCTCACCTATGTTGAGCAGTCGGTACGGATCCTAGACACCCAGATCAGAAAGCTAAGAAACAAGGAAATCCTGATGGTGAAGGTCCTTTGGAACCACCACAATCTGGAAGAGTGCACTTGGGAGACTCGGGAGTCTATGCTCCGGCAATATCCTCATCTCTTTTAAGGTTAGTCCCTATGTGTTTTATGTGTATGTTGTGATGACTCTATGCTTGTACTAGTTGAGGAACATTCGGGGACGAATGTTCTTAAGGGGGGGAGAATGTAATACCCGGCTAGACTCCGGTATCGGAATTCCTACCGTCCGCTGGAATCTCGGATGTCGGAAGCCTCTAGTAGGGTAAAACCATGTTTTTATAAAATGTTTTAATGTGTTTTATGTTTTAAGCATGAAAGAAAATGAGTTTTTGCATGGAAATAGCATTGGAGGAAAACTCAGGTTCGGCCACCGAACCTCAAGTTCGGCCGCCGAACATGCATGCGTTGCGATTGTGCTTTAGGCCCCCGAAAGCATAAGTGAGGGAAGTCCAGGTTCGGCCGCCGAACCCCAAGTTCGACCGCCGAACATGGCATGCATGCGGAGGCACATTCGGCCCCCGAACGTGGTCTGGCCCCCGAAAGGAGACTTTCGTCTCTGTCTGGGAGTTTCGGCCGCCGAAGGTGCCGCCGAACCTGCCTGACTTTCGGCCGCCGAACCTGCCGCCGAAAGTGCCCTGTCCAGGCCTCCTTTGCATGATTTTGTATGGTTGTTTCATGATGTTTTAGGGGGTTTTTGGGGAGTAGTTTATAGTTATGTTCAGGTATGTTTGGTCCCTCATTTGAGTCCACCTGTGTAGGTTCGGACCCGAGGAACCGAGGACCCCAGCAGTGAGTTCAGCTGCTTCGGTGTTGTCAGAGTCAGCCAGAGGTGAGTGGAACTAAACCTAATCTTTTAAATTAAATGTTTTATCATGTTTCATGCATCATGATTATGCAATAGGATGATTCCATTAGTTTTCACGAATATGCCGCATTGCATCGATTGTTGTTGATGTGGGTGAATGTTGGATGACCCAATTAGTCCAAGACAGGAAGACTAGGACCCCATTCTACGGCCTGGCACAGAGTAAGGAAAGACCAGGACCCCATTCTACGGCCTGGCACGGTTATGGGACTCGAAGACCAGGAGCCCAGAGAAGGCCCTGGGATAATGGTAAGTAATGTATGTATGACAGGAAGACCAGGACCCCATGCTACGGCCTGGCACAGAGTTAACTTGGACTAATTGGTGACAAGTTCACCCAACCCTTATGTGAATTGTCTGTATTATGATGCATTTCATTGGAGCATAGTGTTAATATGTTTTATAGTCCTACTCATTGGGCTTTTAGCTCACCCCTCTCCCTTTACCCCCAGGCTTGCAAGTACGGTATAGTGCGGGAGTCCGGATAGAGTAAAGAAGTCATGTTTATGTAATAGCTAGCAATGGACATGATCGAATTGTAATGTAATGTCTTAAGTACAGTATAGTTATGTAATGATGTTTATGGATGATTAGAGGTGTGCTTGACCATAGATGTTGTAATCCCTTTTAATACATGATCTTGGTTATTTTATGATGTTTATGTAAACCAATTCAACATATGTTGTGTCACCCATTGGGGGCACTGATGAGATCCCACTGAGGGATCAATGTTATGATTATGTTAAGTATATGTATATGCACAGGTTGAGTTTGGTTGATGTACATGGAAAGAAAAGTTTTAATTTTTATGTATGTTGTTGATCATGTATGGGATTAAGCAGGTTCACAGGATGCATGTTAGGCTTGCTACGGGTCCCGGCGGCCTTAAGTCGACCCGGATCCTAGCGCCGGTAGCGGTTCGATTTTCGGGTCGTTACACTTGCAGTACATCTTGAGTCAGAGGGAGTTAAACCTGAGGCAGAGAAGATGGGTAGAACTGCTTAGTGATTATGATTGCAAAATTCAGTACCATCCGGGTAAGGCAAATGTTGTGACAGATGCCCTAAGCCGGAAGTCACTTGGCAGTCTATCCCATATTACAGCAGAGAGGAGACCGGTGGTGAGGGAGTTCAATAAGCTCTTTGATGAAGGGCTGCAGTTGGAGTTGTCTGGTACAGGTGCTTTGATAGCCCAGATGAGAATGACACCCGTGTTTCTGGAGCAGGTAGCTCAGAAACAGCATGAGGACCCAGAGTTAGTGAAAATTGTCAGGACTGTTCAGTCAGGTAAGAATGAAGAGTTCAGATTTGACAGTAAGGGGATCCTCCACTACGGGAGCAGGTTATGTGTGCCAGATGACGTGAGTCTGAAGGGTGACATTATGAGGGAAGCTCATAATGCCAGCTGTAGTGTTCATCCTGGAGCCACCAAAATGTATCATTGGCCAGCTATGAAAAGAGAAGTGGCACAGTTCGTGTTCGCCTGCGAGGTATGTCAGAGGGTGAAGCTGGAACATCAGAAGCCGGCTAGAATGCTTAACCCACTATCGATTCCAGAGTGGAAATGGGAGAATATAGCTATGGATTTTGTGGTGGGGTTACCGGCAGCGTCCAACAGATTAGACTCCATATGGGTGATTGTGGATAGACTGACCAAATCTGCTCACTTCATCCCTGTCAGAAGTAGCTATTCTGTAGACAAATTGGCGCAGGTGTTTGTTGATGAGGTGGTCAGGCTGCATGGGGCTCCTATTTCAATAGTGTCAGATAGAGGACCCCAGTTTATCTCCAGGTTTTGGCGGAGTCTGCAGAATGCTATGGGTACCAGGCTGGATTTTAGCACTGCTTTCCATCCACAGACGGACGAACAGTCAGAGAGGACCATCCAGACAATTGAAGATATGCTCAGAATGTGTGTGCTAGATTTTGGCAGTTCTTGGAGGCAACATCTACCCTTGGTGGAGTTTGCCTATAATAACAGCTATCATGCTAGCATCGGGATGGCTCCATATGAAGCTTTGTATGGAAGGAAGTGCAGGTCACCTGTCTGCTGGGAGGAAGTTGGAGAAAGGGCCTTAGCAGGGCCTGAGCTAGTAGAGATCACCAACATGTTAGTACCCATCATCAGAGAGAGAATTAGAACTGCGGTGAGCAGGCAAAAGAGTTATGCAGATGTCCGCAGGAAGCAGGTAGAGTTTTAGGAGGGAGATTTGGTGTTGCTCAAGGTGTCTCCTATGAAAGGGGTGATTCGTTTTGGGAAGAAAGGTAAGCTAGTTCCACGGTACATCGGACCCTTTGAAATCTTGCAAAAGATTGGGAATATATTGTACAAGTTAGACTTACCTGCATCAATGGAAAGAATCCATCTGGTTTTCCATGTTTCTATGTTACGGAAGTTCGTGTCAGATCCGGACAAGGTTCTTAGTGAGCCTGATGTGAAGATCTTAGGAGATCTCACCTATGTTGAGCAGCCAGTGCGGATCCTTGACACGCAAATCAGAAAGTTGAGGAACGAGGAAATCTCGATGGTGAAAGTCCTTTGGAATCACCATAATGTAGAAGAATGTACCTGGGAGACACGGGAGTCTATGCTCCAGCAATACCCTCATCTCTTTTAAGGTTAGTATTTATGTGGTTTTGTGTGTTATGCTTGTTTGGCGAACATTCGGGGATGAATGTTCTTAAGGGGGGGAGAATGTAATACCCGGCTAGACCCCAGCATCGGAATTTCTATTTTCCGGTGGAATCTCGAATGTCGGAAACCTCTAGAAGGGTAAAATGTATTTTTCTAAAATGTTTTCATGTGTTTTAAGGTTTTAAGTAAGAAAGAAATTGAGTTTTTGAAAGAAAAGTGCCTTGGAAGGAAATTCATGTTCGGCCGCCGAACCCCATGTTCGGCCGCCAAACGTTGGTGACTTTAGGGAGCACCTTTGGCCCCCGAAGGTGGTCTAGCCAGCCACCTATAAAAGGCCCCATGTCCGAAAATGGACGAGTTTTCTTCCCCATTTTTGGGCAAAGGTGAGTCCATGCCCTTCCTGTAACAACCCGGAAACCGGACCGTTACCGGCGCTAGGATCCAGATCGACATAAGGCCGCCGGGACCCGTAGCAAGCCTAACATACATCCTGTTACTTGGTAAAGTCCCATACCTGATCAAACATTTCATAAAAATTTTTCAAACTTTACATTTTTCCCAACTTGACCTGTACATGTACTATAACCATAACATAAAAACCTTCTTTTACTGGAGCCCTCATCAAATGCTCCAATTGGGTCAACATTACATACCTCAAGCTTGGATTACATCCGATGAACCAAAACCTAACCTATGCATGCCTCAAGACCATAAGCATAAGACCTCCACTAGAGTCCTCCTCAATTACTCTAGCGTGGTAAACATCGCATGCCACAAGTTTGATTCATACACAACTCAACATTCAAAATATTTCATACATCAGGTACTAAAAAGGGATTAACCAAGCCTTAGGGCCAAGCACAACACTAATCCATAAACATGACTCTACTTTACGTTACATTACATTACATTATCTTGTAATACATTATATCAATTTACATTACATGTCCACACTAAAACACTAATCTATTACATAAGCATGACATTTACCCTTGACGTCTTCCTGGACTACCTCTGACCTGCAAACCTGAGGGTTAGGGGAAAAAGGGTGAGCTAAAAAGCCCAGTGAGCAGAACTAAAAACTATTAAGTAAAACATGCCATCATGAAATGCATCACATCACAGCAAATCACATCAAGGATGGACTTGTCACCTATAGCCCTCTACAAATCTAATCGTGCCAGAACGTAGAATGGGTCCTAGTCTTTCACTTAAACACAACATTCCAAGGTGCTAGGGACGTAGAATGGGTCTTTCTGGACTTTTCTCTTACATAGTGCCAGGGACGTAGAATGGGTCTTCCTGGACTTCCGTACCGTATCATATCATATCATGTCATCTCATCTCATATTGAGGACTAAGGATCATCCAATATCCATCCACATCATCATCATATTATGCAATGCATCATATTCGTGAATTCTAATGCAAACAACCTATAATAACATGGCATTCGTGATGCATGATCATGCTAAAAGTTTCATTAATTTAAAAGCATCGTTCTGTTCTACTCACCTCTAGCAGACGCTGGACTGACTCTGCAACAACTAACTCTGCTGACCTCCTCGGTCCCTCGGGTCTGAACCTATACAGGTGGACTCAAATGAGGTGCCAAACACACTCTAAACAACTCATAAATAATTCCCCAAAAACTCCCTAAAACATCCTCAAAACATACATAGAAAACACCCAAGAAAGGGCTGGATAGGGCACTTTCGGCGGCCGAAGGTCCCTTCCAGAGCCGAAAGCCATACAGGTTCGGGGGCATTTTCGGCGGCCGAAGTCCCTCTCCATATCCGAAAGTCAGGCACTTTCGGCGGCACCTTCGGCGGCCGAAAGTCTGCTCCAGATCTAAAACTCAACTTTCGGGGGCAAGGTTAGGCGGCCAAACCATGCATCCATAGGCAGGTTCGGCGGCCGAAACTACCTTCGGCGGCCGAACCTGAGTTCATCCAGAACTCAGCCTCATATGCATACAAGCCTTCCGAACCTTCCAAACACCCAAACCAACCCAAAACCTTATATGCTCTCTCCCAAACATGCATACACACTCCCACAAGTATATAGGGCATAAACTAACTTAAACCCCAACACAAACATCACATAACATACATTGGGCACAAAACTCACATAAACCCTAACATGCATATCTACCCATACTCAAGCATTAAAACTTCCTTAAACTTACTTAAAACTTTATTAAACATAAAGGAGAGCAAGGACCTACACTTACCTTTTGAAGATCGAGGGTTGGTGCGATCCCTAACTCGAAGATGGGAGAAAACAAACTCCTTAGGTCTCCAAACTCTCAAAACCTTCATCAAAGCTTAAAAACTTCAAAATCCAAAAGGAAACTCATAAAAACGTGAAGGATTTGAAGAAAGAACATGAAATCAGCCAAAGGAGGACATGAACACACCTGAGCTCGAGAATGGGGAGAAAACTCGCCCATTTTCGGTTTGAGGGCCTTTTATAAGTGGCCGGTCAACCACCTTCGGCGGCCTAAGCTGCTTCCACAACTTCGCCACCTTCGGCAGCATAACGTGCACCCTAAACTATCCCATGTTCGGCGGCCGAACTTGAGGTTCGGCGGCTGAACCTGGTTTCTTCCCTCAAAGCCTTCGGAGGCCTAAAGCACTCCCGAAGCAGCCCCATGTTCGGCGGCCGAACCTGGGTCCTTCCTCTTTGGCCTAATTCTTTTCAAAACTCATTTCTTTTCCATTTAAAACCATAAAATCAAGTGAAAACATTTTAGAAAACACACTTTACCCCTCTAGAAGACTCTGGCATCTTCAGAATTTCAGATTCCAATAGAGATTCCGCCGGAAGGTAGGGATTCCGATGCCGGAATCTAGTCGGGTATTACATTCTTCCCCCCTTTAAGAACATTCATCCTCGAATGTTCAAACAAACAGGCATTCACAAATCATAGCATCAGGCATACATAAACAAGCAAGCAAACAAGCAAGCAAAACCTAAAAACTTCTCTCCTAAAAGAGACTCAGGTACCGCTGGAGTATAAACTCCCGGATCTCCTAGGCACACTCTTCGATGTTGTGGTGATTCCAAAGGACTTTCACCATCAGGATTTCCTTGTTCCTTAGCTTTCTGATCTGGGTGTCTAGGATCTGCACCGGCTGCTCAACATAGGTGAGATCTCCAAGGATCTCCACATCAGGCTCACTAAGAACCTTGCCCTGATCCGACACGAACTTTCGTAACATGGAAACATAGAAAATCGGATGGATTGTCTCTATTGAAGCAGGTAAGTCCAACTTGTACGATACATTCCCAATCTTTTGCAAGATTTCAAAGGGTCCGATGTACCGTGGAGCTAGCTTACCTTTCTTCCCGAACCGAATCACCCCTTTCATCGGAGACACTTTGAGCAATACCAAATCCCCCTCCTAAAACTCTACTTGCCTTCTGCGGATATCTGCATAACTCTTTTGCCTGCTCATAGCAGTCTTGATCCTTTCTCTGATAATTGGTACTACTCTGCTGGTGATCTCTACTAGCTCAGGCCCTGCTCAGGCCCTGCCAAGGCCCTTTCTCCAACTTCCTCCCAGCAGACAGGTGACCTGCACTTCCTTCCATACAAAGCTTCATATGGAGCCATCCCTATGCTAGCATGATAGCTGTTATTGTAGGCAAACTCCACCAAGGATAGATGCTGCCTCCAAGAACCGCCAAAATCTAGCACACACATTCTAAGCATATCTTCTATGGTCTGGATGGTCTTCTCTGATTGGCCGTCCGTCTGAGGATGGAAAGCAGTGCTAAAATCCAACCTGGTACCCATAGCGTTCTGCAGACTTCGCCAAAACCTGGAGGTGAACTGGGGTCCTCTATCAGACACTATTGAAACAGGAACCCCATGCAACCTGACAACCTCATCAACATACACTTGCGCCAACTTATCCACAGAATAGCCACTCCTGACTGGGATGAAGTGAGCAGATTTAGTCAGTCTGTCCACAATCACCCATATGGAGTCCAATCTGTTGGATGTCGCCGGTAACCCCACCACGAAGTCCATAGCTATATTCTCCCATTTCCACTCTGGGATCGGCAGTGGGTTAAGCATTCCAGCCGACTTCTGATGTTCCAGCTTCACCCTCTGACATACTTCGCAGGCTGACACGAACTGTGCCACTTCTTTCTTCATAGCTGGCCACCAATAAACTCTCTTCAGATCCTGATACATCTTGGTGGCTCCAGGGTGAACACTGTATCTGGCATTATGAGCTTCCCTCATAATGTCTCCCTTCAGACCCACGTCATCTGGTACACATAATCTATTTCCATAGCGGAGGATCCCCTTGCTGTCAAATCTAAACTCATCATTCTTGCCTGACTGAGCCAGGCAATTTTTCACTAACTCTGGGTCCTCATGCTGTTTTTGAGCCACCTGCTCCAGAAACACAAGTGTCACTCTCATCTGGGCTATCAAAGCACCTGTACCAGACAACTCCAACTGCAAACCTTCGTTAATGAACTTATGAAACTCCCTCACCACCGATCTCCTCTCTGCTGTGATATGGGACAAACTGCCAAGTGATTTCCAGCTTAGGGCATCTGCCACAACATTTGCCTTACCCGGATGGTACTGAATCTTGCAATCATAGTCACTAAGCAGTTCTACCCATCTTCTCTGCCTCAAGTTCAACTCTCTCTAACAACTGACATTGAGGCTAGTTCCCCAACCTGACTGCTAAACTCTCAACAAGAGCTCGAACCCTCTGACACCCCTCCTACGCACCCTATGAGCCTGACAAGCTGACATCAAACCTCTAGGCATCCTTACCCTGTCCCCTCCGCAGACTACCTCTGACCCATCCTGTCCTCTGAACCTGACTACCTTGTCTCTACAGCCCAAGGTAGCACCACGAGTAGAAAAACCAATCCATCCCTAGAATGACGTCCAGACAGTCAAGTCTAGGACCTCAAAGTCGGGTGGAAGGTATCTACCGTCAACTGATACTGAACTGAACCGGCAGACTAACTCTGCCACAGATGGATCACACTCGGGTCCACTGACCTCGAGAGGACACTCTAGCCTAGAAGTTATCAACCCAACCCAACCCCTCTACGGCTCATGGAGTAACAAAAGAAAGAGGACCACCAGGGTTCACAAAAGCATACACATCAGAACAAACAAAAGTGAGCGTACCTGGCACCACTGTGTTCGATATGTTTGCCTCCTGCTAAGCTTGGGTGAAGATCCGAGCTGGAGCTGATGGACCTTCTCCACGGGAACCTGAGGAATAAGGGGCTGACCCTCTCCCTCCACCTCTAACCTGTAACATGGCTGGTGCTACTGGCTGAGCTGCTCTACCTGAAGTTGCCCGCTGGAATTGAGCCAACCAGGGTGCAGTGGGACACTCACGTACCATGTGCCCTGCCTGACCGCATCTAAAACATAGATTAGTCCCAATCAGACAGACTCCCTTGTGCGGTCTTCCGCACCTCAAGCATCTTGAATTGCCTGAGCCAGAGCTTGAGCCACCACCAAAACCCAGACGAGCCACCACCAAAACCCAGACTAGCCTTCAACCTCTTCCAGAACTTACTCTTCTTCGACCTTCTGAGGCCTCTGTCCCCCTTCTTAGGGGTTTTCCACCACTTTACTCCTCTTGAGGCGGCTGTACTCAAAATGGAGGGATCAATCCCTCCTGAACCCGAGATTCTGGAATCCTGGGTCTGAGCATCTTCTTGAGACTCTCCCATGCCTTCCTCAAAGAGGTTAACCTCCAGGCTGACGTCTCTTCTCTGAACATTCATCTCTACTTCTCTTGCATCAGCTGACATTCTCCTTAGATCCATTCCTTCTCTGCTTACATCAAAAGACCTTCCAGGGTCCCTTGATGTTCCCCATCTGCCGACTCTACACGAATGCGCTCTTAGCAGAGCAGAGGGAAAGGTGTCCATACCTTCCCTCTCCAACGGAACTCCAGTCGATTCCACAGATCGACGAGTGCCTCACATCCTGACTCCTCTGAAGAACAACACGCAAGCATACCAACAATCATTAGTATCATACGGTTCATGTGGAAACACATGAACCTGCATCACATACATCACATACATAGCATATCATCAATGCACATGCATAAAATCATGGCATTTCACATCATCATTCATAGAAGACAAGACTCTACATCCTATCCTAGTGGACATGATTTTCCTATTGTGCTTGCCCTCCTAGAACATCTATGAGCCCGACACTCTCTACGTTCGACCATATGAACCTAGGGCTCTGATACCAATCTATAACGACTCAGAAACCAGACCGTTACCGGCGCTAGGATCCAGATCGGCATAAGGCCGCCGAGACCTGTAGAAAGCCTAACATACATCCTGTTACCTGGTAAAGTCCCATACCTGATCAAACATTTCATAAAATTTTTTCAAACTTTACATTTTTCCCAACTTGACCTGTACATGTACTATAACCATAACATAAAAACCCCCTTTTACTGGAGCCCTCATCAAATGCTCCAATTGGGTCAACATTACATACCTCAAGCTTGAATCACATCCGATGAACCAAAACCTAACCTGTGCATGCCTCAAGACCATAAGCATAAGACCTCCACTAGAGTCCTCCTCAATTACTCTAGCGTGGTAAACATCGCATGCCACAAGTTTGATTCATACACAACTCAACATTCAAAACATTTCATACATCAGGTACTAAAAAGGGATTAACCAAGCCTTAGGGCCAAGCACAACATTAATCCATAAACATGACTCTACTTTACGTTACATTACATTACATTATCTTGTAATACATTATATCAATTTACATTACATGTCCACACTAAAACACTAATCTATTACATAAGCATGACATTTACCCTTGACGTCTTCCTGGACTACCTCTGACCTGCAAACCTGGAGGTTAGGGAAAAAGGGGTGAGCTAAAAAGCCCAGTGAGCAGAACTATAAACTATTAAGTAAAACATGCCATCATGAAATGCATCACATCACAGAAAATTACGTCAAGGATGGACTTGTCACCTATAGCCCTCTACAAATCTAATCGTGCCAGAACGTAGAATGGGTCTTGGTCTTTCACTTAAACACAACATTCCAAGGTGCCAGGGACGTAGAATGGGTCTTCCTGGACTTTTCTCTTACATAGTGCCAGGGACGTAGAATGGGTCTTCCTGGACTTTTCTCTTACATAGTGCCAGGGACGTAGAATGGGTCTTTCTGGACTTCCGTACCGTATCATATCATATCATGTCATCTCATCTCATATTGAGGGCTAAGGATCATCCAATATCCATCCACATCATCATCATATTATGCAATGCAACATATTCGTGAATTCTAATGCAAACAACCTATAATAACATGGCATTCGTGATGCATGATCATGCTAAAAGTTTCATTAATTTAAAAGCATCGTTCTGTTCTACTCACCTCTGGCAGACGCTGGACTGACTCTATAACAACTAACTCTGCTGGCCTCCTCAGTCCCTCGGGTCCGAACCTACACAGGTGGACTCAAATGAGGTGCCAAACACATTCTAAACAACTCATAAACAATTCCCCAAAAACCCCCTAAAACATCCTCAAAACATACATAGAAAACACCCAAGAAAGGGCTGGACAGGGAACTTTTGGCAGCACTTTCGGCGGCCGAAGGTCCTTTCCAGAGCCGAAAGCCATACAGGTTTGGGGGCACTTTCGGCGGCCGAAGTCCCTCTCCAGATCTGAAAGTCAGGCACTTTCGGTGACACCTTCGGCGGCTGAAAGTCTGCTCCAGATTCAAAACTCAACTTTTGGGGGCAAGGGTAGGTGGCCAAACCATGCATCCACAGGTAGGTTCGGCGGCCGAACCTGAGTTCATCCAGAACTCAGCCTCATATGCATACAAGCCTTCCAAAACTTCCAAACACCCAAACCAACCCAAAACCTTACATGCTCTCTCCCAAACATGCATACACACTCCCACAAGTATATAGGGCATAAACTAACTTAAACCCCAACACAAACATCACATAACATACATTGGGCACAAAACTCACATAAACCCTAACATGCATATCTACCCATACTCAAGCATTAAAACATCCTTAAACGTACTTAAAACTTTATTAAACATAAAGGAGAGCAAGGATCTACACTTACCTCTTGAAGATCGAGGGTTGGTGCGATCCCTAACTCAGAGATGGGAGAAAACAAACTCCTTGGGTCTCCAAACTCTTAAAACCTTGATCAAAGCTTAAAAACTTCAAAACCCAAAAGGAAACTGATAAAAAAGTGAAGGATTTGAAGAAAGAACATGAAATCAGCCAAAGGAGGACATGAACACACCTGAGCTCGAGAATAGGGAGAAAACTCGCCCATTTTCGGTTTGAGGGCCTTTTATAGGTGGCCGGTCAACCACCTTCGGCGGCCTAAGCTGCTTTCACAACTTCGCCACCTTCGGCAGCCTAACGTGCCCCCTAAACTATCCCATGTTCGGCCGAACATGGTTTCTTCCCTCAAAGCCTTCGGAGGCCTAAAGCACTCCCGAAGCAGCCCCATGTTCGGCGACCGAACTTAAGGTTCGGCGGCCGAACCTGGGTCCTTCCTCCTTGGCCTAATTCTTTTCAAAACTTATTTCTTTTCCATTTAAAACCATAAAATCAAGTGAAAACATTTTAGAAAACACACTTGACCCCTTTAGAAGACTCTGGCATCTTCAGAATTCCAGATTCCAACGGAGATTCCGCTGGAAGGTAGGGATTCCGATGCCAGAATCCAGCCGGGTATTACACTTCCATGGTTAGTTTTGGTGATTTCCTTCCAATCATTCATGTTTTTTATGAGTTTTAACTTGGTTTTGAAGATTTTGAGCAAAGAATGAAGTTTTGAAGCTTGGAGACCCCGGAGCTCGATTTCTCCCATCTCCGAGTTTGGATCGCCTCTCCTCTCGATTTTCAAGAGGTAAGTGGGTATCCTACCTTTCTTTTATGTTTTGAATAAGTTTTGAGAGGTTTTAAGGGGGTTTTATGCATGATTAGAGTAGTGGTAAATGTTAGGGTTTATGTGAGTCAAATGATGAAATGTATGTTTATTGTATGCTATATGTTGTTGTTTGTTGGGGTATAGGATAGTTTGAGACCCCTATATGCTTGTGTACATGTTTATGCATGTTTAGGAGTGTTGTGCATGAGTTTGGGAAGTTTGGGAGGCAAAATGTGCATGAGAGGCTTGAGTTTTCCCATTCTGGAAGAACTCAGGTTCGGCTGCCGAAGCCATGTTCGGCCGCCGAACCTGCCTGGGGAGGCAGTTCTGGCTGCCGAACCCTGCCCCTGAAAGTTTGGACTTTCGGCTCTAGAAGGGGGTTTCGGCCGCCGAACCAGCCCCCGAAGGTTGGCGAGTTTCGGCTCTGGAACCACTTTCGGCCGCCGAACCTGCCGCCGAAAGTGACTGAGTTTCGGCTCTGGAACCACTTTCGGCCGCCGAAAGTGCCTTGTTCAGCCTTTCTTTGCATTGTTTCTATGATTGTTTTAAGGTGTTTTAGGGAGTTTTTGGGGAGATGTTTAGAGTCATGTTAGTGTGTGTTTGGTCCCTTATTTGAGTCCACCTGTGTAGATTCGGACCCGAGGAACCGAAGACCCCAGTAGTGAGGTAGCTGCTTCAGAGTCTGTTCAGAGTCAGCTTGAGGTGAGTAGAATGGATCTTTATGTTTCAAAGTAAATAAATTTTGAGCATGTTTATGCATCACGATTGCCATGATATGTATTAGGTTGTTTTGCATTAGAATTCACGAATATGACGCATTGCATAATATGATGTAGATGTGGATGGATGTTGGAAGATCCATTGGCCCTTGATATGATATGACATGATATGATATGGTATGGAAGTCCAGGACGAGGCCCATTCTACGCCCCTGGCACAGAGTAAGAGAAAGACCAGGTCGAGGCCCATTCTACGCCCCTGGCACTATTAGAATGTTATGTTATGTGATGCTATGTTAAGAGAAAGTCCAGGTCGAGGCCCAGTCTTCGCCCTTGGCATATTGGATATGGTAGAGGGTCATTGGTGACAAGTCCATCCTTGATGTGAATTGTTTGTGATGTGATGCATTCCGTGAAAGCATATGTTTTGATATATTATTTCACTATTCTGCTCACTGGGCTCTAGTAGCTCACCCCTTTCCCTTAACCCCCAGGTTTGCAGGTTCGGGATAGACGAGGAGGTCAACAAGAGTAAAGGCATAGTGTATGTAATAGTTAGTTGTGGACATGAAGAATAATGTAATGTATTGTAAGATATTGTTTAAATTTGTATTGAGGATTAGTATTGTGCTTGACCCTAGAGTTTATGGTTAATCCCTTTTGATACATGATCTTTATGTAATGTTTTAATGTATTTGTTGTAAACCAAGCTTGATGTATGTAATGTTGACCCAGCTAGAGCATTTGATGAGGGCTCTAGTGTGGGATTTTTATGTATCCAGTGTTAGTGCATGCACAGGTCGAGCTTGGTGGATGGAAAGTTTAAAATTTTTATGTAATTGTATGATCATGTATGGGATTTATCAAGTATGTCAGGTTGTATGCTAGGCTTGCTACGGGTCCCGGCGACCTTAAGTCGATCTGGATCTTAGCGCCGGCAGCGGTCCGATTTCGGATCGTTACAGCATTATTTATCTATTAAAAATATAATTCAAAAATATTAACACTCTATTTGGATGGAAATAGAGTAAAGTTTTATATAGTAAGTTTTTTCATAGTTTTTTAACCTCAATACTCTTTTATTGTTTGGAAAGAAGATTTTTAAAAGTATTTGAATGTTTTTAACCTCAATAATCATTAAATGTTTGGAAAGAAGATTTTGGAAAAAGGATTGAAATTAAAGGTTTATTAAAATTAGAGGTTGTTTGAAAGTTTTTAAAAACCTCCAAAAACTTTATTTTAAAAGCTTTCGCTCGCTTTCAAACATAAGTTTAAAGTTTTTAAATTTTGAAAAACTTTCTATTACCTTAAAAATCTCTTTTTAAATAGAGGGTAAATCATTTAGTCATTTATATTAATTATTATATTTGTTTTAAATTTTTTTCAAAATCAAATTTTTAAATTTTTTTATATGTAAATATAAATTTTAATTTAATACTAATTTTTTTAAATATAAATATAAGGGAGGGAGTACCGTTTTAGTAGTAATTAAGTTATTTTTTGATAATTTGAGAGATAAATATTTTTATATTAAGGCTCAGTTTGTTTTTGAAAAATAATTTATATTTAAAAAATATTTTTCATGAAATATATTTTTTAATAATATAACTTATTTTTTATTATTTAATTTTAATTTAAAAAATAAAATTGATTAATAAATTTATATATAAAGATCTTAATAAAATTTTTAATGTATGAAAATGACTTTTTTTTAAAAAAAATATTTTTCTTAAAATAACTTTTTTTTTCTTTGATTAGAAAATTTTTGTTGATTAAATTTTCTAAATGTTCTAAATGCCAAAAATTTATAGAAAATATTTTCTTGAAAAATAGATTTTTTAAAACAAACAGAGCCTAATTTTTAAAAATTTTTATTCATAAATTTAAAATTTGAACGAATTATAAAAAAAAAAAAAGATGTGCTCATTATTTAATAATTTATTTTTCAGATGAAAAGGCTAGTCCAAGCCTATTTAGTGGAAGCTAAATGGTTCAACAAAAATTACACACCAACAGTAGATGAGTACATGAGCATTGCTCTATTATCTTGTGGTTATCCTTTGCTTACAATCACAGCATTTGTTGGAGTGGGAGACATTGCGACAACGGAGGCCTTTGATTGGGCTTCTAAAGATCCTAAGATTCTTCGAGCTGCATCGATGATTTGTAGACTCATGGATGACATTGTTTCGCATGAGGTATGTCACAATTGATATTCTCAATTCACTAACTAATCTTTTTTTTTAAATTATTATTTAATGTTTTTATTATAAAAAAAATCATTAATTGGATTTTTAATTTTAAAAATTATATTAAAATATTTTTAAAATTTTTTAAAAAAGTTTACTAATTGATTCATTCATTAATTTTATCTAGTAAAAATTAAAAAGAAATCTAAAATATTTTTAATTAATAACCAAAATTTAAAATATCCTTAATTATTTTTAATAAAAAAATATTAATTTTAAAAGGAAAATTCTCTCTGTCTTTTAGCATAAGAAATCACAATATTAATTATAAAAATCTAAGGCTAAAGATTAGCCGGTAAATTTTTTAAAAGTTCAGACTTATTTTAATAAATTTTTTAAAATCGATAATCAAATAATAAATTTTTTTATTATAAAATTTAAATAATAATTTATCTTTTTAATTTTTTATTTTTATAAATTCACCCAACACTATTATAGAAGAATTCTATCCGTTTTCGTACTTACCAAAATTAATTATTTAATTTCTATTTCTCAATCATTAGAAGATCTTTATATTATACATAATTAAATATTTAGTTTTTCTACTAAATAAAACATTAAATTTTAAAATTTAATCTGTAATTTTAATTATTCATATTATTTAATAATCATAAATTTAATTATTTATATTATTTAGTTCCCTTAACAAAAGTTAAAATTTTTTTACTAATATTTAATAATTAAAAGGTTTAAAATTTTATAAATATAAAATATTTTAATTAATTTTTTTTTAAAAAAATAAAGGTGGTCTAATTATTAGTTTGATGATACGTATACTACTGTACGGTAGAAGTGGAGATACCAAACAAGTCAAGACTGAACTCAAATGATTTGAGTTACTTTTTCAATTTAACACCATCAGATTTACAATTTTAAAATCAATATTAAAAATAAGCTAAATTAATTTATGGGTTAAACAATAATTAAATTATGGATTATTGCAGTTATAAATTTTTATTTTATTTTATTTTATTTTCTTTAAAAAAAATATGAATTTTTATAGTTTGAGCAAAAAAGATGACAAGTTAGTATCAGCTATTGAGTGCTATATGAAGCAAAATGTCATTTCACAACAAGAAGCGCGAGTTGAGTTTAATAAACAAATAGTTGATGCCTGAAAGGACATAAATGAGGAGTGCCTTAGACCATCTAATGTACTAATGCCTTTATTTATACGTGTGATTAATTTGGCACGTGTTATTGATTACTTTTATACAGATGGAGATGAGTATACTCATGTGGGAGAATTGATGAAAAGTTCTATCAAGTCTATGCTTATTGATTATGTGAAGATACTGTAAAAGTATATAAGACAATTACTTTTCTACTTATTTTATAATTAAATGAATGTACAAGTCTAGCGGGTAATGGGAATAAATGTTTAAAAAAAAATTATGCAGTTTCTCTCCTAATGGTGGACTTCATATATCTTCTGTTATGATTGCGAGATTGCATGTCTTCTACTTGGGCTATATTCGACATATTACCGATTTAATTAGCTGTTAATTATTTCACTAGTTATTAGTGGTTAATTGTTTGTTTATATGGTATTCTGTTCGGTACAAAATAAATATTGAATTAACTGTTAAATATAAAATGATAATAAAAAATATAAATAAATTTATAAATTTATAAAAAAAATAAAAGAATATATATAATTGTTAAAAAGATAAAATTAGTGGTTGTCCATCACTAAACATTTTGGAGAATAGCTTCAATATTCACTAGTTTAACCAATAAATATTACTATAAAATAGTAGTTATCAAATAATAAATAATAAAAATTATTTTTTTTACTCAATATAAATACTAAAAATTACCACTAAATACTGTTGTCAAATAGAGCCTTAATGTCTTTCCCCTTTATTAGATCTTTTTGGCTTCTATTTATCAACCTTCTTTATCACCTCCTTTTTTACATTTTCACCTTTCTTATTTGTATTTCTCATTATCATGTTGAGCCCAAATGTCCAAACGACTTAAATGAACTTATTAATATGATTGAATCTCTTAGTTGTGAAGAGCTTCTACTTCCTCTTACCCACTTTTAATAGCAAACTAGCTAGTAGCAAAGATTGTAGGTTGTAGAGAATATAGTCCTTAGATTCTCAAATTTACTCTAAGTAAAGCTTGAAAACATCATCTAAGTTTACAATTAATAGGAGTTCGAATGGGAGCTTAATTTTCTATTTTGAAGATATACATGAATCGGCGATGATGTGACTGGTTGCTTGATCGGTAATATCGCCAACTAATAGGTTAGTGATCCCGTGATCACACAGGCATGATGAGAATATGCAGAACTGTCCCTATTTAACAGTAACTTTGTATCGAGGCTCGCCTCATCCTGGGGAGGGCGAGTCTGGGTGAAGATTCAGGTGTTAAGATGCTCGAGTCTTCCATTTCTCGGGCAGGACCACATTACTTACTTATCAGATCCTTACCATGTGACCTCTGTCTCGTGGTGACAACTCATGGATTATTTTTTGTGCTTGTTATGTAGCATCAAAGGTCCCCCGTTGGTTTTTGATTCTTCAAATTCGAAAGAGATATATGTTCCCAAGATCTGGGGTATGTGGCCCACTAAAATTGGTCTTTCGTTGCTCATACCGTTTCACCTATCTAGCCCCACTATGATGACTGCTCTACTTATTGTGCTACATTTAAGGCTTGCTGCCAGAATCGTTTTTATAAGAGCCCATCTCCTTCCCCAAATAACACTTCTTACTTTCAACTGCAATCTTTTGCTTTTAGAAAAAACTCGGCCGCCTCTTCTTTTTCCTTTATACTTCCTACGGTAATTTCTGTTTTCTTCTTCTTCTTTAGAATGAACAGGAATACTTTCTCCTCTCTTACCTCTAGTGGGAGTTATGTTTCAAGCTCCTTCTCTGATGACCCATTCGCACCCTGGCTCCTATTATTCCATTGAGAGAGGCCCAAAAAGCGAGGGTAGCTCTATTAGTGACATTTTGTTTGTCCTATCGAAGTGAGATGTAGAGCATTTTTATTATATATATATATATATTGAATTCCTCGAGAATCCTTTCGTATCTTTGCTCCTCCATGCGTTCGTGTGAACGACCTGATTCTTGAGAAGGATACTATCATGGTCTTTGAGGAGCAGCTGAAGGCAAGTCTTTAGTTCCCCATAGACCTATTCTTTGTTGACATTCTTTGGTTCCACAAGCTTTCGGTTGTCCAGTTGCACCCCAATAGTCGGAGAAACTTAGTGGCTTTTCAACTGTTACATCTCTTTAATGTTACATGTCCACAATATTCTATTACAAAACTCTTCTGTCTTCCTGTACTCTGCTGGACTTCCCCTGTACACTGTACACTGAACCTGCAAGACTGGGGTTAAGGGAGTGGGATGAGCTTTATAGCCTAGTGAGTAGAACAGTAAAACAAGTCATTCACACATGCTCTTATGGAATGCATCACATCACAGACAAGCCACATCAAGGGTAAACCTGTCACCACATAGTCCCAGTAACTGTTCCGTGCCAGGCCGTAGACTGGGGTCCTGGTCTTCTTGTACTGTATATGTATACGTGTATATAACACCTGTACTTACCATTTGCCAGGGCGTAGACTGGGCACCTGGTCTTTACTATACCTGCCAGGCCGTAGAATGGGGTCCTGGACTTTACTATACTTGCCAGGCCGTAGAATGGGGTCCTGGACTTCCTGTCTGGAACTATTGGATCATTCAGCATTTAGCCACATTAACAAATAGGTATGCAATGCAACATCTTTGTGAATTCTAATGCAATCACCCTATTGCATAATCATGGTGCATGAAATATGCGAAAAGCATTCAATGTCTCAATTAAAACGAGTATTAAGGTTAGTTCCACTCACCTCTGGCTATCTGGACTGACTCTGCAGGCTCTGTACACGCTGGAGCAGTACTCACTGCTGCTCTCTCTGGTTCCTCTGGTCTGTGCCTACACAGATAGACTCAAATGAGGAACCAAACTAGCTTATGAACAACTCTATTAAACTCCCCAAGAAGCCCCTTAAACTCACTCAAACATCCATGCAAAGCATGCAAAGGAAGGCTGGACAGGACACTTTCGGCGGCAGGTTCGGCGGCCGAAAGTCCTCTCCAGAGCCGAAACTCATGCACCTTCGGCGGCCGAATCTCAACGTTTGGCAGCCGAACCCTTTCGGGGGCAAGTTTCAGGGGCTGAAAGGCACTCCAGAGACGAAAGTCTCTAACCTTCGGGGGCATCTTCGGCGGCCAAAACTCCCCTCCAGAGCCGAAAGTCCAAAGGCTCGGGGGAAGCTTAGGCAACCGAAGCCACCTCCTCAGCACATTCGGCGGCCGAACCATTCTTCGGCGGCCGAAGCTGGGTTTATCAGCAAGGCAGAACCTTGCTCTGCCTCACGCCAAAACGCACCAATCTTCCTCCAACTCAAACACTTCAACTCCTCAACATGCATACACCCAAGTATATGCTCAAAGGGGTCAGAAACTACCTGAAAACCCCAACAACACAAAACACATAACACATATACAAGCTTTTCTCACAAAAATATCAAAAACACTCTCTTTTACCCTAATCATGCAACTCTCCCCCAAAACCTCAAAAATCTTCCATAAATCATGAAAACAAGCTCAGGATCTTCACTTACCTCTTGAAACCAAGAAGATGAACGATCCTAACGTGGAGTTTTGGAGCAACTCTCCTTCAAACTCTCCAAACTTCACAACTTTGTGTTTTTAGCTCAAAACCTTCAACATAACATAAAAATCAATCAAATCTTTGCAAGATGTAATGAAAACATGAAGAAACCTTAAGGAAGACAGAGTCTCACCTCAGAAAGGGAAAGAAAGAGGCAATCCTTATCCTTTCAACCTACTGAGGGCCTTTTATAGGTGGCTGGCCAGACCACCTTCGGCGGCCACACGTGAAACCGAAAGCCATGCATGTTCGACGGCCGAATGTCACCTTCGGCGGCCGAACCTGGCTTTTCTGCCTTGGTTCTTTTCTTTAAAAACCTCTTTTCATTTTAGCTTAAAAACAGTAAAACATACGACATTACTTTAGAAAAACATAACTCTTACCCTTCTAGAGAATTCCGACATCCTGGATTCCACCGGACGACAGGAATTCCGATGCCGGACTCTAGCTGGGTATTACATTCTCCCCCCTTAAGAACATTCGTCCCTGAATGTTCCTAAAACAAACATATACACATATAAAAAGGAGGAAACTAACCTCAAAACAGATATGGATACTGCTGGAGCATAGACTCCCGCGTCTCCCAAGTACAGTCTTCTAGATTATGGTGGTTCCACAGGACTTTCACCATCGGAATCTCTTTGTTCCTTAGCTGTCTGATCCAATCTTTGCAAGATGTAATGAAAACATGAAGAAACCTTAAGGAAGACAGAGTCTCACCTCAGAAAGGGAAAGAAAGAGGCAATCCTTATCCTTTCAACCGACTGAGGGCCTTTTATAGGTGGCTGGCCAGACCACCTTCGGCGGCCACACATGAAACCAAAAGCCATGCATGTTCGGCGGCCGAATGTCACCTTCGGCGGCCGAACCTGGCTTTTCTGCCTTGGTTCTTTTCTTGAAAAACCTCTTTTCATTTTAGCTTAAAAATAGTAAAACATACGACATTACTTTAGAAAAACATAACTCTTACCCTTCTAGAGAATTCCGACATCCTAGATTCCACCGGACGACAGGAATTCCGATGCCGGACTCTAGCTGGGTATTACAGTTACAGCTGCCATTTCTAGATTATGTGTAGGATAATTCAACTTATGCTTCTTCAGCTGCTTAGAAGCATAAGCAATTACCCTCTCATATTGCATCAACACGCAACCTAGTCCCACTCGGGACGCATCACAGAACACTGTGAAGTCTTCATCACTGGTGGGCAGAGCTAACACCGGTGCTGACGTCAACCTTCTCTTTGACTTTTCAAAGCTTTCTTCACACAATCCAGACCAAACCAACCTCTGAATCCTTTTGGTCAACCCGGTCATAGGAGCAGCAACTCTTGAGAAGTCCTAGATGAACCTCCTGTAGTAACCTACCAAACCCAAAAAGCTTTTACTCTCTATCACTGTAGTGGGTCTGGGCCAGTTAGCTACAGTTTCTACTTTCTTGGGGTCCACTTCAATTCCCTTTTTCTGACATATCATGACCCAAGAAAGATATGCTCCTTAACTGGAACTCACATTTGGAGAACTGGGCATCCAAGCCATGTTCTCTCAGGGCTGCAATGCTGTCCTCAAATAATGGGCATGCTCCTCTGCGTTCTGGAATACACCAAGATATCGTCAATGAAGACAATAACAAAGTGATCCAAAAACTGACTAAAAACTCTGCTCATGAGGTCCATGAATGCTGCAGGGGCATTGGCTAGCCCGAATGGCATCACTAGGAACTCATAGTGTCCATATCTGGTCTTAAACGCCGTCTTTAGGACATCTTCTTCTCTGATTCTTAACTGATGATACCCGGATTTTAGATCTATCTTGGAGAAACAACCGGCTCTTGCTAGCTGGTCTAAATAGATCGTCGATCCTAGGTAACAGATACTTGCTCTTGGTAGTGACTTTGTTCAACTGCCTACAGTCGATACAAAGTCTTAAAGATTCATTCTTTATTCTCATAAACAACTCTAGAGCACCCCTAGGTGAGGTACCCGGTCGGATGAAACCCTTGTCTACCAACTCTTGCAACTGCTTTTCAATTTCTTTAACTCTGCAGGTGCCATCCTGTAGGGAGGGGTAGAGATGGGTCTGGTTCCCATCATCACTTTAATTTTTTTAAACTCTACCTCCCTAGCAGGTGGTAAACCTGGCAGCTCGTCTGGGAAAACATCTAAGAACTCTGTGACTGCGGGCACTAAAGCTGGTTCCTTGACCTGACCGCTAAGCTCTCTAACATGAGCAAGAAACCCTCGACAACCTCTTCTGAACAACCTATGAGCCTGCAGGGCTGATATCAAACCTCTAGGTATTCCCACACTGTCCCCTCTAAAGACTACCTCTGATCCATCCTGATCTCTGAACCTAACTACCTTGTCTCTGCTATCCAAGATAGCACCATGAGTAGAAAGCCAATCCATCCCTAGAATGACGTCAAAAATCAGTCAAATCTAGAACCACTAGGTCGGCTAAAAGGCATCTACCCTTAACATACTCTGAACTATATCGGCAGACTGACTCTGCCACCGATGGATCACACTTGGGTCCACTGACCCAAAGGGGACACTCTAACCTAGAAGCTATCAGACCCATTCTATCTATGGCTCTCGGAGCAAACAAAGAAAGAGAAAAACATCAGGGTTCATTAAAGCATACACATCAGAACATATAAGAGTGAGATTACCTGTCATCACCATGTCCGATGTGTCAGCCTCCTGCTGGGTCATGGAGAAAATCCGAGCTGAAGCTGATGGACCTTCTCCGCGGGAACCTGCTAAAGAAGGAGTTGTCCCCCTTCCTCTGCCTCGACCACTACCCTGCGTCATGGCTGGAGCTACTGGCTGAGCCATACTACCTGAAGCTGTCTGCTGGGACTATACCAACAAGGTCGCAATGGGACACTCACGTGCCATGTGCCCCTCCTGTCCTCACCTGAAACATAATGTTGTCCCAATCCAATAGACTCCCTTGTGCGGCCTACCGCACCTCTTACATCCGAAGCCATCCAAACCAGAGCTCGAACTATCGCCTAATCCCAGACCAGACTTTAACCGATTCCAAAACTTGTTCTTCTTCGATCTTTTGAGGCCTCTGTCCCCCTTTTTACTCTTCGTGATAGCCTCGCTCAGAGAGGAGAGATTAACATTCCCTGTCCCCGGGATTCTGGAACCCGAAGATTATGCCACCTGTTGTTTAACTGACCCCTCAATGATGGCACTAGGCTCCATCTTCCGTGCTACATCCACAATGGTGTGGAAGCTCTCACTCTCTGCTGCAAGGATTAGGGAGGAATACCTAGAGTGAAGTCTCATGGTATACCTCCTAGCTTTCTTCTGATCTGTGTCATATGCTTGCCCCACATACTGAAGCAACTCAAGGAACTTGTCTGTGTACTCATCTACACTCATATCCTCTGTTTGCCTTAGCTGCTCAAACTCAACAACCTTTAGCTCCCTTGAACTGTCTAGAAAAGCCCATCCTGCAAACTCATTAGCAAACTGCTCCCAGGATAAGCTTTCCAACCTCGGGTCCATATAGTTTTTAAACCACTCCCGAGCTTTCTTACATTTCAATGTGAACTCCGCCATCTGAATGGCTCTACTGTCATTAGCTTCTAGCTCATCCGTTATCATTTTCACCGTCTTGAGGTACTCAAATGGGTCATCTCCTGTTTTAAACTTGGGAGCATCCAACTTAAGATAGTCGGTCATCTTTATCTTGCTCCCAACTGATGAGCTAGGTTTGGAGGTTTGGGTTTCAGGGACTATTGCTTCTGCTGGTAGTGGAGGAGGTGCAGCATTCCCTGAGTTAGGGTTTGTTGGGTTTGGAAAGAAGGGTGAGGGTGGGTACATGGGATACTGTGGATATGGCGGGTAAAAGGGAGGATAGGGCATAAAGGTGGGATATGAGTTATAGCTAGAGAAATATGATGTACCTCCCATCGGATACCCTGGGCCCTGAGGGTAGGGTGGATACTGTGGTGGAACAAAACCCGAGGCCTGAGCGCCTCCTTGGGACTCTCCCTTATCCTCTTCTGACATACTCATGCCCAAGCTACCATCTCTTCTATGTTCTTCCTCCTTTGATCCTCTCACATCCGTTAACATACCACCCTGAACTGATCTCCTCCTGCTCACATCAAAAGACCTTCTAGGGTCCCTTCATGTTCCTTCTCTACTGGACCTACTAGACATTGCCCTTGGCAATGCGGGAGGACGGGCATCCATGCCCTCATTCTCAGGTGGGACTCCAGTCAATCGTACAGATCGATGAGTGCCTCGCATTCTGCTTTCTGATAAACAACATACAACACAAACATCAACATCATATGATTCATGTGGAAACACATGAATCCACATCACATACATCACATATCAATAATGCGCATGCATATTATCATAGCATTTCACATCATCATCAAGACAGGACTCTACATCCTATCCTAGTGGACATGATTTTTCCTATTGTGCTTGCCCTTCCATGACATCTACGAGCCTAACACACTCTAGGTCCAACCATATGAACCTAGGGCTCTGATACCACTCTGTAACGACCCGGAAATCGGACCGCTACCGGTGCTAGGATTCAGATCGACTTAAGGTCGCCGGGACCCGTAGCAAGCCTAACATACATCCTGTCATACCTGATAAATCCCATACATGATCAAATAATTACATAAAAGCTTTAAACTTTTTTTTTCATACACCAAGCTTGACCTGTGCATACACCACAACTATAAACATAAAACCCCACACTAGAGCCCTCATCAAATGCTCTAGTTGGATCAACATCTCATATGTCAAGCCTGGTTCAACATACCTTATCATTAAAACATTTACATCAAGATCATGTAAACAGGGATTTACAATAAACACTAGGGCCAAGCACAATACTAATTCTCATTACATTACTTTACATTACATCATTTTACATTTCATTACATTACATGTCCACTAACACTCTATTACATGACATAACCATGGCCATTACCCTTGCTGACTCCCTGTGCTATCTTTGGTCCTGCAAACCTGGGGGTTAGGGGAAGGGGGTGAGCTACTAAAGCCCAGTGAGCAGAACAGTAAAATAGTTAATTAAACACATGCTTTCATGAAATGCATCACATCACAAACAATTCACATCACGGATGGACTTGTCACCAATAACCCTCTGCATATCGTAACATGTCCAACTATGCCAGGGGCGATACGGCCAAACCTGGTCTTCTCTTACATATACATATCATAACATGTCCAACTGTGCCAGGGGCGATATGGCCACACCTGGTCTTTTCTTATACATATCATAACATGTCCAACTGTGCCAGGGGCGATACGGCCACACCTGGTCTTCTCTTACATATACATGTTGCCAGGGGCAATACGACCACACCTGGTCTTTCCATCTCATATCATATCATATCACATCGAGGGCTAATGGATCATCCAATATCCATCCACATCAACAACATATTATGCAATGCATCATATTCGTGAATTCTAATGCAACAACCTAATACATATCATGGCATTCGTGATGCATGGATCATGCTAAAAAGATTTCATTGCTTTAAAATAAAAGAGTTGGATTCTACTCACCTCTGGCTGACGCTTTACTGACTCTGTAGCAGCTAGCTCACTGCTGTCCTCCTCGGTCTCTCAGGTCCAATCCTACACAGGTGGACTCAAATGAGGGACCAAACATACTCTAACATAACTCTAAATATCTCCTCAAAAACCCCCCTAAAATATCACAAAACATTCATAGAAAACATGCAAAGGAAGGCTGGACAGGGCACTTTCGGCAGCAGGTTCGGCGGCCAAAAGTCCCTCCAGAGCCGAAAGTCAGGCACTTTCGGGTGTAGGGTTCGGCGGCCGAAAGTCCTTCCAGAGCCGAAAGTCACAACCTTCGGTGGCAGGTTCGGTGGCCGAAACTCCCCTCCAGAGCCGAAAGTCCAAACTTTTGGGGGCGAGTTTAGGCGGCCTAAAGCTGCCTCCAGGCAGGTTCGGCGGCTGAAACTGGCTTCGGCGACCAAACCTGGGCTCTCCCAAAGGGCAGAACCCGAGCCTCACATGCACATCCAGCCACCCCAAAGCCTCTCAATTCAAACCAACTCACACAAAAGCATGCATAAACATATTTTCAAGCATTTAGGGGCTTAAAACTAGTCTATACCCCAACAAACATCACACTAAGCATACATTTAACATAAAGGGTACATAAACCCTAACATTTAATATCTACTCTAAACATGCATTAAAACCCTTAATCCCTTCTTAAAACTTACTTAAAACATGAAAGAAGAGGAGGATCTACACTTACCTCTTGAAGATCGAGAGGAGATGCGATCCCAAACTTGGAGATGTGGAGAAAACGAACTCCGGAGGTCTCCAAGTTTCTAAAACCTTGATCTTAGCTTAAAATCTTAAAAACATGGTAAAAACTCATAAAAACTCTGGGAGATTTTATGGAAACATAAAATCAACCATGGAGGGTCAAGAACTGTCCTTTGCCCGAAAATGGAGAGAGAAGAACTCGCCCATTTTCGGACATAGGGCCTTTTATAGGGGGCTGGCCAGACCACCTTCGGAGGCCAAAGGTGCTTCCACAACTCCACCATGTTCGGTGGCCGAACTTGAGGTTCGGCGGCAGCAAAAGGGAGCCACCGTCGGCGAAACGTGAGGTTCGGCAGCCGAACCTGGCATTTCCCTTCAAAACTTTCTTTTCTTTCAAAACTCAATTTTCTTTCTTGATCAAACTATGAAAACATGTAAAAACATTTTAGAAAACCTTTATTTTACCCTTCTAGAAGGCTTCTGACATCCGAGGAAATTCCAGATTCCAACGGAGATTCCGCCAGAAGGTAGGAATTCTGATGCCAGGGTCTAGCCGGGTATTACATTTAAATTGTTTCATGTTCTGCTCACTGGGCTCTAGTAGCTCACCCCTTTCCCCTAACCCCTAGGTTTGCAGGATTAGAGATAGTGCGGGAAGTCGCCAAGGTTGATGGTATAGTCTTTGTAATAGTTTAGTAGTGGACATGTAATGTATTGTGGATAGTATTGTGCTTGGCCCTATTGGTAGATTGTAATCCCTTTTGGTACATGATCTTTAAGTAAATGTTTTTAATGATGATATATGTTAAACTATGCTTGGTGTATGAAATGTTAACCCAACTAGAGCATTTGATGAGGGCTCTAGTATGGGGTTTTTATGTATTCAGTTTTAGTGCATGCACAGGTCAAGCTTGGTGTACGAAAAGTTTAAGTTTTTATGAAAATGTTTGATCATGTATGGGATTTTATCAGGTATTCAGGATGCATAGTAGGCTTGCTATGGGTTCCGGTGACCTTAAGTGGATATGAATCCTAGCGTCGGTAGTGGTCCGATATTCGGGTCGTTACAGAGTGGTATCAGAGGCCTAGGTTCATATGGTCGGACCTAGAGTGTATTGGGCTCATAGATGTTATAGAAGGGCAAGCACAATAGGAAAAATCATGTCCACTAGGATAGGATATAGAGTCCTGTCTTGAGGATGATGTGAAATGCCATGATTATAAGCATGTGCATTAATGGTATGCTATGTATGATGTGGGTTCATGTGTTTCCACATGAACCATATGATGCTAATACTATGTGATGTATGTTGTTTTTTCAAAAAGCAGGATGCGAGGCTCACGTCGATCCGCTAGATTGACAGGAGCTCCACCTGAGAATGAGGGCATGGATGCCCATCCCACTACTCTATTAAGGGCAACGTCTTGTAGAACAAGTAGAGAAGGAACATCAAGGGACCCTAGAAGGTCTTTTGCTGCAAACAGAAGGAGATCAGTTCAGGATGGAATGTCAGCTGAAGTGAGGGAATCAGAGAAGGATGAACAGAGAAGAGATGGTAGTCTGGGCATGAGCATGTCAGAAAAGGGTATGGGAGAGTCACAAGGAGGCGCTCAGGCCTTGTGTTATGCTCACCCACCCCAGCACCAACCCTTTCCACAGGGTCTAGGGTATCCGATGGGGGGTACATCAGATTACTCCAGCTTTAACCCGTATCCCTCCTTCATGCCTTATCCTCCTTTTTACCCACCATACACACAGTACCCCATGTATCCACCCTCACCTTTCTATCCAAATCCAGCAAACCCTAACCCAGGGAATGCTGCACCTCCTCCACCACCAGCAGAACCTGTAGCCCCTGAAATCCAAACACCCAAACCTAGCTCATCTGTGGGGAGCAAAGTGAAGATGACAAATTACCTGAAGCTAGATGCTCCCAAGTTCAAGACAGGTGATGGTCCATTTGAGTAACTCAAAATGGTCAAAATGATAACAGATGAGCCGAGGGCAAATAATAGTAGAGCCATTCAGATGGCAGGGTTCACATTGAAATGCAAGAAAGCACGGGAGTGGTTTAAAAACTATATGGACCCAAGGCTGGATAGCCTATCCTGGGAAGAGTTTGCCAATGAGTTTGTTGGATGGGCTTTTCCAGACAGTTCAAGAGAGCTGAAGGTTGTAGAGTTTGAGCAGCCGAGACAAACAAAGGACATGAGTGTCGATGAGTACACGGATAATTTTCTGGAGTTGCTGTAGTATGTGGGACAGGCATATGACACTGGACCCAAGTGTGATCCATCTGTGGCAGGGACAGTCTGCCAGTTCAGTCCAGTGTTTGTTGAGGGTAGATGCCTTCCAACCGACCTTGTGATTCGAGACTTGACTGATTTTGACGTCATTCTAGGGATGGATTGGCTATCTACTCATGGTGCTACCTTGGATTGTAGAGACAAGGTAGTCAAGTTCAGAGATTAGGATGGGTCAGAGGTAGTCTTCAGAGGGGACAGTGTAGGGATGCCTAGAGGTTTGATATCAGCCCTACAAGCTCGTAGGTTGCTCAGGAGGGGTTGTCAGGGGTTTCTAGCTCATGTTTGAGAGATTGATAATCAGGTCAGGGAGCCCACCTCAGTGCCCGTAGTCAGAGAGTTTCTAGATGTTTTCCCAGACGAGCTGCCAGGTCTACCACTTGCTAGGGAGATAGAGTTTGAAATAGAAGTGATGCCTGGAACCAGACCGATCTCTATCCCTCCCTACAGGATGGCACCTGTAGACTTAAAGGAGTTGAAAGAGCAGCTGCAAGAGTTGGTAGATAAGGGTTTCATTCGATCGAGTACCTCACCTTGGGGTGCTCCAGTGCTATTTGTAAAGAAGAAGGATGGATCCTTGAGACTTTGTATCGACTACAGACAGTTGAACAAAGTCACTACTAAGAACAAGTATCCTCTACCCAGGATCGATGATCTATTTGACCAGCTAGCAGGAGCAGGTTGTTTTTCCAAGATAGATTTGAGATCTGGGTACCACCAGCTAAGAATCAAAGAGGAAGATGTGCCGAAGACAGCATTCAGAACCAGATATGGGCATTATGAGTTCCTAGTGATGCCGTTTGGGCTGACCAATGCCCCTGCAGCATTCATGGACCTCATGAACAGAGTTTTCAACCAGTATCTGGATCACTTTGTTATTGTCTTCATTGATGATATCTTAGTGTATTCCAGAAACGCAGAGGAGCATGCCCATCATCTGAGGATAGTTCTGCAGACCCTGAAGGAGCATGACCTGTATGCCAAGTTCTCCAAGTGTGAATTCTGGTTGAGGAGCATTTCTTTCTTGGGGCATGTGGTGTCAGAAAAAGGAATTGAGGTGGATCCCAAGAAAGTATAAGCTGTAGCTAACTGGCCTGGACCCACTACAGTGACAGAGATAAAAAGCTTTTTGGGTTTGGCAGGTTACTACAGGAGGTTCGTTCAGGACTTCTTTAGAATTGCAGCTCCTATGGCCAGGCTGACCAAAAAGAATAAGAGGTTTGTTTGGTCAGAACAGTGTGAGGAAAGCTTTAAAGAGCTGAAGAGGAGGTTAACATCAGCACCGGTGTTAACTCTACCTACGAGTAATGAAGACTTCACAGTGTTTTGTGATGCGTCCCGTGTGGGACTAGGTTGTGTGTTGATGCAAAATGAGAGGGTAATTGCTTATGCTTCTAGGCAGCTGAAGAAGCACGAGTTGAATTATCCTACACATGATCTAGAGATGGCAGCTGTGATCTTTGCACTCAAGATGTGGAGGCATTACCTATATGGGGTAAGATGTGAGATCTTTACAGATCATAAGAGTTTGCAATACATCTTGAGTCAGAGAGAGTTGAATTTGAGGCAGAGGAGATGGGTAGAACTACTCAGTGACTATGATTGCAAAATTTAGTACCATCTGGGTAAGGAAAATATTGTGGCAGATGCCTTTAGTCGGAAATCACTTGGCAGTCTATCCCATATTACAGCAGAGAGAAGACCGGTGGTGAAGGAATTCTATAAGCTCATTAACGAAGGGCTGCAGTTGGAGTTGTCTGGTACAGGTGCTTTGATAGCCCAGATGAAAGTGACACCCGTGTTTCTGGAGTAGGTGGCTCAGAAACAGCATGAGGACCCAGAGTTGGTGAAGATCGCCAGAGTAGTTCAAGCAGGAAAGAATGATGAGTTCAGATTCGACGATAAGGGGATCCTCCGTTACGGGAACAGGTTATGTGTACCAGATGATGTGAGTCTGAAGGGGAACATTATGAGAGAAGCTCATAATGCCAGATATAGTGTTCACCCTGGAGCCACCAAGATGTATCAAGATCTGAAGAGAGTCTATTGGTGGCCAGCTATGAAGAAAGAAGTGGCACAGTTTGTGTCCGCCTGTGAAGTCTGTCAAAGGGTGAAGCTGAAACATCAGAAGCCAGCTGGGATGCTCAACCCACTACTGATTCCAGAGTGGAAATGGGAAAACATAGCAATGGACTTCGTAGTGGGGCTACCAGCAATGTCCAATAGATTAGACTCCATATGGGTGGTTGTGGACAGACTAACCAAATCTGCTCACTTTATCCCTGTCAAGAGTGGCTATTCTGTGGACAAATTGGCACAAGTATATGTGGAAGAGGTTGTGAGGTTGCATGGGTCTCCAGTATCAATAGTGTCAGATAGGGGACCCCAGTTCACCTCCAAGTTTTGGCGGAGTCTGCAGAATGCTATGGGCACCAGGCTAGACTTTAGCACTGCTTTCCATCCTCAGACTGACGGGCAGTTAGAGAGGACCATCCAGACTATAGAAAATATGCTCAGAATGTGTGTGCTAGATTTTGGAGGTTCTTGGAGGCAGCATCTACCCTTGGTGGAGTTTGCCTACAATAACAGCAATCATGCTAGCATAGGGATGGCTCCTTATGAAGCTCTTTATGGGAGGAAGTGCAGGTTACCTATTTGCTGGGAAGAAGTAGGAGAAAGGGCCTTGGCAGGGCCTGAGCTAGTAGAGATCACCAACAGGGTAGTGCCCATTATCAGAGAAAGGATCAGGACTGCTGTGAGCCGGCAGAAAAGCTATGCAGATGTCCGCAGGAAGCATGTGGAGTTTCAGGAGGGAGATATGGTGTTGCTCAAGGTGTCTCCTATGAAAGGGGTGATTCGTTTTGGGAAGAAAGGTAAGCTAGCTCCACGGTACATCGGACCCTTTGAAATCTTGCAGAAGATTAGGAATGTATTGTACAAGTTGGACTTACCTGCTTCAATGGAGAGAATCCATCCGGTTTTCCATGTTTCCATGTTATGGAAGTTTGTGTCAGATCCGGCCAAGGTTCTTAATCAGCCTGATGTGGAGATCCTAGGAGATCTCACATATGTTGAGTAGCCAGTGCGGATCCTAGACATGCAGATCAGAAAGCTGAGGAACAAGGAAATCCCGATGGTGAAAGTCCTTTGGAATCACCATAATATAGAAGAATGTACCTGGGAGACACGGGAGTCCATGCTCCAGCAATACCCTTATCTCTTTTAAGGTTAGTGTTTATGTGTTTTATGTGTTTATGTTTATGCCATGCTATGTTGTTTGTTGAACATTCGGGAATGAATTTTCTTAAGGGGGGAAGAATGTAATACCCGGCTAGACTCCGGCATCGGAATTCCAACCTTCTGACGGAATCTCCGTTGGAATCCGGAATCTCGGATGCCGAGACCTCTAGAAGGGTAAAATATGTTTTCACAAAATGCTTTTTATGGTTTTAATACTAAGTTTTTGAGTTAAAGTTTTAAAAAATGAAAAAGAAAAGAGCTTGAGGGAAAAATCCAGGTTCGGCCGCCAAACATGGGGCGGATGCGGAGGCACTTTTGGCCCCCGAAGGTGGTCTGGCCAGCCACCTATAAAGGGCCCCCCTGTCCGAAAATGGGCTAGTTTTCTCTCTCCATTTTCGAGCAAGGTGAGTCTTCGCCACCCCTTATCGATCTTGTGCTTTTCTTTCAAGTCTTTCATGATTTTTATGAGTTTCTATCTTGTTTTTGAAGATTTTAAGCTAGGATCAAAGTTTAAAAGCTTGGAGACCCCCAGAGCTCGATTTCCCCCAATCTCCAAGTTTGGATCACCTCTCCTCTCGATCTTCAAGAGGTAAGCGTAGATCCTCACCTTTTTTTATGTTTTAAGTAAGTTTTGAGAGTTTTTAAGGGTGTTTAATGCATGTTTAGAGTAGATGTAAAATGTTAGGGTTATGTTAGTTTAATGAGAAATGTGATGTTAAATGTGATGTTTGTTGGGGTATAGGCTAGTTTTATGCCCCTATATGCTTGATGATGTGTTTATGCATACTTTTGAGTGTTGAATATGAGTTTGGAGGGTTTTGGGAGGCTAGATGAGAGAGGCGAATCGGGTTCTCCCGTTCTGGAGAACCCAGGTTCGGCTGCCGAAGCCATGCTCGGCCGCAGAACCTGCCTGTGGAGGCAGCTTTAGGCCGCCTACACTCGCCCCCGAAAGTTTGGACTTTCGGCTCTAGAGGGGAGTTTCGGCTGCCGAATCTGCCCCTGAAAGTGCCTGACTTTCGGATCTGTGAAGGCTTTCGGCCGCCGAACCTTGCCCCCGAAAGTGCCTGACTTTTGGCTCTATAGGGACCTTCGGCCGCCGAACCTGCCGTCAAAAGTCCCCTGCCCAGTGACTCGTGGTTGTCGAAGCCGGTCAAAAATAACCTTTCTAGTTATCAATAATTTACAACTGTAGATAGTGGTGAAAGGATCGAATCCACGGGGAATTGAGAACTTACCTATTTTCCTTATCAAGACCAAGAGAATTAACTGAAACAAAAATGAACTGAAAGAGAAATAAACTGAAAGCAAAATAAACTGAAACGAGATGAAACTGAAAGTGGAATAAACTGAAACGAGATAAAACTGAAAGCGAGATAAACTGAAAGAGAAATAAACGGAAAGCAAAATATACTGAAAGCGAAATAAACTGAAATGAGCTAAAACTGAAAACGAGAGAAACTGAAAGCATAATTAAAATAAATTGCAGTAAAAGTAAAATGGGGGGGTTTGAGATTGATTTGATTAACACACTACTGAAAGCAATTAAAATAAGCGAATAATAATATAAAAGAGAAATAAATAATAAAAAAGCTATAGTTGAAGAGTTGGATCCACTTCAGTTGCTGGGATTGATCATTGACACTTAGTTTCTTTTGATTGATTCAATAGATTAGTTATGGAGATGGAAGACGCTTCTCACCACCATGTCTCTCCTTATGATTAAACCAATTAGGGAACGTCCTCTAATTAATTACTAATTAACAAATTGCCAAGGAACGTCCTTGAGCCTTAGGCATCAAAATAATTGTTAATTGCATGAAGAGATAGAGAGATCAAATCCTAACTACTCAAACGCATGAGATGTCACTAGATCATACAATTTCCATGGTTTTTACACCAAGTGTTCTTATGTTTGAATAATCCAAGCAATTACGGACTTAAATCACCCAAACTAACATATTATTATCTTGCAATCAAGAATCAATTGGCCATATTGATCAAAACAACAAAGCAACAATGGAATTAAGCATGAGATTGTATGAATATTGAATAACAAAAGATAAACAATGTTTGATCAAGTTTTCCAATCCATAAAACAATTAAAGCATCACCTAATCTTCAACTAGAATAAAAGATTTCAGCCTCTCATGGCTGAAACAAAAACCAAAAAAAAAAAAAAAAGAAAGAAGAAAGGTAGAAGAAGAGATGTGAATCCCGTAGGTGTCTCCCAAGGGGAGTGTAAAGGTTGTGTGGAGGCTCCTTATGTGTCTTTTTATAGTTGAAAGTGCTGCCCTAGGTCATATTTGCTTCCTAATTAGTGAAGAGGCTGCCCAAAGTGCTGAAAAGGAAAGAATCGCGTTGCAAATTCTCCAGAAGGAAGGAGGCGTGCAGATCAGGCTTCAAAAGAGGAAGGATGCGCACGGATTGCAGAAGAGGAAGTGGATCGCAGTCATTGAATGCAGAAGGGAAAGTAAATCTGTCCAGTCTTTCCTTTTTAGGTGGAGTCTTCATTTGAATTTTAAATGCTGAACGCAGAAGAGGCAAGTGCGTCTTCATGAGATCTTGCTGCCTAAATAGGAAGATATGACTGCTGCAGTGTGTGCACATCTTTGAACAAGGAAAGAAAGATCTGCGATTTGAATTTCAAATAATCTTCTGACTGAGCTTTTCTTATTTGCTTTTGCTTCTGCACTTTCCTTATTTGAGAACTTTCCTTTTCTGAAAACTTTCCTTATTTGAAAACTTTCATTTTTTGGCACTTTCTATATTTGATACTTTTTGGCAGTTTTAAGAGCATTTTCTCCAGATTGTCTCTTTACACCTAATATCTGCAAAACATGATTAAAACCACAAAATTAAGCAGAAAAGATGTAAATTAACATCAAGAACATAACGATAATATGGACTAAAATATGCTCTATCAAATACCCCCACACCTAACCTTTTGCTTGTCCTCAAGCAAATAAACATAGTCAAACAAGCTTTCTTTGCTCTAGATCCTTATTACCACTTAAGCTCTTACTCAAGACACCTATTTTGAATCATTGCAGTGAAGAATATATGCATGAAGATTACTCACCTTCTTTCCTTGTTTCCCTTTACTCACCACGGCTAGGATTTGTTTTACTCAAGAGAGAGATTATACATGCACTTGTTCTTATTCAGTTAAGACTTTTTCTAGCTTTCAGAGTGATTTGCCCTTACCTTGAAGTACTTTGTTCAGCTTTTTGCACTTTAAGCTTGCTTGAGAAAGTCACCAACCTTTTGATGTGAAGGTACATATTGGTGATACCCATCCCCAGTTACTCAGTTGGTCACCTGTCCAAGTGGCTACTAGCTCTGTTCATAGTCTTTTGACCATTGGAACAGTTTTCAATTTGTGCTTTTGAAGTCTAATCCTTTGCTGAATTTTTTTAATCAATGCATTGGACAAATCAACACCAATTGCTAAATCAAGTCATGTTAAGTTCATTCACACAGATTTCAATTTATTCTCTCTAATGAGTGTCATCAATACATTTTTCACCATGGCAAGCTCAAAGATCCAATTCAAAAGGCAATTCTCAAACATGAATATAGCTCACTGCAATTGATTCAACATAAGTCTAAAGAGTTATCATATCAATGGGGTTATGGAAAGAAAAACTCATCCAACATAGTCTATCAGTTTGAGTAGAGCAAAACAAAAAGAAGAAAACGGTTGTGTGTGTTATTGAAAGCAAAGACTGAAAGAAAAACTGAAAGGAAAAAAAAATCACAAACTGAAAGGAAAAAAAAAAGAAAAAATTGCGCAAAAACTGAAAGAAAAAGAAGAAGAAAAATCGCAAAAAGCTGAAAGGAAAATTCAGAGATATGCACCCCCACACCTAATTCATGCATTGTCCTCAATGTATAAGAAACATTAAAAGAGCAAAAGAAACTGAGTACTCCCCTGGGTGTGGTGTGCATGGTGCGATCTACTTGATCAAGGCTCAAGTAATTGAGGAAGGGAAAAGAGTTCCAACTGAAATGAGTAGAAAGTGTAGCACTCCTTTTGATTTGGTCATAACCCATCCTATTTTTTCTAGGTACTCATGAAGTAACATGATTAGCTTCTCCTCTTTCAGATGAGGTGTGCTTCTAGCTCTCATGTTTGCATTCTTAATATGATTGGGCAACATATTTAACTCCAATTTATGTTTCTCTATGGCTAGCTGCAATTTAGTACTGAATTCAGACAAAACAAACTCTACCTTATCCGGAGGTTTGGGAAGGCATTGATCCGCATGGTCCTTTGGTTTGGGCTCTTGAACTTCCACTTGTTACTTGTGAGCATGGGCTGTTTGCATTGAATGAATGGTAGAATTGGATTCAGTTTCCTCCTTCTGCGCAGGACCTACCTGAAGTGGAAGACTGATCTGCATTGGAAGCTGAAGAGGCGCGCCTGAAAGGCTTTCAGGTCCTCTTTCCTGCGCAGGAGTGGTTTGTGCACCAAGCTGAAGTGGTGCTATTGGTTTTTGTTCATTATGTACATGGCTGCAGTCCACCTGTTGGATGCAATTTGGCTCTTTTTGGCTCTCTTTCCTGTAAAGATCATCATTTAGTATATCATCTTGATTTACATAAAAAACATCTTTACTCAAACAATCAATGATATCTAAACTATCAATAGGTTCTATTTGACCAGTTTGTGTGGACAAACAGTTTTCTGGTTGTGTCTCTTCAGCAGCTTGTTCTTGTACTTGCCAACTTTCATCATCATCCTCGACATCTTGAAGCTCTTGCTCTCTTCTTAACATGTTTGCTTTCATTGAGGTGGCCAATTGTCCTATGTCCTGTCGCATGCTTTGCATGGAACTTACCATTGTTTCCATCATTTTTTCAAGGTGCTGGATGGAATTTGGAGGTTCTGGTTGGGCTTGATATCCTTGATAATTCTGATAGTCGTTATCCCATGCATAACTGAAGTCTGAATAATCGCTCCAGCCTGGATTGTATGTGTCATAGTATGGATCATGTCTAGGCTGGCTATTGAATCCTTCATATGCATGAACTGGTTGGTCATTGAATCCTCCAAATGTGTGTCTAGGCTGACTATTCCCATAAAGCATAGGGCATTGATCAGTTGGGTGCCCTACATATGCATAGGTCCCATATGGCCTTGGTGGGTGAAATGCTTGAACCTGTTGAACTAGTCCTATGGCAAAATCTTTCATAAAAGATGTCAGTTCAGAAAGCTGAGAAGAAGTGGCAGGTGTACTTACCTCCTCCATGATTCAGATCTGCAATGGTGACTGTGCCTTTAGCGAGATGTTCGACGGCCGAATGAGGATGAGGTTCGGCAACCGAATGTGTTGCAGAAGGTGCTCCTGCGCAAAAGTGGTCTTCACTTCTCTTTTTTTTTTTTTAAGTTCAGATCTACGATGAGGTGTTCTTTGGGTGGCAGATCTGGTCCTGAAACTTTTTTTTTTAAGTTTAGATCTGCGATGAGGTGTTCTTTGGGTGGCAAATCTGGTCCTAAAAGAAAAACAAATAAGTTAAATCAACTCCCCGACAACGGCGCCAATTTTTGACTCGCGGTTGTCAAAGTCGATCAAAAATAACCTTTCTGGTTATCAATAATTTACAACTGTAGATAGTGGTGAAAGGATCGAATCCACAGGGAATTGAGAACTTACCTATTTTCCTTATCAAGACCAAGAGAATTAACTGAAATAAAAATGAACTAAAAGAGAAATAAACTGAAAGCAAAATAAACTGAAACGAGATGAAACTGAAAGCGAAATAAACTGAAACGAGATAAAACTGAAAGCGAGATAAACTGAAAGAGAAATAAACGGAAAGCAAAATAAACTAAAAGCGAAATAAACTGAAATGAGATAAATCTAAAAGCGAGATAAACTGAAAGCGGAATAAAAATAAATTGCAGTAAAAGTAAAATGGGGGGTTTGAGATTGATTTGATTAACACACTACTGAAAGCAATTAAAATAAGCGAATAATAAAATAAAAGAGAAATAAATAATAAGAAAGCTCTAGTTGAAGAGTTGGATCCACTTCAGTTGTTGGGATTGATCATTGACACTTAGTTTCTTTTGATTGATTCAATAGATTAGTTATGGAGATGGAAGTCGCTTCTCACCACCATGTCTCTCCTTATGATTAAACCAATTAGGGAACGTCCTCTAATTAATTACTAATTAACAAATTGCCAAGGAACGTCCTTGAGCCTTAGGCATCAAAACAATTGTTAATTGCATGAAGAGATAGAGAGATCCAATTCTAACTACTCAAACGCATGAGATGTCACTAGATCATACAATTTCCATGGTTTTTACACCAAGTGTTCTTATGTTTGAATAATCCAAGCAATTACGGACTTAAATCACCCAAACTAACGTAGTATTACCTTGCAATCAAGAATCAATTGGCCATATTGATCAAAACAACAAAGCAACAATGGAATTAAGCATGAGATTGTATGAATATTGAATAACAAAAGATAAACACTGTTTGATCAAGTCTCCCAATCCATAAAACAACTAAAGCATCACCTAATCTTCAACTAGAATAAAAGGTTTCAGCCTCTCATGGCTGAAACAAAAATCAAAAATAAAAGAAAAGAAGAAATGTAGAAGAAGAGATGTGAATCCCGTAGGTGTCTCCCAAGGGGAGTGTAAAGGTTGTGTGGAGGCTCCTTATGTGTCTTTTTATAGTTGAAAGTGCTGCCCTAGGTCATACTTGCTTCCTAATTAGTGAAGAGGCTGCCCAAAGTGCTGAAAAGGAAAGAATTGCGTTGCAAATTCTCCAAAAGGAAGGAGGAGTGCGGATCAGGCTTCAAAAGAGGAAGGATGCGCGCGGATTGCATAAGAGGAAGTGGATCGCAGTCATTGAATGCAGAAGGAAAAGTGAATCTGTCCAATCTTTCCTTTTTAGGTGGAGCCTTCGTTTGAATTTTAAATGTTGAACGCAGAAGAGGCAAGTGCGTCTTCATGAGATCTTGTTGCCTAAATAGGAAGATATGACTGTTGCAGTGTGTGCACATCTTTGAACAAGGAAAAAAGATCTGCGATTTGTATTTCAAATAATCTTCTGACTGAGCTTTCCTTATTTGCTTTTGCTTCTGCACTTTCCTTATTTTAGAACTTTCCTTTTCTGAAAACTTTCCTTATTTGAAAACTTTCCTTTTTTGGCACTTTCCATATTTGACACTTTTTGGCAGTTTTAAGAGCATTTTCTCCAGATTGTCTCTTTACACCTAATATCTGCAAAACATGATTAAAACCACCAAATTAAGCAGAAAAGATGTAAATTAACATCAAGAACATAACGATAATATGGACTAAAATATGCTCTATCACCCAGCCTTCCTTTTGCCTGTTTTCTATACATGTTTTATGATGTTTTAGGGGGTTTTTGGGGAGTTGTTTAGAGTCATGTTAGAGTTTGTTTGGTCCCTCATTTAAGTCCACCTGTGTAGGATCGGACCCGAAGAACCGAGAAGGCCAATAGTGAGTTAGTTGTTCTAGTGTCAGCCAGAGGTGAGTAGAACTAAACTAATCTTTTATTTCAAGAAATCAAATGTTTTAAGCATGTTCATGCATCATGTATATGAAATAGGTTGGATGCATTAGATTTCACGAATATGCCACATTGCATAATTGGTTGTTGATGTGGATGGACAATAGGACGACCCATTAGCCCTCTAGATGTTATATTATGTAATGAAAGACCAGGGCTGCCATTCTACGCCCCTGGCACACAGCTTATGTATGTAAAGAAGTCTTGAGGAGCTCCACCGAGGGCCAGGCATAGAGTAGAGGGATTTTTAGGTCAGTCCATCCTTGATGTGTATTGTCTGTGCTGTGACGCATTCCATACGAGTATATGATTTTTAAATTGTTTTATGTTCTGCTCATTGGGCTCTAGTAGCTCACCCCTTTCTCCTAACCCCCAGGTTTGCAAGATCAGAGATAGTGCGGGAAGTCGCCAAGGTTGATGGTATAGTCTTTGTAATAGTTTAGTAGTGGACATGTAATGTATTGTGGCTAGTATTGTGCTTGGCCCTATTGGTAGATTGTAATCCCTTTTGGTACATGATCTTTAAGTAAATATTTTTAATGATGATATATGTTAAACCAAGCTTGGTGTATGAAATGTTGACCCAACTAGAGCATTTGATGAGGGCTCTAGTATGGGGTTTTTATGTATTCAGTTTTGGTGCATGCACAGGTCAAGCTTGGTGTACGAAAAGTTTAAGTTTTTATGAAAATGTTTGATCATGTATTGGATTTTATCAGGTATTCAGGATGCATAGTAGGCTTGCTACAGGTTCCGACGATCTTAAGTCGATCTGAATCCTAGCGCCGGTAGCGGTCCGATTTTCGAGCCGTTACAGTAGTGAAGATAAATAAGGAAAGTGCAATCATCAGAGTAATTTGAAATTCAAATTTCAAATCTTCAAGAAGTCTTTCTCTTATTTAAAATGTGAAGACACCTCAGCATTCAATTCTGTCTATTCAGGAAGCCAAATCTCAGGAAGATGCACTTGCCTCTCAAGCATTCAAAATTCAAAAGAAGACTCCACCTCACAAGGAAACTTAGGGAAACACCTTTCATCTATAAAAGGTGCACATAAGGAGCCGCACGCCCTCTTAGACTCTTCTCTTCAGATTGAATCGCACGCCTCCTTTCTCTCCAAGCCAAGCCGCCGGCCACTTCTCTTCTTCTTCTCTTTCTTTTATTTTTGTTTTGTTTCAGCTATGAGTGGCTGAAATCCTTTTTTCTAGTTGAAGATTAGGTCTAACTTTAGTTGTTTTATGGATTGTGAGATCTGAACACATGTTGTTTATCTTTTGTTTATCAATATTTATGCAATTTCATGCTTAATTCCATTGTTGCTTTGTTGTTTAGATCAATAGGGCCCATTGATTCTTGATTGCAAAGTGATTATTTGTTAGTTTGGATAGTTTTAAGTCGTAATTGCTTGGATTATTCAAACACAAGTAACTCTTAGTGTAAAAACTAAGGAAATTGCATGATCTAGCAATATCACCATGTATTTGAGTAGCTAGAATTAGGTCTCTCTATTTCTTAATGCAATTGACAGTTGTTAGATGCCAAAGGCCCAAGGACATTCCTTGGCAACTTGTTGATTAGTGATTAATTAGAGAATCTTTCCTAGTTAATCTATGATTAAGGAGGGATATGGTGGTGAGAAGCGTCTTCCATCTCCATAACTAATTTATTGAATCAAATAAACGAATCTTTGTGTCAATGATCAATCCAAACAATTGAAGTGGATCCAATTCTTCAACTAGAGATTTTCTCATTATTGAATTTTTTTACTTTAATTATTTGCTTTACTTTGTTGCTTTCAGTATTAGTTTAATTCATCAATCTCAAAACTCTCTTTTTATTTTACTTTCAATTTGTTTACTTGGTCTTGATAAGGAAAATAGGTAAGTATCAATTCCCTGTGGATTCGATCATTTTGCCACTATCTACAATTGTAAAATTATTGATAACCAAAAAGGTTATTTTTTACCGGCTTCGACAACCGCACAGACATTTCCTAACCTTCCTTCTTGGTAACACACAACAGCCATGGATTTGTTAAGGACCTCCTGTACAACTAACCATCAATTAATGCATATCTAGAGGACTTTTTTATTACCTATTTGGCTGATAATTCATCATCTGGAAGATCATCTTATGTCAAGAATTTGTATATTGGCATCATCAATGATTCCCCTTCTTCTATGAGGAAGGACTCTTCCGCTTCCGTTGCTAGATTGTCAATTCCTCGAACTACAATGGTTGGGTCAAGTGTGTTCACCCACTGCTGCCATCTTGGCTAGAAGATCATCCTCTTCGTTGTTGCCTCTGGCCACTCGGCAAAGTTTGCAGCTACCCTACCCATCTTTAACCCTGTCCATCAAGGCCTGAACATACTCCTCATATTTGATAAGATTCGATTCTTGGACTCTGAATTGTCCCTGACATTGATTAACAACCAATTGTGAGTCACTAAAAATAATAATGGATTTTTTCATACCTAATTCATTGATGATTCTTAGGGCCATTATGATATCCTCGTATTCGGCTACATTGTTGGCGGCATTGAAGGCCAATTTGGCTGCATATTGAAGCTTTATCCCTGTTTGAGATTGCAACCGGATCTTGATTCCTGAAGCCTCGTTTCTGCACGCTCCATCTTCCCAAACCTTCCATTCCTCTATTTTCTCCTTCAAGGACTCTGAAGGTTCTAATGACAAAGTCATTTCTACAACAAAGTTGGCTAACACTTGGGCTTTCATGGCCTTCCTTGGAACATACTTGATATCGTAGGCTGATAGTATTACTGCTTAGGTGGATAACTGCCCTGACAACTCCAGCCTGTGTAGAACCTTTCGCAAAGGATAATCTATTCTGACTTCTATGGTATGTGACTTGAAGTATAGTCGTAGCTTTGTGCCTGAAATTAGCACTGCGAACACCAAGTTTACGAGGGGGTAGTTCAAATCTGCCCCCTTCAACACCTGGCTAGCATAGTATACTAGGCTTTACTACCATTATTCTCATGAACAAGTACCGAGCAAACTATTTCCTTTGTTATAGACAGATATAGAAATAAAACTTCGCCTTCAATGGGCGGGAATAGCAGCGGAGGGGATGATAAGAAGGTTTTTAGACTTTCAAATGCTTCTGCACACTCTTCTTCCCATTCAAACTTTCCTTTTCCTTTCAAATCCTTAAAGAACGGGAGACACCTTCTAGCCGAGCATGATATGAAATGATCCAAGGTAGTTACCCGCCCATTCAACCTTTATACCTCATTAATGGTTTTGGGTGCTTCCATGTTTTGGATGGCGCTGATCTTCTCAGGGTTTTTCTCTATACCTCTTTTTGAGATTATATATGTAATACCCGGTTAAACTCCAGCATCAGAATTCCCACTTTCTGATGGAAACTCCACCGAAATTCGGAATCTCGAAGCTAGAATCTTTAGAAGGGTAAAATATGGTTTTCATAAAATGAATTTGAGGTTTTTTGAAAATCGTGTTAAAAGAGAAGAAAGAGAAAAGAGTTTTAGAGGAATCCCAAGGTTCGGCCGCTAAATCTTCAAGTTCGGCCGCCGAACGTGGTTCTCTCAGCCACCTATAAATAGCCATCAACCCAAAAATACAAGATTTCTTTCTCCATTTTCGGGCAGATGTGAGTTCATGCACATCTTTGGCTTTTCGCTGAATTTTCTTCAAATCCCTCAAAGAATTCAAGTTTTTTTCTACTGTTATTTTGAAAATTAAGTGGTGTTTCAGAATCCTAGCTCTTGGAACCCTCGGAACTCTTTTATCCATCTCCAAAACCTCCCCTTGCTTGCTACCACCTTAGTGTTCTTTAAGAGGTAAGTTGGATCTTCACCTTTTTTCTGCTTTCTAAAGGTTTCAACAAGTTCAATAGGTGTTTTATGAGGTTTGTTGATGCATGCAAGTTTGTTTTCCTTTTAATTGATAGGTTTGAGCTTAGGGTTGATAATGGACCTTTTTCTTTTGGGTTTTGATGATGCATGTTGAGGTTTAGGCTAGATCTGGATATCCCTTATGCATGTCGAGGGTGTACTGCTGCTTCTGAGCTTTTGCATATTTGTTTGGAGGCTTTTAGGAGGCTTCATGTTTAGAGCAAAATCGGGTTCTGCGTTGCTGGAGAACCCAGATTTGGCAGTCGAAGTAAGGTTCGGCCGCCGAACCTACTTGTGGAGGCAACCTTTTGGCCGCTTAACCTGGCCCTGAAGGTTTCAACCTTCGGATCTGTGAGGAGCTTTAGGCTGCCGAACTTGCCCCTGAAGGTTTTGACCTTCAGATCTGTGAAGGTGTAACAGCCCGGCCCCTTTCGACCGGCCCTGTTACCGCTCACAGCCCGTGACCTTCCTCTGGGCCCAGCCACTGTGAGCAGCTCTTAACATCCCTTCACCCTCACGGGTTCCAGGCAGGATTTGTCCCCTTGGTTCGCGGGACTTGAACCCGTTCTTCCCAAGTGGATTTGGCCCAATTCCTTCCTCTGGGAATTAGGTCGCCTCGCCCACTGCTCGAACCCTTGACCTCCCACTTTAAGGGAATAGTCTGGTGAGAGTGAGTACCAATTGTTCCAATGGCACAATTGGTACTCACTCTCACCAGACTATTCCCTTAAAGTGGGAGGTCAAGGGTTCGAGCAGTGGGGGAGGCGACCTAATTCCCAGAGGAAGGAATTGGGCCAAATCCACTTGGGAAGAACGGGTTCAAGTCCCGCGAACCAAGGGGACAAATCCTGCCTGGAACCCGTGAGGGTGAAGGGATGTTAAGAGCTGCTCACAGTGGCTGGGCCCAGAGGAAGGTCACGGGCTGTGAGCGGTAACAGGGCCGGTCGAAAGGGGCCGGGCTGTTACATAAAAAGGCGCATTCTGTAACGACCCGAAAATCGGACCGCTACCGGCGCTAGGATCCGGGTCGACTTAAGGCCGCCGGGACCCGTAGCAAGCCTGACATAGAACCTGTGAACCTGTATAATCCCATACATGATCAACAACATGCATAAAAATTAAAACTTTTCTTTTCATAAACATCAACCAAACTCAACCTGTGCATAAACATGAACATAACCTTGATCCCTCTGTGGGATCTCATCTGTGCCCTCAATGGGTGACATATCATCTGTTGAGTTGGTTACATAAACATCATCAAAATCTCTAAGATCATGTATAACAAGGGATACAACATTCTATGGTCAAGCACACACTAACATCCATAAAACTCATTACATAACTATACTGTACTTTTACATTACAATTTGATCATGTCCATTGCTAGCTATTACAAAAACATGACTTCTTTACACTATCCGGACTCCTGCTATATCCTGTACCTGCAAGCCTGGGGGTAAAGGGAGAGGGGTGAGCTAGAAGCCCAGTGAGTAGAGCTAGTAAAACACATTAACACTATGCTCAAATGGAATGCATCATAACACAGACAATCCACATAAGGGTTGGGTGAACTTGTCACCAAATAGTCCAAGTTAACTCTGTGCCAGGCCGTAGCATGGGGTCCTGGTCTTCCTGTCATACATACGTTACTTACCATTTTCCCAGGGCCTCCTCTGGGCTCCTGGTCTTCGAGTCCCATAACCGTACCTTACTCTGTGCCAGGCCGTAGAATGGGGTCCTGGTCTTTCCTTACTCTGTGCCAGGCCGTAGCATGGGGTCCTGGTCTTCCTGTCTTGGACTAATTGGGTCATCCAACATTCACCCACATCAACAACAATTTATGCAATGCGGCATATTCGTGAAAACTAATGCAATCATCCTATTGCATAATCATGATGCATGAAACATGATAAAGCGTTTTATTTAAAAGATTAAGTTTAGTTCCACTCACCTCTGGCTGACTCTGACAACACCGAAGCAGCTGAACTCACTGCTGGGGTCCTCGGTTCCTCGGGTCCGAACCTACACAGGTGGACTCAAATGAGGGACCAAACATGCTAGAACATAACTCTAAACTACTCCCCAAAAACCCCCTAAAACATCCTGAAAATATCACATAGAGATATGCATGAAATGGCTGAACAGGGCACTTTCGGCGGCACCTTCGGCGGCCGAAAGTCCTGGACAGATCCGAAAGTCAGGCAGGTTCGGCGGCACCTTCGGCGGCCGAACCTTCCAGACAGATCCGAAAGTCTTCTTTCGGGGGCAAGCTTCGGCAGCCGAATGCTGCCTCCACAAGGGGGTTCGGCGGCCGAAACTCCCTTCGGCGGCCGAACCTGGTTTCTGCCAGAAGGGCAGAAACTTGGTTCACATGAACCCCTTGCCTCCCAAAACCTCAAATCAAGTATATATCTCAACCAAAACATGCATACAAGTTCCTAGGGGTCTCAAGCAGTCATATACCCCGACTACAACACTTCAAACACACAAAATCCACACACATTGTTCAAAACATCAATATTAACCCATAACTCAACATATAACCTAACATGCATTTCTACCCATAGATCTTGCATAAAACTTACTTAAAACACATAAGGAGCTTAAGATCGGCCCTTACCTCTTGAAGATCGAGAGGGAGACGACCTAAACTTGGAGATCCACGAAAATGAGCTCCTGAGTTCCCAAAGCTCCAAAACTTGGTTTAAATGCTCAAAACTTGCAATGTGAGTTTAAAACTCAAGAAAAATGGAAGAGATTTGGAGGAAGAACACTAGATTTGCGAGAGGAAGGTCGGAAGCTCGCTGTGGCCGAAAATGGGAGAAAGCTCGCCCATTTCGGCTAAGTGCCCCATTTATAGTGGCTGGCCAGGCCACGTTCGGGGGCCGAATGTGCCTCCGCATCCATGCAATGTTCGGCGGCCGAACTTGACTTTCGACGGCCGAACCTGAACTTCCCTAACTCATGCTTTCGGGGGCCTAACGTGCCTCCAAAACGCATGCATGTTCGGCGGCCGAACTTGACTTTCGGCGGCCGAACCTGGGTTTTCCTCCAATGCTATTTTCATGCAAAAACTCATTTTCTTTCATACTTCAAACATAAAACACATTAAAACCTTTCATAGAAACATGATTTTACCCTACTAGAGGCTTCCGACACCCGAGATTCCACCGGACGGTAGGAATTCCGGTACCGGAGTCTAGCCGGGTATTACATTCTCCCCCCCTTAAGAACATTCGTCCCCGAATGTTCCTCACTAGCGTAAGCATAGCAAAACAACATAACATACACACATAAACACATAGAGACTAACCTTAAAAGAGATGAGGATATTGCCGGAGCATAGACTCCCGTGTCTCCCAGGTGCATTCTTCTATATTGTGGTGGTTCCACAGGACTTTCACCATCGGGATTTCCTTGTTTCTCAGCTTCTTGATCTGGGTGTCTAGGATCCGTACTGGCTGCTCAACATAGGTGAGATCCTCTTGGATCTCTACATCAGGCTCACTAAGAACCTTGCCCGGATCTGACACGAATTTTCTCAACATAGAAACATGGAAAACCGGATGGATTCTCTCCATTGAAGCAGGTAAATCCAGCTTGTACGATACATTCCCAATCTTTTGCAAGACTTCAAAGGGTCCGATGTACCGCGGAGCCAGCTTACCCTTCTTCCCGAACCGAACCACTCCTTTCATTGGAGACACCTTGAGCAATACCAGATCCCCCTCCTGAAACTCTACTAGTCTTCTGCGGATGTCTGCATAACTCTTCTGTCTGCTTGCAGCCGTCTTGATTCTTTCTCTGATTAAGGGTACCACCCTGCTGGTGATCTCTACTAGCTCAGGCCCTGCCAAGGCCTTTTCTCCAACTTCTTCCCAGCAAACGGGTGACCTACACTTCCTCCCATATAAAGCTTCATATGGAGCCATCCCGATGCTAGCATGATGGTTGTTATTGTAGGCAAACTCCACCAAAGGTAGATGCTGCCTCCAAGAACCGCCAAAGTCCAGCACACACATTCTTAGCATATCTTCTATGGTCTGGATGGTCCTCTCTGACTGTCCGTCCGTCTGTGGATGGAAGGCAGTACTAAAATCCAACCTGGTACCCATGGCATCCTGCAGACTCCGCCAAAACCTGGAGGTGAACTGGGGCCCTCTATCTGACACTATTGAAACAGGAACCCCATGCAGTCTGACTATCTCGTCTACATACACCTGCGCCAACTTGTCCACAGAATAACCACTCCTGACAGGGATGAAGTGAGCAGATTTGGTGAGTCTGTCCACAATCACCCATATGGAGTCCAATCTGTTGGACGTCGCCGGTAACCCCACTACGAAGTCCATAGCTATATTCTCCCATTTCCACTCTGGAATAGGTAGCGGGTTAAGCATTCCAGCCGGCTTCTGGTGTTCCAGCTTCACCCTCTGACATACTTCGCAGGCTGACACAAACTGTGCCACTTCTCTCTTCATAGCTGGCCACCAATAAACCTTTTTCAGAGCCTGATACATCTTGGTGGCTCTGGGGTGAATGCTGTATCTCGCATTATGAGCCTCTCTCATAATGTCTCCTTTTAGCCCTATGTCATCTGGTACACACAATCGACTCCCATAGCGGAGGATCCCCTTACTGTCAAATCTGAACTCACTATCTTTGCCTGACTGAACAGTCCTGGCAATCTTCACTAACTCTGGGTCCTCATGCTGTTTCTGAGCCACCTGCTCCAGAAACACGGGCGTCACTTTCATCTGAGCAACCAAGGCACCTGTACCAGACAACTCCAACTGTAGACCTTCCTCAATGAGCTTGTAAAACTCCTTCACCACTGGTCTCCTCTCTGCCGTGATGTGGGATAGACTGCCTAGTGACTTCCGGCTTAGGGCGTCTGCCACAACATTCGCCTTACCCGGATGATACTGAATCTTGCAATCATAGTCACTCAGCAACTCTACCCATCTCCTCTGTCTCAAATTCAAATCTCTTTGACTCAGGATGTACTGTAGGCTTTTATGATCTGTAAAGATCTCACACTTAACCCCATAGAGGTAATGCCTCCACATCTTGAGTGCAAAGATTACTGCTGCCATCTCAAGGTCATGTGTGGGGTAATTCAACTCATGCTTCTTTAGCTGCCTAGAAGCATAAGCAATCACCCTCTCATTCTGCATAAGCACACAACCCAGTCCCACACGGGACGCATCACAAAAGACTGTAAAGTCCTCTCCACTAGATGGCAGGGCTAAAACTGGTGCTGAAGTCAACCTCTTCTTAAGCTCTTCAAAACTCTCTTCGCACTGGTCGGTCCACAGAAACTTCTGATTCTTCCTGGTTAGTCTGGTCAGAGGAGCTGCTATCTTTGAGAAGTCCTGAACGAACCTCCTGTAGTAACCTGCCAAACCCAAGAAACTCCTGATCTCTGTCACTGAAGTGGGTCTAGGCCAGTTAGCCACAGTCTCCGTCTTCTTGGGGTCTACCTCTATTCCATTCTCTGACACTACATGCCCCAAGAATGAAATGCTCCTCAGCCAGAACTCACACTTTGAGAACTTGGCATACAAGCCATGCTCCCTCAAGGTCTGCAAAACCAACCGCAGATGATGGGCATGCTCCTCTGCATTCCTGGAATACACTAAGATATCATCTATGAAGACAATAACAAAGTGATCCAGGTACTGGCTAAACACTCTGTTCATGAGATCCATGAATGCTGCAGGGGCGTTAGTTAACCCGAACGGCATCACAAGGAACTCAAAATGCCCATATCTGGTCCTGAAAGCCGTCTTTGGCACATCCTCTTCCCTGATCCTCAACTGATGATACCCGGACCTCAGATCTATTTTGGAGAAACAACCCGCTCCTGCTAGCTGGTCGAATAGATCGTCGATCCTTGGCAATGGGTACTTGTTCTTGGTAGTGACTTTGTTCAACTGCCTGTAGTCGATACAAAGTCTAAGAGATCCATCCTTCTTTCTCACAAACAAAACTGGAGCACCCCAGGGTGAGGTACTCGGTCGGATGAAGCCCTTGTCTACCAGCTCCTGCAACTGCTCCTTCAACTCTTTCAATTCTGCTGGCGCCATCCTGTAGGGAGGGATAGAGATCGGTCGGGTTCCAGGCATTAGTTCTATCTCGAACTCTATCTCCCTAGCAGGTGGTAAACCTGGCAGCTCGTCTGGGAACACATCTAAGAACTCTCTAACCACAGGCACCGAGGCGGGCTCTCTAACCTGACTATTAAGCTCTCTCACATGAGCCAAATACCCCTGACATCCCCTCCTAAGCAACCTACGAGCCTGAAGAGCTGAGATCATACCTCTAGGTGTACCCCTCCTGTCTCCTCTGAAGACAACCTCTGATCCATCCTGACCTCTGAACCTGACTACCTTGTCCCTGCAGTCCAAGGTAGCACCATGGGTAGATAACCAGTCCATCCCTAGAATGACGTCAAAGTCTGTCAAATCTAGAACCACTAGGTCGGCGGACATGCATCTCCCCTCAACAAAAACTGGACTACACTGACAGACTGACTCTGCCCCTGATGGATCACACTTGGGTCCACTGACCCAGAGAGGACACTCTAACCCAGAAGTCATCAGACCCAACCTCCCCACGGCTCTCGGAGCGATAAAAGAATGAGATGCACTAGGGTCCATCAAGGCATACACATCTGAACAACCAATAATTAAGTTACCTGCCACCACGGTGTTAGATGCATCTGCCTCCTGCTGTGTCATTGTGAAGATCCGTGCTGGAGCTGATGGACCTTCACCTCTGAAACCCGCTGAAGAAGAGGCTGCTCCTCTCCCTCTGCCTCTGCCACTGGCCTGAGTCATGGCTGGAGCTGCTGGCTGCGCTACGTTGCCTGAAGCTGTCTGCTGGGACTGAGCCATCGGGGCTGCTCTTGGACAATCTCGAGCCATATGCCCCTCCTGACCACATCTGAAGCAGGCATTCGTCCCAAACCGACATACTCCCCTGTGTGGCCTACCACACTTCGCACAAACTGCATTATCTGCACCAGAGCTTAAGCCACTCCCAAATCCCAGACTGGACTTAACCTTGTTCCAGAACTTATTCTTCTTACCCTTGGGCTTACCCCATCTCTTACTGCCTGAAGCTGCTGCACTCAGGGTAGAGGGATCTAACCTTCCCCCTCCCGGAGTTTTAGAACCAGAAGCTTGTGCCACTGTCTGCTTAACTGTCCCCTGAATGATGGCACTAGCCTCCATTCTCCTAGCCATGTCTACTATGGCATGAAAACTCTCTCTATCTGCTGACTGTACCAAGGAGGAATACCTGGGATGGAGCTTCATGATATACCTCCTCGACTTCTTCTGGTCTGTGCTAAGGTTCTGCCCAGCAAATGGCAGCAACTCCATAAACCTGTCAGTATATTCGTCTACACTCATGTCATCAGTCTGCCTCAACTGCTCGAATTCTATCATCTTCAATTCCCTTGAACTATCAGGGAAAGCCCATCCTGCAAACTCGTTTGCAAACTCTTCCCAAGTCATGCTGTCCACTCTAGGGTTCACATAATTCTTGAACCACTCCCGTGCCTTCTTGCACTTAAGCGTGAACCCGGCCATCTGAATGGCTCTACTGTCATCCGCCCCTATCTCATCTGTAATTGCCTTGACCCGCTCCAAGTACACGAACGGATCATCACCGGTTTCAAACTGGGGAGCACCCAGCTTCATATAGTCTGTCATCTTGACCTTGCTCCCACTGGCTGAGCTAGGTCTAGGTGGTTGAGCAATTGGGGCTGCTGGTTCTGCAGGTGGTGCAACATTTTCTGAGGTAGGGTTTGCTGGATTTGGATAATAGGGTGGAGGTGGATACATTGGGTATTGTGAATATGGTGGGTAGTATGGTGGGTATGGCATCTGTGTGGGATAAGGGGTGAAACTAGGGTAATCCGATGTACCTCCCATCGAATACCCGGGATGTTGTGAGAAATGTGGGTAGTGAGGTGGCTGTACAAATCCCAAGGCCTGAGTGCCTCCTTGGGACTCTCCCATTCCTTCTTCTGACATACTGACTCCCAAACTGCCATCCCTCCTCTGTTCTACGTCCATATCATCCCCCATATCCTCTGACGCTCCTCCCTGAACTGTTCCTCTGACAGATCTGCTCCTACCCAGATCCAGAGACCTTCTAGGGTCTCTTGCTGCTCTGTCCCTGTTGGACCTGCTAGACATTGCCCTAGGCAATGTTGGAGGATGGGCGCTCATGCCCTCATCCTCAGGTGGTACTCCAGTCAATCTTGCTGATCGACGAGTTCCTCTCATCCTGTTTTCTGGAAAACAGTGCACATCACAAGCAACATTAGCATCATATGGTTCATGTGGGCACACATGAACCCGCATCACATGCATCACATCTCATAGCATATCATTAATGCACATGCATATCATCATGGCATTTCACATCATCATGCAAGACAGGACTCCACATCCTATCCTAGTGGACATGATCTTTCCTATTGTGCTTGACCTTCTATAACATCTATGAGCCCGACACTCTAGGTCCGACCATATGAACCTAGGGCTCTGATACCAATGCTATTTTCATGCAAAAACTCATTTTCTTTCATACTTCAAACATAAAACACATTAAAACCTTTCATAGAAACATGATTTTACCCTACTAGAGGCTTCCGACACCCGAGATTCCACCGGACGGTAGGAATTCCGGTACCGGAGTCTAGCCGGGTATTACAGAAGGGCTTTAGGCCGCCAAACCTACCCCTGAAGGTTTCAACCTTCGGATCTTTGAGGGACGTTCGGTCACCGAACTTGCCGCTGAAAGTCCCCTCCTAGCCTTTTTCTGCTCGATTTCTATGTATGTTCTAGTATGTTTTTAGGGGGTTGTTTTGAGTATTGTAAAAGTTATGTTTGATCCCTCATTTAAGTTCATCTGTGTAGGAATAGACTTGGAAGACCGTAAAGGCTTGCAGTGAGATAACTGCTTCAGTTTTAGGCGAGCGTCAGCCAGAGGTGAGTAAAACTGAACTAATCTATTCTTTCAAAGAAATCAAAACTTTTTAAGCATGCTCATGCATCACAAAAGCCATGTATATGAAATTAGTTTGTATTGCATTAAATCTCACGAATATGATGCATTGCATAGTTATTGTTGTTGTTGTGGATGGATGTTGGATGACCCACTAGCCCTCGAGTATGTTATGATGGATACGAAAGTTCAGGTTGAGGCCCATTCTACGCCCTGACACTATGGATATGTTATGATATGTTATGTTTAAGAGGAAGTCCTGAGGAGCACCTGTCGTGGGCCGGGCACTTTTGGAATCTATAGAGGGTTATTGGTTACAAGTCTATCTTGATGTGAATTATTTGTGTTGTGAAGCATTCATACGATCATAAGTTTATTAAATTATTTTTATGTTCTGCTCACTAGACTCTTGTAGCTTATCCCTTTCCCCTAACTCCAGGTTTGCAGGATCAGAGTTAAATCAAGAAGTCGGTTGAGTTGCTGGTATAGTCTATTGTAATAATATAGTTGTGGACATATATTGTTTTATGGATTAGAATTGTGCTTTGCCCTAGTTTTTATCCTTGAAATCCCTGTTTTCATGATCTTTCATTTAAAAGTTTTAAATATGAGTTTATGTTTGAACTGAGCTTGAGGCATGTTATGTTGACCATATTGGAGCATTTGATGAGGGCTCTAGTATGGATTTTATGTTTTCAGTTATGATGCATGCACAGGTCGAGCCTTGGTTCATGAAATGTTCATGTTTTTTGTTATATCGTGTGATCATGTATGGAATTTTATCAGGTGTAATAGTATGTATAGTAGGCTTGCTATGGGCTTCGGTGACCTTAAGTAGATTTGAACCCTAGCACCGATAGCGGTCTAGTTCCCGGGTCGTTACAATATATCCTAAGAACTTCCTAGCTTTTATTCCGAAGGTATATTTTTCAGGGATCAACTTCATACCCGCCTTGTCCAGGATGTCAAAAACTTTTTGAATATGCTTTGGATTGTCTTCTAAGAATTGACTCTTCACTATTATGTCATCCACTTACATCTCAAATGTTGATCCCACCATTTCCTTGAAGACTCCTGACACTAGCCTCTGGTACGTTGCCCTTGCATTTTTTAATCTGAAAGGCATTACTTTGTAATAGTAAACTCCTTCATCTGTTATGAATGTAGTCTTCTCTGCATCCTCGATATTCAACATGATTTGGTGGTATCCTAAAATGGCATCAAGGAAGGAGACCATTGTATGTCCTAAGGTTGAGTCCATTAATCTATCAATGGATAGTAACGGATAATGTTCTTTTGGACATGCTTTATTTAGGTTAGTGAAATCCACACACACCCTTCAATTTCTGTTAGCTTTCTTTACTAGGACTACATTGGCCAACCATATGGGATACTGGACTTCCTTTATCAATCTTGCCCTTAGAAGCTTATCAACCTCCTCTTTGATCACCTATTGTCTCTCTGATGTGAACTTCATTTTCTTTTGTTGGACCAGTTTGACGGTCTTAATGGATAACTAATGGGTGATGCGAGTCGGGTCCACACCCATTATATTTTTTAGAGACCAAGCGAAAGTGGTTACTCGAATCTTCAACAACTCTATTAAGAGAACCTTCATTTCCCCGGTTAACACAGTGCCAAACTGCACCTTTTGCTCCTTCCCTACTTGGACCTCCTCTACCGGATCCATGGGTTATGGCCTTACATTATATTTTGGCTTCTCCAACAAGTCAATGGGCATGGTTGCTTTTCTGAGGCTTTTTGCAGGGTATTCGTAATCTTCTTTTTCCTGACCACGGACTGCCTCGAACCACTGATATTCCTCCGGGAGTTGGAAGCTTAAGACACATAGCACCCATGTTAATAACGATGCAGTAGCAGTTCAGGACCGGATGACCGAGTATCACATTGTATGCAAATAGAATATCTACCACCGCAAACTCTTGCATATTCTTTTCATCCTCGAGTACCAGGGGAAGGTTGATGGTGCCCAGCACTGCTACGGTCTTATCCCCTAACCCTACTAAGGGGTAGGAAACTCTGATAAGGTTATTTTTATCCAATCCTAACTTGTTAAAAATATTTAGGATAAGAAGGTTAATAGAACTACCTGTATCCACTAGTACCCTTCTCATCTCATACCTATTTAGGAGGATCTTAACAACCATCGGGTCATTTTGGAAGATCCCGATCACCTTTTATATGGGGTCGAACCTTACTTCTTGCTTAGTCTATGTTAGTGTATATGCTCTAGGCCATTATCTTGGACCTTTTTGTATGTCGTTTTGGTTATTAATAAAAGAGGTTTTTATCATTATTATTTGTTTGCATGTTACATAATAATGATTATCATCCCTGGTTACTTATTATTATGTTGATAATAATAAAATATAACTGGTATGATTATTGATTGATAATCATGAGATGATTATGTATATGTTGATATAATTCAATAATCATAGACACTTGTTAGAGAACAAAGTATTGGATGGATCCGCATTGAGATCACTACATGGGTCATTGTCATAAGTGAACCTCAAAGTAGTTATGTCTTAATCCTTTGACTTGAGATTGTCATAGTTTCCAACATAAGGACTATTATGTTTTGACATAACCAAACGTTGTCTTTAATCGGACAATCATAAAGGTTATGATTGAGCATAATAGAAATTATGTAGAGGATAATGAACAATCAAGATAGGATTTGTCCCTCTGATACGGATCCAATAGGGCAAATTTCTAACAATGGTATGGAGCACACTTATGTCATTCAAATGGATCCAAAAAGAGTTCAAAATCATATTCATATGATCCATATAGATTTAGGGCGTGCTTCAACTCATATGGGACAGATTTGGTGCAACACTTGCAATCATAGGCTTAGGGAGCCTAATCAAACCTATGGGCTAAAACTACACAAAGGGAAGCCTAAAGTGAAGATCAAGTAAGACTTTTATGAAGATTCAGCTTTGTTATGATGGGCTTGCTATATTTTTATTATTTAACACTTGTTTTATTTTAGCTTTGTTTGGGCTTATATTTTAGCCATACTTTATCTTTTAAGTTTTAGAGTGTTGGGCCATATTTTGGGCTTATGTTTTAATACTTATATGTTATTTTAGTGTGTGATTGGGCTTGGGCCTTATGTGTTTAAGTCAGGTCCAAGAAGAGTGTCTTAGGGTTTTATTTGTTTTTCTCCTTACTATATAAGGATAAGAAACAATTGTAAGAGGCAGCTTTTAATTAAAATTTCAGAATTCTTCTCATGCCTTTGGCGTGTATTGCTTTGAGTGAAAATGAGGATTTGCTTTCATCAATTGCACCAGCAATCTTAGCTTACTTATCAACTATTCGTTGTGGCATTTGTCAGATTCTCATCTAAATCCTTCGATCATTGGTGTTTCAGCTTCTCTAGGTGTGGGGTGCCATAGGAGGTGGGTTTATCAAAACTTTGGATTCCATATCTACTTGTGCGTGTGGGTTTGAGGCTTGTGCCATAGGGTTCCGCGTCAGTTGGTATTAGAGCCAAAGTGAGATAAATTCTGATTTATCTTAGGATCTAGGATTTTTGAGTTTTCATTTTCTTCCTTGTTGTTTTCGGTGAAAGCTTGTGTGTCCATGGCTGCACCTTCTTGATTATTAATCATCAAAAAAAAAATTTGAAATCCAAAAAAAAAAATCGCCTTTGCCTTATTTACCTTGATCTGGCCGAAATTGTGATATGCTTCCTTTTTCATCTATATTGCCTTACCTATCTCAATTAGTTGCAGTAATTTATGGGAATCAATTTCAATTTTGAATTTTGAATTGGGACGAATCCAGATTATGAGATAAAAGAATTTCTGCCTATTTCCTAAAGTGCACATTTAAGGCAACTGCATCTAAATCGATTTGATGTCAAATCCTTCTTTTAAAACCAGAATTTTCTTCCATGTTCCTGATCTGAGTGAAATTTACATTTTTCTTTTCTGATTCTATTTGTGGGGTTTTGATACTTTCCTTTTTAGGTAGATTTATATGGATCCATATTTAATTTGCTTTGAAGTGAATTAAATTCAAACTTTTATTCAGGTTCGTTTTTTTATTTGAATTCTAAGTTTTTTTTTTGGTTTAAGCTTGCTTTTGCTTCCTTGACATTGCTGGAGTATTGTTTGCTTGGGTCTATACTCTAGGTGATATTTTTCAAGTAGCACAAAGCCTAGTTCGTGTGTTACTTTCCAAATTGTCAGTGTCTTCTTTCTATTTTTTTGCGCGCTTCCTTCTTTCTTTAGGTTTTCTTCTTTGTTTCATTAAACGCACCTTATGGTTGGTTGGTTGACCTTAGTTTCTGAAGTGCAATTGAAAAATCAGCAAAAGAATGGTAAGAGTGCAAACACTTGAGTACTTGTACTTTTTTTTAACACAATATTTGCTAGTTCTTTTTGTTCTTTGTTGATTTAAGGTAGGATGAGTAAAGACAAGAATGTGGTGGATCGTACTGATGGAAGTGAATCAAATATGGGTAACAATTATAAGCTCTTTAAGAAGTCAGTCAGTGGTGAGTTACAAAGGCTTAATAAGACTCTTAAGAGGTTAACTGAAACTATGGAGAGTTTGAATGTCTCACAAACTTCCACTTCTACAAGAATACCTCAAAGAACTCTTAATTGCAATAATGACTGTGATGATTCGGATGTGTTGGTTAATAATGTGTTGCTTGCTGTACACTGTGAGATGCTTGTTGCTAGGCGTGCTCTGAATATGCAGGTTAAGGAAGAAAGCCTAGAACAACGGAAAAACATATTTCACACTAGGTGTTTGGTTAATGGAAAAGTGTGTACTCTTATTATTGATGGAGGTAGTTGTACAAATGTGGCTAGTGTGTATATGGTAAAAAAATTGTGCTTGGCTTCTATTAAACACCCTAAGCCATATAGATTGCAATGGTTGAATGATTGTGGAGAGGTTAGGGTTACACGCCAGGTGGTTATACCATTTTCTATTGGTAGGTACAAGGATGAGATCTTGTAACGACCCCAAAATGGACCGTCACCGGCGCTAGGATTCAGGTCGGCTTAAGGCCGCCAGAACCCGTAGCAAGCCTGCTATACTCTCTGTGTACCTGTAAACTCATACATGATCATACATTTTCTGTGAAAATAAAACGCTTTTCTGAACCAAGGCTTAACTTGTGCATGCACTATCTCTGTACTCTATACTCTGTACTCTGTACTATGTACTCTGTACTCTGTATCCCTAACTAGAGCTTGCTCTAGATGGGTTAACTCATACCTATTAAGCCTGGTTTTTCACATACAGTAAAACATATATACATATACAGATCATGTACAAAACATACATTACTAAGTCAAGCACATTTCTACCTTTATACACAACTATTACATCTCTTTCATATTACATGTCCACTCTAGGCTATTACACATCTCTTTACTCTTCCTGTACTCTGTGGCTCTTCTCTGTATACTGTACACTGAACCTGCAAAACTGGGGTTAAGGGAGTGGGATGAGCTCTATAGCCCAGTGAGTAGAACAGTAAAATAGTCATTAACACATGCTCTATCGAATGTATCATATCACAGACAATCCACATCAAAGGTAAACCTGTCACCACATAGTCCCGACAACTCTGTGCCAGGGCGTAGAATCGAGCACCTGGTCTTCCTGTCATATATATATATATATGTGTATATAACACCTTTGTACTTACCATCACCAGGGCGTAGTCAAAGGCTCCTGGACTTCTCTATACCTGCCAGAGCGTAGTCAAAGGCTCCTGGACTTCTCTCAGAGACTATTGGATCATTCAGCATTCACCCACATTAACAAATAACTATGCAATGCAACATATTCGTGAATGCTAATGCAAACAACCTACTGTATACTCATGATGCATGAATGATGCTAAAAGCAGTTTATTTCTTAATTAAAACATTACGTTTACTTTAGTTCCACTCACCTCTGGCTAACTGGACTGACTCTGCAGGCTCTGAACACTCTGGAGCAGTACTCACTGCTGCTCTCTCTGGTTCCTCTGGTCTGTACCTATACAGATAGACTCAAATGAGGGACCAAACTAGCGTATGAACAACTCTATTAAACTCCCCAAGAATCCCCTTAAACTCACTCAAACATCCATGCAAAGCATGCAAAAGAAGGCTGGACAGGACACTTTCGGCGGCAGGTTCGGCGGCCAAAAGTCCTCTCCAGAGACAAAACTCAAGCACCTTCGGCGGCCGAAACTCTACTTTCGGCAGCCGAACCCTTTCGGGGGCAAGTTTCGGAGGCTGAAAGGCACTCCAGAGACAAAAGTCTCTAACCTTCAGCGGCACCTTCGGCGGCCGAACTCCCCTCCAGAGCCGAAAGTCCAAAAGCTCTGGGGCAAGCTTGGGCAGCCGAAGTCACCTCCTCACACCTCCTCAAGGGTTCGGCGGCCGAATGTACCTTCGGCTGCCGAACCTGAGTTCATCAGCAGGGCAGAAACGTGCCCTGCCTCTCGCTCAATGCACAAAACTCACTCCACCTCAAACACCTCAATACGTCCACTTGCATACACTCATGTATATGCTCAAAGGGGTCAAAAACTACCTTAAAACCCCAAACACACAACAAAAACAACACAGAAACAAGCTTTACTCACAAAATCATCAAAACCTCACAAACAACCCTATTCATGCAACTTTCCCCCAAAACCACATAAAACCTTTAGAAAACATAAAAACAAGCTCAGGATCTTCACTTACCTCTTGAAACCAAGAAGATGAACAATCCTAACGTGGAGTTTTGGAGTAACTTCCCTTCAAACTCTCCAAACTTCACAACTTTGAGTTTTTAGCTTAAAACCTTCAAAATACCATAAAAACTAATCAAATCTTTGCAAGATTTAATGAAAACATGAAGAAAACGCTCCTAAGGACAGGGTCTCACCTCAGAAGACAAAAGAAACGGTGCTCTGACCGCTTGAACCGACTGAGGGCCATTTATAGGTGGCTGGCCAGACCACCTTCGGCGGCCACACGTGAAACCGAAAGCCATGCATGTTCGGCGGCCGAACCTCAACTTCGGCGGCAGAACCTGGCTTTTCTGCCTTGGTTCATTTTACTCAAAAACTCATTGCCTTATGCTTTAACACTATGAAACATACTAAAACATTGTAGAAAAACATCCCTCTAACCCTTTTAGAGACTTTCGACATCCGAAACTCCATCGGACAGTAGAAGTCTGATGCCGGACTCTAGCCGGGTATTACATTCTCCCCCCCTTAAGAACATTCGTCCTCGAATGTTCCTAAAATAAACAATGAACACATAAAAAGGAGGAGGAAACTAACCTCAAAACAAATATGGATACTGCTGGAGCATAGACTCCCGCGTCTCCCAGGTGCACTCTTCTAGATTATGGTGGTTCCACAGAACTTTCACCATCGGAATCTCTTTGTTCCTTAGCTGTCTGATCTGTGTGTCCAGAATCCACACTGGCTGCTCTATGTAGGTGAGATCTGTAAGAATCTCCACCTCAGGCTCACTCAGAACCTGATTTGGATCTGACACAAACTGTCGTAGCATAGAAACATGAAATACCGGGTGAATTCTCTCCATAGAAGCAAGTAATTCCAGCTTATACGATACATTTCCGATCCTCTGCAACACCTCAAAGGGTCCAATGTACCGTGGAGCTAATTTACCCTTCTTCCCAAAACGAACCACTCCCTTCATTGGAGACACTTTCAGCAATACCCAATTACCCTCCTGGAACTCTAACTGCTTCCTGCGAACGTCTGCATAACTTTTCTGTCTGCTCTGAGCTGTTCTGAGTCTCTCTCTGATCATGGGCACCACTCTACTGGTAATCTCTACTAACTCTGGCCCTGCAAGAGCCTTCTCACCTACCTCGTCCCAGCAAACAGGTGATCTGCACTTCCTCCCATACAACGCTTCATAAGGAGCCATCTCTATGCTAGCATGATGGCTGTTATTGTAGGCAAACTCCACCAAAGGTAGATGCTGCCTCCAAGAACCGCCAAAGTCTAACACACACAGTCGAAGCATATCCTCTATGGTCTGGATGGTCCTCTCTGACTGTCCATCAGTCTGTGGATGGAAAGCAGTGCTAAAATCCAATCTCGTGCCCATCGCACTCTGCAGACTTCGGCAAAATCTGGAGGTAAACTGAGGTCCTCTGTCTGAGACTATAGACACTGGAACTCCATGTAATCTCACTATCTCATCCAGATATACCTGTGCCAACTTATCCACAGAATAGTTACTCCGTACTGGAAGAAAATGAGCAGATTTCGTGAGTCTGTCCACAATCACCCATATAGAGTCTATCCTGTTGGACGCTGCTGGTAAACCCACGACAAAATCCATAGCGATGTTCTCCCATTTTCACTCTGGAATCGGCAGTGGGTTAAGCATTCTGGCTGGTTTCTGATGCTCTAGTTTCACCCTCTGACAAACCTCACAGGCTGTCACAAACTGCGCCACTTCTTTCTTCATGGCTGGCCACCAATAGACCCTTTTTAGATCCTGGTACATCTTGGTGGCTCCTGGGTGAACACTATACCTCGCATTATGAGCTTCCCTCATAATGTCTTCCTTCACACTGCTCCTATCTGGTACACAAAGTCGACTCCCATAACGGAGAATCCCTTTGCTGTCAAATCTGAATTCTGCACTGTTGCCTGACTGAACAGTCCTGGCAATTTTCATCAACTCTGGGTCCTCGTGCTGTCTCTGAGCTATCTGCTCCAGAAACACAGGTGTCACTCTCATTTGTGCGATCAACGCACCTGTACCAGACAACTCTAGCTGTAATCCCTCGTCTAAGAGCTTGTAAAGCTCCATCACGACTAGTCTCCGCTCTGCTGCTATATGGGATAAACTGCCTAGTGACTTCCGGCTTAGGGCATCTGCCACAACATTCGCCTTACCCGGATGATACTGGATCTTACAATCATAATCACTTAGCAATTCCACCCATCTTCTCTGCCTCAAATTCAGCTCTCTCTGACTCAAGATGTACTGTAAACTCTTGTGATCGGTGAAGATCTCGCATTTAACCCCGTAGAGGTAATGCCGCCACATCTTGAGTGCAAAAATAACTGCTGCCATCTCTAGGTCATGGGTGGGGTAATTCAACTCGTGCTTCTTCAACTGTCTAGAAGCATAAGCTATTACCCTATCACTCTGCATCAAAACACGACCCAATCCCACTCGAGATGCATCACAAAACACTGTGAAATCCTCATTACTGACAGGCAGAGCTAACACTGGTGCTGTGGTCAATCTCCTCTTGAGCTCATCAAAGATCTCCTCGCACTGGTCTGACCAGACAAATTTTTGGTTCTTCTGAGTCAGTTTGGTCATAGGAGCCGCTATCTTTGAGAAGTCCTGTACAAACCTCCTGTAGTAACCTGCCAGTCCCAGAAAGCTTTTAATCTTAGTTACTGTAGTGGGTCTGGACCAGTTAGCTACAGCCTCTATCTTCTTAGGATCTACCTCAATACCTTCTGCTGATACCACATGTCCCAAGAAGGAAATGCTCCACAACCAAAACTCACACTTCGAGAACTTGGCATACAAACCATGCTCTCTCAGTGTCTGCAGAACGATCCTCAGATGCTGGGCATGCTCCTCTGCATCTCTGGAATACACTAAAATATCATCGATGAAAACAATGACAAAGTGATCCAGAAACTCACTGAAAACTCTATTCATGAGATCCATAAATGCTGCAGGGGCGTTAGTCAACCCGAACGGCATCACTAAGAACTCATAATGCCCATATCTCGTTCTGAACGCTGTCTTTGGTACATTTGCCTCTCTGACTCTCAACTGATGATATCCGGATCTCAGATCTATTTTCGAGAAACAACCTGCTCCAGCTAGCTGGTCAAATAGATCATCAATCCGAGGTAGAGGATACCTATTCTTGGTAGTGACCTTGTTCAACTGTCTGTAGTCAATACAAAGTCTGAGGGATCCATCCTTCTTTCTGACAAAGAGTACTGGAGCACCCCAAGGTGAGGTACTAGGGCGGATGAAACCCTTATCTACCAAGTCCTGTAACTGCTCTTTTAACTCTTTTAACTCTGCTGGCGCCATCCTGTAGGGAGGAATAGAGATAGGTCTGGTATCAGGCAGCAGTTCTATTTCAAACTCTATCTCCCTACCAGGTGGTAGTCCTGGAAGTTCGTCTGGAAAAACATCGAGAAACTCTCGGACTACTGGTACTGTGGCTGGTTCCCTCACCTGACTATCTAACTCTCTCACATGAGCTAGAAACCCCTGACAACCCCTCCTAAGCAAACGACGAGCCTGAAGGGCTGAAATCATACCTCTGGGTGTACTTCTCCTGTCTCCTCTAAAGACACACTTTGACCCATCCTGGTCTCTGAGACTAACTATCTTCTCTCTACAGTCCAAAGTAGCACTATATGCAGATAGCCAATCCATCCCTAGAATGACATCAAAATCTGTCAAGTCTAGAACCACAAGGTCAGCTGGAAGGCATCTACCCTCTATGAACACTGGACTGAAACGACAGACTGACACTGCCACTGATGGGTCACACTTAGGTCCACTGACCCAGAGAGGATACTCTAACTCAGAACTGATCAAACCCAATCTCTCTATGGCTCTCGCAGCAATAAAGGAATGAGAAGCACCGGGGTCCATCAAAGCATACACATCTGAACACCCAATGATGAGATTACCTGACACCACTATGTTCGACGTGTTAGCCTCCTCCTGTGTCACAGTGAAAATCCGTGCTGAGGCTACCGGATTTCCACCTCGGGAACCTGCTGCTGAAGTAGAGGCTGCCCCTCTCCCTCTACCTCTGCCACTACTCTGAGGCATGACTGGAGCTGCTGGCTGTACAACTGGCTGTACCACACTGCCTGAACTCATCTGCTGGGATGGTGCAAAAGTCACCTGAGGACAATCCCGAGCAATATGCCCTTCCTGTCCACATCTAAAACAAGCTGTAGATCCCAACCAACAAGCTCCTCCATGTGGTCTTCCACATCTTCTACATACTGGAACTATGCCAGAGCTTGAGCCACTACCTATTCCCAGACCTGACTTGACTTTATTCCAGAACTTACTCTTTGTTCCTTTTGCTCTATCCCATCTCTTGCCGCCTGATGTGCCTGAACTGAGGGCCTTAGAACCTAAAGCCTGTGCCTTTGACTGTTTCTGAATATTGGCATTAGCTTCCATTTTCCTGGCTGCATCCACTATAGTGTGGAAACTCTCCTTTTCTGCTAGAAGAATCAAGGAAGAATACCTGGGATGCAATCTCATAGTATATCTCATTGCCTTCTTCTGATCAGTATCATAGGCTTGACCCACATACTGAAGCAAATCCAGGAACTTATCTGTGAATTCATCAATACTTATTTCATCTGTTTGTCGCAACTGTTCGAACTCTATTACTTTCATCTCCCTCGAACTGTCAGGAAAAGCCCATCCTGCAAACTCATTGGCGAACTCTTCCCAAAACATACTGTTCATCCTGGGTTCCACATAATTCTTGAACCATTCTCTGGCCTTCTTGCATTTCAGTGTAAACCCTGCCATCTCAACGGCTCTACTATCATCAGCTCCCAATTCACTAGTTATCATCCTAACTGATCTGAGGTATTCAAATGGATCATCTCCCGTGTTGTATTTAGGAGCATCCAATTTCAAGTACTCCGTCATTTGCACTTTACCTCCAGATGAGCTAGGTTGATGTCTGTCCACAACAGGGGCTACTGGTTCTGGTGGTGGTACTGGGTCATTTAGCTCTGGGTGTGCTGCACTTGGATGGGTAGGGGAAGATGGATACATCGGATATGGTGGGTAATAAGAAGGATAAGGCATATATGGCATGTAAGTAGGATATGGGACAAAACTAGAGTACTCCGACATACCTCCCATCGGATACTCTGGGTCCTACGGAAAGGCTGGATAGCCAAAACCTGAGGCCTGAGCGCCTCCCTGCGACTCTCCCATACCTTCCTCAAATCTGCCTATACCCATGCTGTCATCTCTAGACTGGTCTATCTCCATAGCCTCCCTCCTTTCCTCTGATCTTCCTCCCCTAGCCGTTCCCCTTCTGCTCTCGTCAACAGACCTTCTCGGGTCTATTGACGTACCTTCCCTGCTAGATCTCTGAGACCTTGCCCTCGGCAATACAGGAGGACGAGCAGTTGGTCTCTCACTCTCTGGTGGGACTCCAGTCAATCGAGCTGATCGACGAGTTCCTCTCATCTTTACGCTGAAAACACAACATATAATATAGCACTTTAGCATATATACATCACATATCAATAAGGCACATGCATATGGCATATCATAGCAATAAACAGATAGGACTCAAGACCCTATCCTAGTGGACATGATTTCCTATTGTGCTTGACCACTTCTACCCTCTGTGAGCCCAACACTGTCTCTATAGGTCCGATCATATGAACCTAGGGCTTTGATACCAATCTGTAACGACCCCAAAATGGAACGTCACCGGCGCTAGGATTCAGGTCGGCTTAAGGCCGCCAGAACCCGTAGCAAGCCTGCTATACTCTCTGTGTACTTGTAAACTCATACATGATCATACATTTTCTGTGAAAATAAAACGCTTTTCTAAACCAAGGCTTAACCTGTGCATGCACTATCTCTGTACTCTATACTCTGTACTCTGTACTCTGTACTCTGTATCCCTGACTAGAGCTTGCTCTAGATGGGTTAACTCATACCTGTTAAGCCTGGTTTTTCACATACAGTAAAACATATATACATATACAGATCATGTACAAAACATACATTACTAAGTCAAGCACATTTCTACCTTTATACACAACTATTACATCTCTTTCATATTACATGTCCACTCTAGGCTATTACACATCTCTTTACTCTTCCTGTACTCTGTGGCTCTTCTCTGTATACTGTACACTGAACCTGCAAAACTGGGGTTAAGGGAGTGGGATGAGCTCTATAGCCCAGTGAGTAGAACAGTAAAATAGTCATTAACACATGCTCTATCGAATGTATCATATCACAGACAATCCACATCAAAGGTAAACCTGTCACCACATAGTCCCAACAACTCTGTGCCAGGGCGTAGAATCGAGCACCTGGTCTTCCTGTCATATATATATATATGTGTATATAACACCTCTGTACTTACCATTGCCAGGGCGTAGTCAAAGGTTCCTGGACTATACTATATACCTGCTAGGGCGTAGTCAAAGGCTCCTGGACTTCTCTATACCTACCAGGGCATAGTCAAAGGCTCCTGGACTTCTCTCAGAGACTATTGGATCATTCAGCATTCACCCACTGACTCGCGGTTGTCGAAGCCGGTCAAAAATAACCTTTCGGGTTATCAACAATTTTACAACTGCAGATAGTGGTGAAAGGATCGAATCCACAGAGAATTGAGAACTCACCTATTTCTCTTTTTATGACCAAGAAAATAAACTGGAACGATGAGATAAAAGACTGAAAGTGGGATCAAATGAGATAAACTGGAAGCAGAATAAAAATAAATTGCAATAAAAGTAAAATGGGGGGTTTGAGATTGATTGTAGTAAACTAATAATGAGAATAATAATAGAAAGCAAATAATTAAAATAAAAGAGGAAATCAATATGAGAAAAGTCTAGTTGAAGATATGGATCCACTTTGGTTGTTTGGATTGATCATTGAAACTTAGATTATCTTGATTGGTTCAATAGATTAGTTATGGGGGTGGAAGACGCTTCTCACCACCATGTCTCTCCTTATGATTAAATTAATTAGGGAACATCCTCTAATTAATTACTAATTAACAAATTGCCAAGGAACGTCCTTGGACCCTAGGCATCAAACAATTGTCAATTGCATAAAGAAATAGAGAGACCCAATCCTAGCTACCCAAACGTATGGAGATAACGCTAGATCATGCAATTCCTTGATTTTTACACCAAGTGTTCTAAGGTCAGAATATTTCCAGCAATTACGGACTAAAAAAATAATCCCAACTAACAATCAATTAACTTTGCAATTAAAAATCAAGTGGCCAATTTGATCAAAACAACAAAGTAATCATGGAATCAAAGCATCGATTGCATAAATATTGAACAAAACCAAAGACAATAATTTATGTTCAGATCTCACAACCTTAGTTTCAACCAATCCTCAACTAGAATTAAAGAAATCAGCCACTCATTGGCTGATTAAAAATCAAATAATAAAAGGAAAATAAAAGAGGAAGAAGGAACCGAAGGATGGAGGCAGAATCTGCCTTGCGCCGACACTGCCGAATTGAAGAAAATTGAATTGTGAAAAAATTGTCTTTCGTTCGGCCACTGGAAGTTCTTTAAATAGAGAAGAGGAGATGTGCGCCCTAGATTCCTTCATTGCTGTCCACGTGAGGCGCTCTGGGCCATTTGAAGGTGGATGTGTAAGAGCGGGCCCGTTGCGTGAATTGATGAGATGAATTGAGGGGCTCGGTCCACGTGCCTGGTCCATGCGAAGGTGCAGGAGTTGGCGTGAGTGTTGGTCCATTGTGAGTGAAGTTGGAATGTGCGGATCCACGTGCATGAATTGATGAACGTGCGGGTCCTACGGTCCATGTGCAGAGTGCGGGCCCAAGTTGCGCATGAAGAGATCGTGGGCGTGAATTGAGTTTGGCGTTGAATTTGCTTTGGCGTGGGAATTGAAGCGCCTTGGTCCACGTGTGCATGTGCGGTTGATTGTGCGTGGACTGGTCCACGTGAAGGCAAGGTGAAGTTGCGGCCATGAGCTGGTGAATGGGTTGTCCACGATGCGAATGGGAGCGTTGAAGCGGCAGGGCCCATCCGTGGGCTGGAGCTGAGGAAATGCGCTGCCCATGTATTAGTGAATGGGCTTTGATTTGAGCTTGCGGAAATGGGCCGTCCAATTGCTTCAACATTCACACTTCAAAATATTTTCTTCTCATTTAGCTTGATTTGAATCCAACTTGGCAGGATTGCTCTCTTTTGCTCCAAACAAGGCAGTTTTAAGGGGATTTTCTCCAAATTGTCCTTTTACACCATTTTCTGCAAAATAATATTAAAAGCAATAAATTAAGCAGAAATCATGTAAATATTTATCAATAATATTAATATAAAATGGACTAAATTACGCTCTATCACCCACATTAACAAATAACTATGCAATGCAACATATTCGTGAATGCTAATGCAAACAACCTACTGTATACTCATGATGCATGAATGATGCTAAAAGCAGTTTATTTCTTAATTAAAAACATTACGTTTACTTTAGTTCCACTCACCTCTGGCTAACTGGACTGACTCTGCAGGCTCTGAACACTCTGGAGCAGTACTCACTGCTGCTCTCTCTGGTTCCTCTGGTCTGTACCTATACAGATAGACTCAAATGAGGGACCAAACTAGCGTATGAACAACTCTATTAAACTCCCCAAGAATCCCCTTAAACTCACTCAAACATCCATGCAAAGCATGCAAAAGAAAGCTGGACAGGACACTTTCGGCGGCAGGTTCGGCGGCCGAAAGTCCTCTCCAGAGACGAAACTCAAGCACCTTCGGCGACCGAAACTCTACTTTCGGCAGCCGAACCCTTTCGGGGGCAAGTTTCGGAGGCTGAAAGGCACTCCAGAGACGAAAGTCTCTAACCTTCGGCGGCACCTTCGGTAGCCGAACTCCCCTCTAGAGCCAAAAGTCCAAAAGCTCGGGGGCAAGCTTGGGCAGCCGAAGTCACCTCCTCACACCTCCTCAGGGGTTCGGCAGCCGAATGTACCTTCGGCTGCCGAACCTGAGTTCATCAGTAGGGCAGAAACGTGCCCTGCCTCTCGCTCAATGCACAAAACTCACTCCACCTCAAACACCTCAATACGTCCACTTGCATACACTCATGTATATGCTCAAAGGGGTCAAAAACTACCTTAAAACCCCAAACACACAACAAAAACAACACAGAAACAAGCTTTACTCACAAAATCATCAAAACCTCACAAATAACCCTATTCATGCAACTCTCCCCCAAAACCACATAAAACCTTCAGAAAACATAAAAACAAGCTCAGGATCTTCACTTACCTCTTGAAACCAAGAAGATGAACAATCCTAACGTGGAGTTTTGGAGTAACTTCCCTTCAAACTCTCCAAACTTTACAACTTTGAGTTTTTAGCTTAAAACCTTCAAAATACCATAAAAACTAATCAAATCTTTGCAAGATTTAATGAAAACATGAAGAAAATGCTCCTAAGGACAGGGTCTCACCTCAGAAGACAAAAGAAACGGTGCTCTGACCGCTTCAACCGACTGAGGGCCATTTATAGGTGGCTGGCCAGACCACCTTCGGCGGCCACACGTGAAACCGAAAGCCATGCATGTTCGGCGGCCGAACCTCAACTTCGGCGGCCGAACCTGGCTTTTCTACCTTGGTTCATTTTACTCAAAAACTCATTGCCTTATGCTTTAACACTATGAAACATACTAAAACATTGTAGAAAAATATCCCTCTAACCCTTTTAGAGACTTCCGACATCCGAAACTCCATCGGACAGTAGAAGTCCGATGCCGGACTCTAGCCGGGTATTACAGATCTTATGTGATGTGGTACCTATGCAGGCAAGCCATATATTGTTGGGTAGACCGTGGCAACATGATAGAAAGGTGCAATATGATGGGTTCAATAACAAGTACTCCTTTACTCATGAAGGACAGAAGGTTATACTCGCTCCTTTATCACCTCAAGAGGTATATGTTGATCAAATAAAAATGCTGGAGAGGGAGAAGGAGGCTTCGGCCTTGGCCACAAAGGGGAGTGAGAGCTTGAATTCTGCTTAAAAGATGAGAGAAAAGAGTGAGTTTGAGGGTAAAGAGGCTGAAAAAGAATCAAGACTAGTTCAAGGAGGGAAGGTGGAGAAAGAAAAGGAGAAATAAGAGGCTAAAGTTCCAATCACAACTTCCATGGAGGTTGAAATTGAAGAGGAAGTTGTAATGCATGAATCTAGTGTAGTTGTTGTTGAGAATTCCATCAATGAACTTATAGAAGAGGTTGTGAATGATGAGGGACATGGGGAGCATGTGATTGATGAGGTGGAGGAGGTGAATGAGACTATTTTGGAAGTTGTAGAGGAGAATGGGTCACATCCACAAGATCTTTCTATGACTAATATTTTTATGCCTAGTTCATTTGTTCTTGATGTGCAGGTTGTTGATGAAAATATTCATGACGAAAGTTTTATCCTATTTCCACCTATTCAAAAGGAGGTCTTTGAAGATACATGGGTTCCTAAAGCTTCCCTTTTTGACATAAATATCAGCAAGATTCGAGGACGAATCTTTTCTAAAGAAGGAGAGAATGATACGGATTCAATAGGGCAAATTTCTAACAATGGTGTGGAGCACACTTATGTCATTCAAATGGATCCAAAAAGAGTTCAAAATTATATTCATATGATCCATATATATTTGGGGCGTGCTTCAACTCATATGGGACAGATTTGGTGCAACACTTGCAATCATAGGCTTAGGGAGCCTAATCAAATATATGGGCTAAAACTACACAAAGGGAAGCCTAAAGTGAAGATCAAGTAAGACTTTTGTGAAGATTCAGCTTTGTTATGATGGGCTTGCTATATTTTTATTATTTAACACTTGTTTTATTTTAGTTTTGTTTGGGCTTGTATTCTGGCTATACTTTATCTTTTAAGTTTTAAAGTGTTGGACCATATTTTGGGCTTATATTTTAATACTTATCTGTTATTTTAGTGTGTGATTGGGTTTGGACCTTATGTGTTTAAGTCAGATCCAAGAAGAGTGTCTTAGGATTTTATTTGTTTTTCTCCTTACTATATAAGGATAAGAAACAATTGTAAGAGGCAGCTTTTAATCAAAATTTCAGAATTCTTCTCATGCCTTTGGCGTGTATTGCTTTGAGTGAGAGTGAGGATTTGCTTTCATCAATTGCACCAGCAACCTTGGCTTACTTATCAACTATTCGTTGTGGCGTTTGTCAGATTCTCATCTAAATCCTTCGATCATTAGTGTTTTAGCTTCTCTAAGTGTGGGGTGCCATAGGAGGTGAGTTTATCAAAACTTTAGATTCCATATCTACTTGTGCGTGTGGGTTTGAGGCTTGTGCCATAGGGTTCCGCGTCACTCTCTCTATGAGAGAGATATCTTCTGGGCCCCTCGATAAGTGAGACTGAAAAATGCATGGCCGTGCTCAAATGAATTGATAGTGTGATCAATATCATTTCAATTTATCAGTCTACTTAGAGATCGAGAAATCATAAGTTTGACATTGACCATGACTTATGTTCAAACTAGATATCGTGTGACAAAGGGATTAATTCATGTTCTATTTATTAGGCTTTATTGGACTATTGATCCTCATATTAGTTGGGTAGTCATAATGTCTTACTAGAGGCCACTTATGACTTATGGGCCTTGTGGGACTGGGCCTATTGCCAATTAATGTGAGCCTATTGGGTCACACACAAAAGAACGTTGTTGATGTGCTATGTCATATTAATGGGCTAAAAGCCCAAAGTCCATTAATATAATTAATAATAATAAAGTGTTATTATTATTAATTATTAATATAATTAATAATAATAATAAAGTGTTATTATTATTATTGATATTAATTATTGATATAGTTAATAATAATAAAGTGTTATTATTATTAATTATTTATTATTATGAGATAATAATATTTAAAAGATCTGCAGTCTATCTGTAAGTGTTACAGATAAAGGACTCTATCACATAAGATATTTGAGTATCTGCGAGATTGTGATAGTGGGTTCTGAGCGCAACTCTTTTAGGAAAAGAGTTGGTGGAAAACAAAAGACTGAAATATATAAATACTCCTACTACGAATTGTGGGGGCTGACGACGTTTTGGAAAAATTCAGTCTAATAGCTGCAGATTGTGGAGCACATAATCTATCCATCTTTGAGAGAGCTAGCACTCTGGAAGGATAGAAGACGTTCGTGTGGATACCATAGAGGGTATTCGTTTGAAAAAGCAGCACCATCAGTCCTACATTGTATCTTCTCAACGAGATTAACATGTTAGTCCCATATTCTTCTTGTGAATTAAACGAAGCACTCGGATTCTGAAAAAGGAAATCAACATAGATTTTATTTTTCCGTTGCGCCTTTGGGTTACAATAATCTTGGGATTTCCCAACAGTCTATAGTTCTTCATGGACAGATAGGACATCTTCTGCTACCCGCTTATTTTTTCCTTTATCCTTATCAGGTCCTCCGGTGATGACATGTACAATTCTAGGCATTTCTAAGAACAGGGAAGAAAAGTTCCTTCTTTAGAGAGAGAAAAGGAACGAAAGCCTGTCATTAACCCAAATGATCAGAGAGAATCCAATAGGCCTCCCGATAGCGAAACCAAATAATGTTACTGAGATTATATTGATGATGTGGCCAGAGTGACACTGTGCTGTGATTGGTTAGAACCTATAAGAGAGGAAATGTTAGGTGGTAGTGGGTGCCCACGGTAATCACTCCAACGCTCAAGTCAGTATTTTTGAAGAATAGAGAGAACGCAATAGATTACTTAGAGTTTGAGTGGTATTAGAGATAATGTACCTTTGCCTCTGGGATTGTTCCCCTTTTATACTGTAAGAAGATGGAGATAAATATAGTGTCATGAAAATTCAACGATGATATGGCCAGCTACTCGATAATGGACATCAACAACTAATAGGTTGATGATCCCGTGATCACAGGCGAAATGGAAATGTGGCTAATAATGATAACTCTTTGCCAAGGCTCGACCTATCAAGGGGGCGAGTCTTGACGATAATTTGGGCTTTAAAGTGTTCGGATCTCCTTTTCCTGTAGCGGGACCGTATTTTCCACTTATCAAATTTTTGTCACGTAATCCCTATCTTGTGGCGACAATTTATACTTTACTTTGGACGGATATTATCTAACATCACTTAATTTTTACTGTAAAAAAAATTGATATAAGCTTAATTTGACATTAACTTGTCGATAGTATAAACCAACTTAACATGTTAAATTTTGGTTTTAATAGTGATAAGTCATGAAAATCCGTCCAAAAATTTTTGGTGAATGATATGCACACACTAGAAGAAAAATACTCATTAATAGGAGAAAAATTTATCATCAAGTATTAAAAAATTAATAGGAAAAAAATTTATCATTAAATATTAAAAATTGATCATTAAAAATCATTACCAACTATTTTATTCAATAATTAAATTGTCGTTAGAGGTTTTATTGTTAAAAATTTTTAACGAGGATATTGTACATTAGTCATTAATACTACGAAAAATTTATCTTTTGTTAATGATAATTAATATTGTTATAAAAAATTTAATAATGATAATAAAACTTGTCACTAAAATTTCAATAAAAAATTATTATTTTTCTCTATAATAATTTTATAATAATGATGATAATTAAAAATAATTAAATATTAATAATAATAGAATATATAATATTTCTGGTAAAAAGAAAAAGTTCAATTTAAATAAAAAGTTCAATTTATACTTATTAAGAGTTCATATGATCTACGAGTCATATTACTTGTTAATTTATAGTGGATTTAAATGATGTTTCATTTCTTCTCTTTTTGATGTAGAATTTAAAAAAAAAAAAAAACCTACATTTTAACAATCAATACTCTTATTTTTAATGAGAATATTTTACAATAGTCGTTAAAATTTAACATAACAACCACTAATTATATTATTGATTGTTATATATATTTCTAAAAAGTTAAATTAATTGTTAAAACTATATGTTTTTTTTGTAGTGAGAGCTTTTAAATAATAAATATACTTTTCTTTTGAATTTTGGGATAACTTCTAAACTTAAAATGAGGTATTCGTTTTAATATATCTAAATTGTTAGATGTGGAATTAAATCAACCCATTTTCATTAAAAAATTGGACAATATTTTTAGTTTTTAATAATAAATTAGCACTAAAATCTTTTTAATATTGTAATTAAATTAATATTAAAAATATTTATTATATATTGTTGAATAATTTTTAATATTAAAATAGATAATGAGTATTTTGATGTTATTTTAAAATTTTATGCACAAGTATTGGCTATTTTAATTCTCAATTATAATGGTCAATTAAATCTGACAAAATTATAGTTATTTTTAGAAAAGATTTCTATAGTGTCTGAGTTTCATAAATTTAAAATAGAATTATTAAAATATTTTTGATAAATATTTTATTAGTCTACTCGTAGAATTATTAGTAAAAGGAGAGAATATTATTAAATTATAACTCATATGTCTTTGCCAAAGATCCTATCCTCTCTCCTTTTTTCTCTCCATCCTTCTCCTCTACCACTTTCATCTGTAAATGACTAAAAATGATAGCAGTCATCCGTTATCATGTTTTATCGATTTAAAAATAGATTTCATATCCTTAATCCATAAAATTACAAGTCCACCACCAAACCAAGAAATCACGGCCATGAACATAATCCATCCAGAGTACAATCATTTAAAGATATGAAACAATTCGATGATTCTAAATGGAGTAAAAGACATGGTGACTTTGATATTACTTCTATCTCCCAAATATTTATCCATCCAATATCAATGTTATCACATGTTATGTCTATTCCAAGATCCAAATCCCAACTCATCTTTATTATTGAGTTTCAAGCGTTGATTCCTACAGGAGGCAAGTGATTATGGAGCAAATTTACTTATTGTCGGAAACTTGGGTATATTCAGACAATATCAACAGTAGAAAAGAGCATTCGGTTGATTCAGTTCCCAACTAAATTGAAATTAAAAAATTGAAATATTAAAATCATCAAAATAAACCAAATCGATGTCCAAAATATAACAAATCAAATTAAATTAAACTAAAATTTTCATTTTGGTTCGGTTAACTGAAAATCGAAATTATTCAATATTTTTGCAATTGATTTCAAGTTTAAATCCCAATAACATTTAATAAGAAAAATTTTGAAACTCAACATATCAGAAGCCGAGTAAATCATAAAAATTTAAAAATCATGAAAATCCAAAATCAGAATTGATTGCTTGGAAGACAACAGTCATCCATCGACCATGAAGCCACCATCAGTAAGCAAATCCATCACAAAAAATTTGAAACTAGACCCATTAACACACCCATCAAGCTTGATAACACACCATATGAATGCTCTTCAAACCACATACAACCTGAAAACCCCTCCAGTCTCTATTGTGTTGAACAGTAGTGAAACTGAAGACAAGACAGATAGATGGAGCTATGGCTCGCCATGAAGACAAGACAGATTGGTGGAACCGAGGAGCCATGGAAGCTGTGAATTTTAAATCTTTTATCAAAAATATCGATGAAATTTCTTGAGCTCCAACACACCAATGATCTCACTACCAGGTAAAGTTGTGAAAGGAGGCGAGAAGAAGGGAATTATTTGGACTTGATTGGTATCTATGATTGTTGATTTATCCTTGGGGGCTTTTTGGAGAATATGCAGTTAATCTTCTATTTTAGTATAAGAGAATTCAAGTTAAGATGGAGATTTATCGGGATAACTTGATTCTGTTATGATACACCAATATGTATAGAATTAACTCCCTTATGAAACTTCTTCGTTAAGCTTTATTAAATATAATTTGATTGATAAGTACAGACCTTTATTAAATACAACTTAGATTGATAAATTTAGGGTTTTATTAAATACAACTTAGCTGACAAGTTTGGCCTACTTGTTTAATAAATTTTATTATAAACGACTATTTAGATTTGTTCAAAATTTTTAATTAATTTCTATAGATTAAAAAATTAAAAATTTTATTAAAATTTTTTAAAAATTAAAAAAGTAAATTTATAATAATCAAGTGAGACTATTTATAATAAAAATAAAATTCTAATATGTAAAATTATAAAAGTATTCAAAATATTTAAAAAATAATTAAAATGCAAAATTGATTTTCTAAATAATAAAATTTTTTTATCGAATTTTGTGACAGACCAGCAGCCCCGTCACATTTTTAAAAATCGTACATTTCGAAATTTTCTTTATGAAAAGTTATCGTAGGTCTCTATCGAATGTCGGCAGTAAAAATTAGATCTGGTTCAAATCTACCGTAAAATTTAAAACTAGTTGCCCTATGTTATCGTCCTAAAAAAATAAATATAGATTTTAATTTTAATCTAACAATAAACTTTTTAAATAAAAATTACGTAGTTATAATTTATTATAAATATTTTTATAAAAATTTTAAAAAATAAGTTAGAAAAACATATTACACTTGTCTTTCAATATTAATTTATATACTAAAATAGACTAAAAAGTCCGGGACCAAAATGTTTCATTTTGTATTGAAAATATAGGACTTAATGGTTCTTGTAAATCTAATTTATTGAAATTCCATCGAGTAAAACGGAAGAATTATAAATCTCTAAATTAATAAATAGAAATATCACAAATAGAGCCATTGCGACACCCATTAAAGGAGCAGTTCTCCATCTAGGAGCTACTTTACCTTATTCCGAATTCAATGGTTTCAATAAATCACCTATAATAGTTCATCTTAGACTAGATCTAGAACTACCTTCTAGGCTTTGTATATGTAATACCCGGCTAGACTCCGGTATCGGAATTCCTACCGTCCGGTGGAATCTCGGATGTCGGAAGCCTCTAGTAGGGTAGAATCATGTTTTCATAAAATGTTTTAAGGTATTTCATGGTTTTAAGTAAAAATGGAAATGAGTTTTTGCATAAAAACAACCTTGAAGGAAAACTCAGGTTCGGCCGCCGAACCTCAAGTTCGGCCGCCGAACATGCATGCCTTCGGGAGCGCCTTTAGGCCCCCGAAAGCATAAGTGAGGAAAGTCCAGGTTCGGCCGCCGAACCTCAAGTTCGGCCGCCGAACATGGCATGCATGCGGAGGCACGTTCGGCCCCCGAACGTGGCCTGGCCAACCACTATAAAAGGGTCCCTTAGCCGAAAACGGGCGAGCTTTTTCCCCATTTCCGGCCAAGGTGAGTTCTCCGCCACCCCTCACCGATCTTGAGTCTTTTCCTCCAGATCTTTCAAGTTTTTCACTAGTTTTCATCTTGTTTTGAAGATTTCCGAGTTTTGAGCAAGTTTTGGAGCTTTGAGGTTCAAGAACTCGAATCTCTTCCAACTCCAAGTTAGATCGCCTCCACCCTCGATCTTGAAGAGGTAAGGGTCGATCTCTAGCTTACTTTATGTTTTAAGAAAGTTTTATGCAAGTTCATGGGGTAGAAAATGCATGTGTAGCTTATGTTAAGCTTATGGATTTTTGGTGTGATTTTTTTGAACAATGTGAGTTGCTTGTGTGTTGTAGTTGGGGTTTTTTATGGTTTGATGCCCCTAGGAACTTGTATGTTTGCTTGTGTATGTTTGGGAATGTTGTAGAATAGGTTTATGCATGTTTGGATGAGATTGGAGGCACAAATGCATAAGGGAGCTGAGTTTCTGCCATTCTGGGAGAAACCAGGTTCGGCAGCCGAAGAAACTTTCGGCCGCCGAACATGCTTGTGGAGACATCCTTCGGCTGCCGAAGATTGCCCCCGAAAGGAGACTTTCGTCTCTGTCTAGGACTTTCGGCCGCCGAAAGTGCCGCCGAACATGCATGAGTTTCGCCTCTGTTTGGGAGTTTCGGCCGCCGAAAATGCCGCCGAACCTGCCTGACTTTCGGCTCTGGAGGGACTTTCGGCCGCCGAACCTGCCGCCGAAAGTGCCCTGTCCAGCCCTTTCTTGCATGTTTTTCTATGATTATTCCATGATGTTTTAGGGGGTTTTTGGGGAGTAGTTTAGAGTTATGTTCATGTATGTTTGGTCCCTCATTTGAGTCCACCTGTGTAGGTTCGGACCCGAGGAACCGAGGACCCCAGCAGTGAGTCTGTTGCCCCAGTGTCTGGTCAGAGCTATCCAGAGGTGAGTGGAATCACTTATTATGTTTTAAAGCAAAGAATGAACTTTTCAGCATGTTTCACGCATCATGAATGCCATGTGATGAATTAGGTTGCTTGCATTAGAATTCACGAATATGTTGCATTGCATATTTTTATGTTGATGTGGATGAATGTTAGATGATCCATAGCCCTCGATTTATGATATGACGATGTGATATATACGGTACGAAATGTAAGACCAGTGGGACCCATTCTACGTTCGCTGGCACTATGTAAGGGAAAGACCAGGACCCATTCTACGTTCTGGCACAGTTGGACTATGTAGAGGGCTATTGGTGACAAGTTCATCCTTGATGTGATTAGCTGTGATGTGATGCATTCCATGATCCATATGATTTAAATGTTTTATTATTCTGCTCACTGGGCTCTAGTAGCTCACCCCTCTCCCATTTTCCCCAGGATTGCAGGTACAGGGTAGACCAGGAGATCCATAAGAGTATTGAAGTCCTGTGTATGTAATAGATAGTGTGGACATGATAAATGTATTAATGTTATGTAAAAGTACAGTTTCAGTCATGTATTGATATTGAGGATTAGATATTGTGCTTGACATTGTGTATGAAGTATCCCTTTTATTACATGATAAAAAATGTTTTATAATGTTCATGAAAGCCAACTCATCTCATGTTATATCGCCCGTTGGTGCATTGATGAGATCCCGCAGAGGGATCACGATTATGATCATGACTATGTACATGTATGTTCAGGTTGAGTTGGATGTTTGAAGGAAAAGTTTTAAATTTTATGTATGTTGTTGATCATGTATGGGATTATACAGGTTTACAGGTTATATGTCAGGCTTGCTACGGGTCCCGGCGGCCTTAAGCCGATCTGGATCCTAGCGCCGGTAGCGGTCCGATTTTCGGGTCGTTACAGAATGGTATCAGAGCCCTAGGTTCATAGGATCGGACCTAGAGTGTCGGGCTCATAGATGTTCTAGAAGGTCAAGCACAATAGGAAAGATCATGTCCACTAGGATAGGATGTGGAGTCCTGTCTTGTATGATGATGTGTAATGCCATGATTATATACATGTGCATTGATGCTATGATATGAATGATATGTTTATGTGATGAGGGTTCATGTGTGTCTACATGAACCATATGATGCTGATGTTTGTGTGATGTGTACTGTTTTTCAGAAAACAGGATGAGAGGAACCCGTCGATCGGCAAGATTGACCGGAGTACCACCTGAGGATGAGGGCACGAGCGCCCGTCCTCCTACATTGCCTAGGGCAATGTCTTGTAGAGCAAACAGAGAAAGAGTGTCAAGGGACCCTAGAAGGTCTTTTGATGCTAGCAGAAGGGGGACAGATAGAGGAGGAAGTTCTTCAAATGTGAGGGAGGTTATGGAAGAGGATCAGAGGAGGGATGCAAACCTAGATGTGAGCATGGAGGAAGAAGGGACAGGGGAGTCTCAGAGAGGCATTCAGGCCTCGGGGTATGGTTTTCCACCCCATTATCCACCCTTCCCACAGGGTTCAGGGTATCCGATGGGAGGCACATCGGATTACTCCAGCTTTAACTCCTACCCTACCTACATGCCTTATCCACCTTTCTATCCACCTTACACACAGTACCCAGCTTATCCACCCTCACCTTTCTATCCAAACACGGCAAACCCCACCTCGGGGAATGCTGCACCCCCACCTCCACCACCTACAGAACCAGCAGCCCCAGTTACTCAACCTCCTAGACCTAGCTCAGCTGATGGGAGCAAGGTAAAGATGACAGATTACCTTAAGCTGGACGCTCCCAAGTACAAGTCAGGAGATGACCCCTTTGAGTATCTGAGAGTGGTGAAGACAATAACTGATGAGCTAGGGGCAAATGACAGCAGGGCCATTCAGATGGCAGGGTTCACTTTAAAGTGCAAGAAGGCACGGGAATGGTTCAAGTGTTATGTGGACCCGAGACTAGACGGCATGACATGGGAGGAATTTGCGAATGAGTTCGCTGGATGGGCTTTTCCAGACAGTTCCAGAGAACTGAAGATGATTGAGTTTGAGCAACTGAGGCAGTCAGAGCACATGGGTGTAGAGGAGTTCACGGATAGATTCTTGGAGCTATTGCCTTTTTCAGGGCAAGCTCTAGATACAGATACGAAGAAAGCCAAGAGATATGTTATGAAGCTGCATTCTAGGTACTCCTCGTTGATTCAGTCAGCTGAGAGAGAAAGTTTCCACACTGTGGTGGATATGGCTCGAAGGATGGAGGCGAGTGCTATAGTTGAGGGGTCAGTGAAGCAGTCAGTGACCCAGTCTTTAGGGGTTAAGACCCCAGGCAGAGGAGGGCCAGGTTTCTCTTCTCAGAGCTCAAGTAAGAAGAGGTGGGATAACACCACCAAGAAGCCGAAGAAGAATAAGTTTTGGAACAAGTTGAAATCCGGTCTGGGATTTGGCGGTGGCTCGAGCTCAGGCTCAGATGGTACAGAATGCCAGAGATGTGGAAGACCGCACAGGGGAGTGTGTCGAGCTGGGACTAATACATATTTCAGATGTGGATAGGAGGGACACATAGCTCGGGAGTGTCCTAGAGCACCTTTTATGGGTCAGCCCCAGCAGACAGCTTCTGGTAGTGTGGCACAGCCAGCAGCTCCAGCCACAACTCAGGGCAGTGGCAGAGGTAGAGGGAGAGGGGCAGCCTCTTCTTCTGGTTCCCGAGGTGAAGGTCCATCAGCTCCAGCTAGGATCTTCACCATGACTCAGCAGGAGGCTAACACATCCAACACCGTGGTGTCAGGTAATCTCGTCATTGGGTGTTATGATGTGTATGCATTAATGGACCCGGGTGCATCTCATTCATTTATTGCTCCGAGAGCCGTTGAGAGGTTGGGTCTGATAGTCTCTGGGTATGGGTCAGTGGACCCAAGTGTGACCCGTCAGTGGCAGTGTCAGTCTGCCAGTACAGTCCAGTTTTTGTTGAGGGAAGATGCCTCTCCGCCGACCTTGTGGTTCTAGATTTGACAGACTTTGACGTCATTCTAGGGATGGATTGGCTATCTACCCATGGTGCTACCTTGGACTGCAGAGACAAGGTAGTCAAGTTCAGAGATCAGGACGGGTCAGAGGTAGTCTTCAGAGGAGACAAAAGGGATACACCTAGAGGTCTGATATCAGCTCTTCAGGCTCGTAGGTTGCTTAGGAAGGGATGTCAGGGGTATTTGGCTCATGTGAGAGAGCTTAGCAGTCAGGTCAGGGAGCCAGCCTCAGTGCCAGTTGTCAGAGAGTTTCAGGATGTCTTTCCTGATGAGCTTCCAGGTTTACCACCTGCTAGGGAGATAGAGTTCGAGATAGAGTTGGTGCCTGGAACTAGACCAATCTCTATCCCTCCCTACAGGATGGCCCCAGCCGAGTTGAAGGAGTTGAAAGAGCAATTGCAAGAGCTGGTAGAAAAGGGCTTCATCCGACAGAGTACCTCAACTTGGGGTGCTCCGGTCTTGTTTGTGAGGAAGAAGGATGGATCCCTTAGACTTTGTATCGACTACAGGCAGTTGAACAAAGTCACTACCAAAAATAGGTACCCTTTGCCAAGGATCGATGATCTATTCGACCAACTAGCAGGAGCGGGTTGTTTCTCCAAAATAGATCTGAGATCGGGGTACCATCAGCTAAGGATAAGGGATGAAGATGTGCCAAAGACAGCTTTCAGGACCAGATATGGGCATTTTGAGTTCCTTGTAATGCCGTTCGGGTTAACCAACGCCCCTGCAGCATTCATGGATCTCATGAACAGAGTGTTTAGCTAATACCTGGATCACTTTGTTATTGTCTTCATAGATGATATCTTAGTGTATTCTAGGAATGCAGAGGAGCATGCCCATCATCTGCGGTTGGTCTTGCAGACTTTGAGGGAACATGGCTTGTATGCCAAGTTCTCTAAATGTGAATTCTGGCTGAGGAGCATTTCGTTCTTGGGGCATGTAGTGTTAGAGAATGGTATAGAGGTAGACCCCAAGAAGACAGAAACTGTGGCTAACTGGCCTAGACCCACTTCAGTGACGGAGATTAGAAGTTTCTTGGGTTTGGCAGGTTACTACAGGAGGTTCGTTCAGGACTTCTCGAAGATAGCAGCTCTTCTGAGCAGACTAACCAGGAAGAATCAGAAGTTTCTGTGGACCGACCAGTGCGAGGAGAGTTTTGAAGAGCTTAAGAAGAGGTTGACTTCAGCACCAATTTTAGCTCTGCCATCTAGTGATGAGGACTTTACAGTCTTTTGTGATGCGTCCCGGGTGGGACTGGGTTGTGTACTGATGCAGAATGAGAGGGTGATCGCTTATGCTTCTAGGCAGCTGAAGAAGCATGAGTTGAATTACCCCACGCATGACCTTGAGATGGCAGCAGTAATCTTTGCACTCAAGATGTGGAGGCACTACCTCTATGGGGTAAAATGTGAGATCTTTACAGATCATAAAAGCCTGCAGTACATCCTGAGTCAAAGAGATTTGAATTTGAGACAGAGAAGATGGGTGGAGCTGCTGAGTGACTATGATTGCAAGATTCAGTACCATCCGGGTAAGGCGAATGTTGTGGCAGACGCCTTAAGCCAGAAATCACTCGGTAGTTTATCCCACATATCGGCAGAAAGGAGGCCAGTGGTGAAGGAGTTTTACAAGCTCATTGAGGAAGGTCTACAGATGGAGTTGTCTGGTACAGGTGCCTTGGTGGCCCAGATGAGAGTGGCACCCGTGTTTCTGGAGCAGGTGGCTCAGAAACAGCATGAGGACCCGGAGTTAGTGAAGATTGCCAGGACTGTTCAGTCAGGCAATGATAGTGAGTTCAGATTTGACAGCAAGGGGATCCTCCGCTATGGGAGCAGACTATGTGTACCAGATGACATAGGGCTAAAAGGAGACATTATGAGGGAGGCTCATAATGCAAGATACAGCATTCACCCCGGAGCCACCAAGATGTATCAAGATCTAAAGAAGGTTTATTGGTGGCCAGCCATGAAGAAAGAAGTGGCACAGTTTGTGTCAGCCTGCGAAGTGTGTCAGAGGGTGAAGCTGGAACATCAGAAGCCGGCTGGAATGCTTAACCCGCTACCTATTCCAGAATGGAAATGGGAGAATATAGCTATGGACTTCGTAGTGGGGTTACCGGCGGCGTCCAACAGAGTGGACTCCATATGGGTGATTGTGGACAGACTCACCAAATCTGCTCACTTCATTCCTGTCAGGAGTGGCTATTCTGTGGACAAGTTAGCGCAGGTGTATGTCGACGAGATCGTCAGGCTGCATGGGGTTCCTGTTTCGATAGTGTCGGATAGAGGGCCCCAGTTCACCTCCAGATTTTGGTGGAGTCTGCAGAATGCCATGGGTACTAGGTTAGATTTCAGTACTGCCTTCCACCCCCAGACTGATGGACAATCAGAAAGGACCATCTAGACCATAGAGGATATGCTCAGAATGTGTGTGCTGGACTTTGGCGGTTCTTGGAGGCAGCATCTACCTTTGGTGGAGTTTGCCTACAATAACAGCCATCATGCTAGCATCGGGATGGCTCCATATGAAGTTTTATATGGAAGGAAGTGCAGATCACCTGTTTGCTGGGAAGAGGTTGGAGAAAAGGCCTTGGCAGGGCCTGAGCTAGTAGAGATCACCAGCAGGGTGGTACCCATAATCAGAGAGAGAATCAAGACTGCTGCCAGCAGACAGAAGAGCTATGCAGACGTCCGCAGAAGACAGTTAGAGTTTCAGGAGGGGGATCTGGTATTGCTCAAGGTGTCTCCTATGAAAGGAGTGGTTCGCTTCGGGAAGAAAGGTAAACTAACCCCACGATACATCGGACCCTTTGAAATCTTGCAAAAGATTGGGAATGTGTCGTACAAGCTGGATTTACCTGCTTCAATGGAAAGAATCCATCCGGTTTTCCATGTTTCAATGTTGAGGAAGTTTGTGTTAGATCCGAGCAAGGTTCTTAGTGAGCCTGATGTGGAGGTCCAAGAGGATCTCACCTATATTGAACAGTCAGTACAGATCATAGACACCCAGATCAGAAAGCTAAGAAACAAGGAAATCCCGATGGTGAAAGTCCTGTGGAACCACCATAATTTGGAGGAATGCACTTGGGAGACACGGGAGTCTATGCTCCAGCAGTACCCTCATCTCTTTTGAGGTTAGATCTCTATGTGTTTATGTGTTATGTATGTATGTTATGTTTTATGCCATGCTATGTGCTAGTTGAGGAACATTCGGGGATGAATGTTCTTAAGGGGGGGAGAATGTAATACCCGGTTAGACTCCGGTATCGGAATTCCTACCGTCCGGTGGAATCTCGGATGTCGGAAGCCTCTAGTAGGGTAGAATCATGTTTTCATAAAATGTTTTAAGGTATTTCATGGTTTTAAGTAAAAATGGAAATGAGTTTTTGCATAAAAACAACTTTGAAGGAAAACTCAGGTTCGGCCGCCGAACCTCAAGTTCGGCCGCCGAACATGCATGCCTTCGGGAGCGCCTTTAGGCCCCCAAAAGCATAAGTGAGGAAAGTTCAGGTTCGGCCGCCGAACCTCAAGTTCGGCCGCCGAACATGGCATGCATGCGGAGGCACGTTCGGCCCCCGAACGTGGCCTGGCCAACCACTATAAAAGGGTCCCTTAGCAGAAAATGGGCGAGCTTTTTCCCCATTTCCGGCCAAGGTGAGTTCTCCGCCACCCCTCACCGATCTTGAGTCTTTTCCTCCAGATCTTTCAAGTTTTTCACTAGTTTTCATCTTGTTTTGAAGATTTCCGAGTTTTGAGCAAGTTTTGGAGCTTTGAGGTTCAAGAACTCGAATCTCTTCCAACTCCAAGTTAGATCGCCTCCACCCTCGATCTTGAAGAGGTAAGGGTCGATCTCTAGCTTACTTTATGTTTTAAGAAAGTTTTATGCAAGTTCATGGGGTAGAAAATGCATGTGTAGCTTATGTTAAGCTTATGGGTTTTTGGTGTGATTTTTTTGAACAATGTGAGTTGCTTGTGTGTTGTAGTTGGGGTTTTTGATGGTTTGATGCCCCTAGGAACTTGTATGTTTTCTTGTGTATGTTTGGGAATGTTGTAGAATAGGTTTATGCATGTTTGGATGAGATTGGAGGCACAAATGCATAAGGGAGCTGAGTTTCTGCCATTCTGGGAGAAACCAGGTTCGGCAGCCGAAGGAACTTTCGGCCGCCGAACATGCTTGTGGAGGCAGCCTTCGGCTGCCGAAGCTTGCCCCCGAAAGGAGACTTTCGTCTCTGTCTGGGACTTTCGGCCGCCGAACATGCATGAGTTTCGCCTCTGTCTGGGAGTTTCGGCCGCCGAAGGTGCCGCCGAACCTGCCTGACTTTCGGCTCTGGAGGGACTTTCAGCCGCCGAACCTGCCGCCGAAAGTGCCCTGTCCAGCCCTTTCTTGCATGTTTTTCTATGATTATTCCATGATGTTTTAGGGGGTTTTTGGGGAGTAGTTTAGAGTTATGTTCATATATGTTTGGTCCCTCATTTGAGTCCACCTGTGTAGGTTCGGACCCGAGGAACCGAGGACCCCAGCAGTGAGTCTGTTGCCCCAGTGTCTGGTTAGAGCTATCCAGAGGTGAGTGGAATCACTTATTATGTTTTAAAGCAAAGAATGAACTTTTCAGCATGTTTCACGCATCATGAATGCCATGTGATGAATTAGGTTGCTTGCATTAGAATTCACGAATATGTTGCATTGCATATTTTTATGTTTATGTGGATGAATGTTGGATGATCCATAGCCCTCGATCTATGATATGACGATGTGATATGTACGGTACGGAATGTAAGACCAGTGGGACCCATTCTACGTTCGCTGGCACTATGTAAGGGAAAGACCAGGACCCATTCTACGTTCTGGCACAGTTGGACACTGTTATGTTATGATATATAAGGGAAAGACCAGGACCCATTTTACGTTCTGGCACAGTTGGACTATGTAGAGGGCTATTGGTGACAAGTTCATCCTTGATGTGATTAGCTGTGATGTGATGCATTCCATGATCCATATGATTTAAATGTTTTATTATTCTGCTCACTGGGCTCTAGTAGCTCACCCCTCTCCCATTTTCCCCAGGATTGCAAGTACAGGGTAGACCAGGAGATCCATAAGAGTATTGAAGTCCTGTGTATGTAATAGATAGTGTGGACATGATAAATGTATTAATGTTATGTAAAAGTACAGTTTCAGTCATGTATTGATATTGAGGATTAGATATTGTGCTTGACATTGTGTATGAAGTATCCCTTTTATTACATGATCAAAAATGTTTTATAATGTTCATGAAAGCCAACTCATCTCATGTTATATCGCCCGTTGGTGCATTGATGAGATCCCACAGAGGGATCACGATTATGATCATGACTATGTACATGTATGTTCAGGTTGAGTTGGATGTTTGAAGGAAAAGTTTTAAATTTTATGTATGTTGTTGATCATGTATGGGATTATACAGGTTTACAGGTTATATGTCAGGCTTGCTACGGGTCCCGGCGGCCTTAAGCCGATCTGGATCCTAGCGCCGGTAGCGGTCCGATTTTCGGGTCGTTACAGTATAGGCATAAATCCTATTTGTATTAATTGAGATTTATTGACTTTGTATACTATTCCATTGTAAATAAACGATCTTATTATAGATTTACTATGGTCTTCAAATTATATAATAATAGAAATAGCAACCCTAATCACTATCTCTATATCTGATTTACTTATGATCTTATTATAGATCCATTGTGGTCTTGAAATTATATAATAATGGAAACAACAACCTTAGTTGCCATTTCTATATCTGGTTTACTTGTAAGTTTTACTGGGCATGCCTTATATACTGCTTTTGGACAACCCTCTCAACAACTAAGAGATCCATTTGAGTAATACGGAGACTAATTTAAGTAAAGAGACTCCTACTAAGAGATTGTTTGATTTATTTTTGATACAATTAATAGCTGATAATTGATAGTTGATATTGATGGCGGATGATTGATTGCAACTAAAACATCTAAAATATTTGATAAATTATGTTTAATGATTGTTGTTTATTCATCATTATTATATAATTTTTCTATTATTAAAACAGATATAGAATTAATAATTTATCATATAAGATTTAAAAATATGATTATTAATAAAAATAAATTTTATTTTTTATGTATATATAAGTTATTTTTTTTAATATTTCTATTTATTTTATAATTATAAGTAGTTTATTAATATATATTGAAATTTATTTTGATATAAAAATTTGGTAATTAATAAATATTGAAAAAATAATATGGTGTAAGTAAAATAAAAAGTCTTTTGAGTTGATAGCTGATGAGAAAAAAACTCTAAAATTAAGGTTGATTGAAAAGGGTAACCAAACACTCTTTTAAGTTTAATTGTTTGAGAGTTGATCAGCCATCAGTCGAATGAAAAGGCTAAACCAAACATTGGCTGGTCTGCAAACCAATTATCGCATATTATAAGAACTTTAAAGATATTTTAATTAAAATTTAAGAAGTTTTATAACATTAAAATACATTACTGAAACAAAACTTAAATTGAGAAATAATTAGTGAAATTAACCCAGCATGGCTAGTAATAGTATACTTGTTGACTTCCAGACAATCTACTTCTTAAAAGTTTTCCGTCATTTTCCTCTGCCTACAACTGAGAGGATGACTAACAATCTCATGATAATTATTACATTCTATGAATTAAAAAAGTAGCTTGTTTATTGAACACTTATGCCCCTCTCTTGCTATGCTGCTATGTTGTGCATAGTTTAATGATTTACCTAAATATAATAGTGGTGTTATCTTTCCAATTGTCTTTTCCCGGTAGCCACATGCTTAGGGGCGGAGGGACGGTACGGCAAGGGGGCACGTGCCGTACCGGCGACCGAAAAATGCTTTGAAGGGGGATGAAGGTGCCGCAGAGGCGCAGCCGGTGGTGCGGGCAGTGCAGTTGCAGCGTTTTGGTTTGGAGGATGAAGAAGAAGGAAGGCGGCTGGAAATAATAGAAGTTTGAATGTTTTATTTTATTTTTTAGGGTTCTTCAAAACGACGTCATTTTGAAGATTTTATTTAAAAAAAAAAATAAATTAAACGGCGCCGTTTTGTAGTCTTAAATAGGAAAAAAAATAAAAGTTAAAACGTATATATACATCTGCAGAAGCCTAAGTTCAACGCCACAACACCAAAGCAAAGCACGAATATCAAGGCCACAACTCAGCCTGCCTCTGCCAGTCTGCCTGCAACCTGCCTGCCTGTCTCCTCGCCTGTGCTACTGTGCCGCCGAAATCCGCCGCCAGTCAGGTGAGTCTGCTTTTTTTTTTTGTTTTGTTATTTGTTTAATTAATTAAATGTTCAATTTATTAGGATTTATTCAATTACAATTAGTGATTAATTATCAATTTGTTAAATAAATTAGTTACAATCATATTATAATTATTGTGTGTTTTACATACTTTTGAAATTGATGTTAAATTGTTTAAATTTGTTCAATTAATTGAGTATTTAATTTAGGGTTTATTAAATTAAAATTAGGGATTAATCATGAATGTGTTGAATAAATTAGTTACCAATCATATTGTTTAATGTTTATGTGTTTTACATACTCTTGAAATTGATGTTAAATTGTTAATTATGATACTAATTATGTAAGTTTGTGTGTTATACATAAATTTAGGTTTTATTTAAATTTAGATATTGAGAAATTTAAATTGAATTTTATACACAAACTATTAAATTAATTTAATTGTTAAGTTAATTCCTAATCTACTAAACCCTCTTAATTTTTTTCAATAAAAGAAGAAATCATAATACAATAAAGGAGAATATTGTGGAATGCTTATTTAGTATACTTCTAGTATTCCACAACCAAACAAAAGTTCAAAAATAAAACAATAACAGAAAGAAAATTGTACCAATAAAGAGCACTCTCACTGCCCAAGAACGAGTAAAACCCCAACTCCACATAGAAAATTACTTCATTGAAAACAGTAGAATAAAAACAACAAATAAATTCTAATTAAATGTGAATTACTAATAGTAGGTAACCTTTTATACTTTAATTGGAATATACTGTATAATTTTGGTAGGCCACTGACGAATTTATGTCAAGTACATAAGAAACTTAAATAGTTAAATTGATAGTCTTTGATGAATGTGTAATTGATTTTAATATTTTATTTGTTTATTTAAATAGGAATTACAATAATGATCGACAAATATTTTACCAAACTACCAAAAAATTCAGAACCTTTAAATTCAAAACCAAAGGAGAAAGTTGCTTTTGTTGAGAAAGAAAGTCTTGCATCAGATGATGATATTATTGGTGATCCTGGACTGCGAAAACCAATTGATAGTTACCCATTTGAAATTAGAGATTCATTGAGGAGAAGATACTTAGCTAAAGGCCCTTGTCAACCAGTTAGGCATGAATTTCCATTCACTCTTATTCGCGAAAAGAATCGAAGGTTTCAAGTTGCTTGGTTCAAGGATTATGAATGGTTAGAGTATAGTGTATCTAAAGACAAATCTTATTGTTTATATTGTTATTTGTTTGCAAATAACAATAGAAGTGGGGGAAATGTTTTTATTGAGATTGGTTTTAATAACTGGAAAGATGGAAGACGTGCATTTGTCAATCATGAAGGAAGTCCTGGTAGCTCACATAGTGGTTGTAGAATGAAGGTCGAGCAATATCGTAATCAAAGAGGGAATGTGAATCAGCTATTGGCAAGACAAACTGTTGCTATGGAAGATGATTATCGCACTCGATTGTCAACGGTTGTAAGTGTTGCTCGAATACTTTTAGAGGAAGGTTTGCCTTTTAGAGGACATGATGAATCTGCAGAGTCACTCCACCGAGGTAATTTTCTAGAACATATTAGTTGGGTATGCAAGCGAGAAGAAAATGTAAATAAAGTGATGGGAAAGAATGCTCCAGGAAATAATCAATTGACTTCTCCTACGATTCAAAGGGATATTATTGAATGTTGTGCAATGGAAACGAGAAAGATCATATTGAATGAGCTAAGGGAGAAGAAGTTTGCTCTTTTGGTTGATGAAGCCCGAGATTGTTTAGTAAAGGAGCAAATGTCTTTGGTGTTGAGATTTGTTAATGACAAAGGAATGGTTTTGGAACGTTTTCTTGGATTGGTTCATGTGAATGAGACTTCTGCAAAAGTTCTAAAAAATGCTATTGATACTTTTTTTGCCAAGCATGATTTATCACTTGCAAAACTCAGAGGGCAAGGTTACGATGGAGCTGCAAACATGAGCAGTGAATTTAATGGGTTAAAAACACTCATTCTAAAAGAAAATAAAAATGCACATTATATTCATTGTTTTGCCCACCAACTTTAGTTAGTTGTTGTGACTACTTCACATGAATCAGAGAGTGTAGGTAATTTCTTTGAAACATTGTCAATGATAGTGAATACAATTGGAGCTTCGTGCAAAAGAAAGGATTCTCTTCGAGAAATACACAATGAAGAAGTGTTGAATCAAGTGGAGATGGGTGAGATTTCAACTGGAAGAGGTCAGAATCAAGAAATAAGTTTAGCTCGGTCAGGTGATACACGTTGGGGTTCTCACTACACAACAATAGTTAGACTTTTTGACATGTGGAATTCAGTTGAAAGAGTGTTGTTGGCAATAAACAAACTAGGTGAAAGTCTTAAAATCCGACAGTCTGCTGGGGGTGTATTTGATAAGATGGATTGTTTTCAATTTGTTTTCATTGGAAAGTTCATAATGAAGATTTTGGGAATTACAAATACCCTATCAAAGATTCTGCAAGCAAGAGATCAAAATATAGGATATGCACTCAATATGATTAATGTTGTTAAAAATAAGTTGCAAGAATTGAGGGAAGATGGTTGGGATAATTTATTGAAAGAAGTAACTGAATTTTGTGAAGGACATTCTATTGATGTGCCTAATATGGAGAATTTTATTCATGGTCGATCTCGAAAAAGGCTTAAGGGTGGAGAACCAATGACATATCTTCATCATTTTCGGATCGATATCTTCATAAAGGTATTTACTTTTATCTTATTTTAAAAGCATTGATAATTATTTAATTATATAATATAATTCAACCTTTAATTTATATGATATTAGGTAATTGATGTTATTGCAATGGAAATGGATAAACACTTCACTGAGGCAAATACAGAGCTACTTAGATGTGTGATGTGTTTGGATCCTTCAAATTCTTTTGCAAATTTTGATCATGTCCGCTTATTGCAACTAGCTAAGTTGTATTCGGATGATTTTAGTTCCACTGATATAATTGAGCTTGACCATCAACTTCAAAATTATATCTGTGATATGAGATCAAATAAGATATTCTCAAATATTTTCAATCTTGGAGATCTTGTAAAGAAGATGGTGGAGATAAATTACCACACTTATTTCCCTTTAGTCTACCGACTAATCGAGTTAGCGTTGATATTGCCGGTTGGAACAGCTAGTGTGGAAAGAACTTTTTCGACGATGAATGTGGTGAAGACTGATTTACACAACCGATTAGGAGATGACGTACTATCAGACTGTTTGGTGTGTTACTTTGAGAAAGAAATTTTTAGGAGTATCGATGATGAAGTGATTATGCAATCTCTTCAAAACTTGGCGTTTAGAAGAAACCAATTGCGACCACTAAAAATTCGTCGACCAAATCCTTGTTAGATGTATAAATAATAGATTTATTTTGTTCGGTGAAAAATATTGGATTTGTTATCTATAAAATTATATTGGATCTATTGTGTTGGATAAACATGTTAGGGCAAGGGGGACATTGTACAGAGCCAACAATGATACTCTAACGCCGCAGTTGGTTTGAAACTCTTTTAAGATAAGTCACTCAAGGGAATCACACGATAAACTGCATATTAATAAGAGTATATTAGCATGGGCAGTGGCGGAGCCAGGAGCTTCCCTTTGGTAGGGCACCACTGGCTTAGCGCGACATTAATAATTTACCGAAATTTTAGCAAAACATCCCTAAAATATGAACATTTTCCAAATGATTTAACATGTTCATCCAACACAATAGATCCAATATAATTTTATAGATAACAAATCCAATATTTTTCACTGAATAAAATAAATCTATTATTTATACATCTAACAAGGATTTGGTCGACGAATTTTTAGTGGTCGTAATTGGTTTCTTCTAGACGCCAAGTTTTGAAAAGATTGCATAATCACTTCATAATCGATACTCCTAAAAATTTCTTTCTCAAAGTAACACACCAAACAGTCTGATAGTAAGTCATCTCCTAATCGGTTGCGTAAATCAGTCTTCACCACATTCATCGCCGAAAAAGTTCTTTCCACACTAGCTGTTCCAACCGGCAATATCAACGCTAACTCGATTAGTCGGTAGACTAAAGGGAAATAAGTGTGGTAATTTATCTCCACCATCTTCTTTGCAAGATCTCCAAGATTGGAAATATTTGAGAATATCTCATTTGATCTCATATCACAGATATAATTTTGAAGTTGATGGTCAAGCTCAATTATATCAGTGGAACTAAAATCATCTGAATACAACTTAGCTAGTTGCAATAAGCGGACATGATCAAAATTTGCAAAAGAATTTGAAGGATCCAAACACATTACACATCTAAGTAGCTCTGTATTTGCCTCAGTGAAGTGTTTATCCATTTCCATTGCAATAACATCAATTACCTAATATCATATAAATTAAAGGTTGAATTATATTATATAATTAAATAATTATCAATGCTTTTAAAATAAGGTAAAAGTAAATACCTTTATGAAGATATCGATCCGAAAATGATGAAGATATGTCATTGGTTCTCCACCCTTAAGCCTTTTTCGAGATCGACCATGAACAAAATTCTCCATATTATTAGGCACATCAATAGAATGTCCTTCACAAAATTCAGTTACTTCTTTCAATAAATTATCCCAACCATCTTCCCTCAATTCTTGCAACTTATTTTTCACAACATTAATCATATTGAGTGCATATCCTATATTTTGATCTCTTGCTTGCAGAATCTTTGATAGGGTATTTGTAATTCCCAAAATCTTCATCATGAACTTTCCAATGAAAACAAATTGAAAACAATCCATCTTATCAAATACACCCCCAGCAGACTGTCGGATTTTAAGACTTTCACCTAGTTTGTTTATTGCCAACAACACTCTTTCAACTGAATTCCACATGTCAAAAAGTCTAACTATTGTTGTGTAGTGAGAACCCCAACGTGTATCACCTGTAACGACCCCAAAACGGACCATCACCGGCGCTAGGATTCAGGTCGGCTTAAGGCCGCCAGAACCCGTAGCAAGCCTGCTATACTCTCTGTGTACCTATAAATCTCATACATGATCATACATTTTCTGTGAAAATAAAAACTCTTTTTTTGTACCAAGGCTTAACCTGTGCATGCACTATCTCTGTACTCTGTACTCTGTACCCCTGACTAGAGCTTGCTCTAGATGGGTTAATTCATACCTGTGAAGCCTGGTTTTTCACATACTCTGTAAAACATATATACATATATAGATCATGGACATAACAAAAGATTTACAACACAACATAACTAAGTCAAGCACAATTCTAACTTTATACACAACTATGACATCTCTTTAATATTACATGTCCACTCTAAACTATTACAAATCTCTTTACTCTTTCTGTACTCTGCTGATCTCCTCTGTACACTGTACACTGACCTGCAAGACTGGGGTTAAGGAAGTGGGATGAGCTCTATAGCCCAGTGAGTAGAATAGTAAAACATATTATTAAAATATGATCTTATGGAATGCATCATATCACAGACAATCCACATCAAGGGTAAACCTGTCACCACATAGTCCCGGTAACTCTGTCGTGCCAGGGCGTAGAATCGAGCACCTGGTCTTCCTGTTATATATGTATATGTGTATATAACACCTGTATACTTACCATTGCCAGGGCGTAGTCAAAGGTTCCTGGACTTTACTATACCTGCCAGGGCGTAGTCAAAGGCTCCTGGACTTCTCTATATTTGCCAGGGCGTAGTCAAAGGCTCCTGGACTTCTCTCAGAGACTATTGGATCATTCAGCATTCACCCACATCAACAAATAACTATGCAATGCAACATATTCATGGATTCTAATGCAATCAACCTACTGCATAACCATGATGCATGATATATGCTAAAAACATTCCATTTCTCAATTAAAATAATTAAGTTTAGTTCCACTCACCTCTGGCTATCTGGACTGACTCTGCAGGCTTTGAAAACTCTGGAGCAGTACTCACTGCTGCTCTCTTTGGTTCCTCTGGTCTGTGTAGGCACAGATAAACTCAAATGAGGGACCAAACTAGCTTATGAACAACTCTAAGAAACTCCCCAAGAATCCCCTTACTCTCACTCAAACATCCCTGAAAAGCAAGCAAAGGAAGGTTGGACAGGACACTTTCGGCGGCAGGTTCGGCGACCGAAAGTCCTCTCTAGAGCCGAAACTCACGCACCTTCGACGGCCGAATCTCAACTTTCGGCAGCCGAACCCTTTCGGGGGCAAGTTTTGGGGGCTGAAAGGCACTCTAGAGACGAAAGTCTCTAACCTTCGGGGGCATCTTCGGCGGCCGAACTCCCCTCCAGAGCCGAAAGTCCAAAGGCTCGGGGGCAAGCTTGGGCAGCCGAAGCCACCTCCTCAGCACATTCGGCGGCCGAACCATTCTTCGGCGGCCGAAGCTGGGTTCATCAGCAAGGCAGAACCTTGCTCTGCCTCACGCCAAAATGCACAAAACTCTCCCAATCTCAAACACCTCAATTCCTCAACTTGTATACACCCAAGTATATGCTCAAAGGGGTCAAAAACTACCTTAAAACCCCAACAACACAAACACATAACACACAAACAAGCTTTTCTTACAAAAAATATCAAAAACTCTCCTTTAACCCTATTCATGCAACTCTCTCCCAAAACCTCATAAAACCTTCAGAAAACATAAAAACAAGGTCAGGATCTTCACTTACCTCTTGAAACCAAGAAGATGAATGATCCTAACGTGAAGTTTTGGAGCAACTCTCCTTCAACCTCTCCAAACTTCAAAATCTCAAGTTTGTAGCTCAAAACCTTCAAAATAACATAAAATCAATCACATCTTTGCATGATTTAATGAAAACATGAAGAAAAGCTTCAGAAGGATAGGGTCTCACCTCAGAAAGTGAAAGAAAACGGCAAGAGTTATCCTTTCAACCGACTGAGGGCCTTTTATAGGTGGCTGGCCAGACCACCTTCGGCGGCCACACGTGAAACCGAAAGCCATGCATGTTCGGCGGCCGAATGTCACCTTCGGCGGCCGAACCTGGCTTTTCTGCCTTGGTTCTTTTCACTACCAAAATTCATTTTCTTGTGCTTTAAAATTATGAAATATATCAAAACATTTTAGAAAAACATAAATCTAACCCTTCTAGAGACTTTCGGCATCCTGGATTCCATCGAAAAGTAGAATTCTGATACCGGACTCTAGCCGGGTATTACATCACCAGACCGAGCTAAACTTATTTCTTGATTCTGACCTCATCCAGTTGAAATCTCACCCATCTCCACTTGATTCAACACTTCCTCATTGTGTATTTCTCGAAGAGAATCCTTTCTTTTGCACGAAGCTCCAATTGTATTCACTATCATTGACAATGTTTCAAAGAAATCACCTACACTCTCTGATTCATGTGAAGCAATCACAACAACTAACTGAAGTTGGTGGGCAAAACAATGAATATAATGTGCATTTTTGTTTTCTTTTAGAATGTATGTTTTTAACCCATTAAATTCACCGCTCATGTTTGCAGCTCCATCGTAACCTTGCCCTCTGAGTTTTGCAAGTGATAAATCATGCTTGGCAAAAAAAGTATCAATAGCATTTTTTAGAACTTTTGCAGAAGTCTCATTCACATGAACCAATCCAAGAAAACATTCCAAAACCATTCATTTGTCATTAACAAATCTCAACACCAAAGACATTTGCTCCTTTACTGAACAATCTCGGGCTTCATCAACCAAAAGAGCAAACTTCTTCTCCCCTAGCTCATTCAATATGATCTTTCTCGTTTCCATTGCACAACATTCAATAATATCCCTTTGAATCGTAGGAGAAGTCAATTGATTATTTCCTGGAGCATTCTTTCCCATCACTTTATTTACATTTTCTTCTCGCTTGCATACCCAACTAATATGTTCTAGAAAATTACCTCAGTGGAGTGACTCTGCAGATTCATCATGTCCTCTAAAAGGCAAACCTTCCTCTAAAAGTATTCGAGCAACACTTACAACCGTTGACAATCGAGTGCGATAATCATCTTCCATAGCAGCAGTTTGTCTTGCCAATAGCTGATTCACATTCCCTCTTTGATTACGATATTGCTCGACCTTCATTCTACAACCACTATGTGAGCTACCAGGACTTCCTTCATGATTGACAAATGCACGTCTTCCATCTTTCCAGTTATTAAAACCAATCTCAATAAAAACATTTCCCCCACTTCTATTGTTATTTGCAAACAAATAACAATATAAACAATAAACTTTGTCTTTAGATACACTATACTCTAACCATTCATAATCCTTGAACCAAGCAACTTGAAACCTTCGATTCTTTTCGTGAATAAGAGTGAATGGAAATTCATGCCCAACTGGTTGACAAGGGCCTTTAGCTAAGTATCTTCTCCTCAATGAATCTATAATTTCAAATGGGTAACTATCAATTGGTTTTCGCAGTCCAGGATCACCAATAATATCATCATCTGATGCAAGACTTTCTTTCTCAACAAAAGCAACTTTCTCCTTTGGTTTTGAATTTAAAGGTTCTGAATTTTTTGGTAGTTTGGTAAAATATTTGTCGATCATTATTGTAATTCCTATTTAAATAAACAAATAAAATATTAAAATCAATTACACATTCATCAAAGACTATCAATTTAACTATTTAAGTTTCTTATGTACTTGACATAATTCGTTAGTGGCCTACCAAAATTATACAGTATATTCCAATTAAAGTATAAAAGGTTACCTACTATTAGTAATTCACATTTAATTAGAATTTATTTGTTGTTTTTATTCTACTGTTTTCAATGAAGTAATTTTCTATGTGAAGTTGGGGTTTTACTCGTTCTTGGGCAGTGAGAGTGCTCTTTATTGGTACAATTTTCTTTCTGTTATTGTTTTATTTTTGAATTTTTGTTTGGTTGTGGAATACTAGAAGTATACTAAATAAGCATTCCACAATATTCTCCTTTATTGTATTATGATTTCTTCTTTTCTTGAAAAAAATTAAGAGGGTTTAGTAGATTAGGAATTAACTTAACAATTAAATTAACTTAATAGTTTGTATATAAAATTCAATTTAAATTTCTCAATATCTAAATTTAAATAAAACCTAAATTTATGTATAACACACAAACATACATAATTAGTATCATAATTAACAATTTAACATCAATTTCAAGAGTATGTAAAACACATAAACATTAAACAATATGATTGGTAACTAATTTATTCAACACATTCATGATTAATCCCTAATTTTAATTTAATAAACCCTAAATTAAATACTCAATTAATTGAACAAATTTAAACAATTTAACATCAATTTCAAAAGTATGTAAAACACACAACAATTATAATATGATTGTAACTAATTTATTCAACAAATTGATAATTAATCACTAATTGTAATTGAATAAACCCTAATAAATTGAACATTTAATTAATTAAACAAATAACAAAACAAAAAAAAAAGCAGACTCACCTGACCGGCGGCGGATTCCGACGGCACAGGCGAGGAGACAGGCAGGCAGGTTGCAGGCAGACTGGCAGAGGCAGGCTGAGTTGTGGCCTTGATATTCGTGCTTTGCTTTGATATTGGTGTTGTGGCGTTGAACTTAGGCTTCTGCATATGTATATATACGTTTTAACTTTTATTTTTTTTCCTATTTAAGGCTACAAAACAGCGCCGTTTAATTTATTTTTTTTTTTAAATAAAATTTTCAAAACGACGTTGTTTTGAAGAACCCTAATGTAATACCCGGCTAGAGTCCGGCATCGGAATTCTACTTTCTGATGGAGTTTCAGATGCCGGAAGTCTCTAGAAGGGTTAGATTTATGTTTTTCTAAAATGTTTTGGTATGTTTCATAGTTTTAAAGCATAAGGAAATGAGTTTTTGAGTGAAATAAACCAAGGCAGAAAAGCCAGGTTCGGCCGCCGAAGTTAAGGTTCGGCCGCCGAACATACATGGCTTTCAGTTTCACGTGTGGCCGCCGAAGGTGGTCTGGCCAGCCACCTATAAAAGGCCCTCAGTCGGTTGAAACGATAAGATCACCGTTTCTTTGACTTGCTGAGGTGAGACCCTGTCCTTTTTAGAGTTTTCTTCATGTTTTCATTAAATCATGCAAAGATTTGATTGATTTTTATGTTTATTTGAAGGTTTTGAGTTAGAAACTTGAATTTTGAAGTTTGGAGAGTTTGAAGGAGAGTTGCTCCAAAACTCCACGTTAGGATCGTTCATCTTCTTGGTTTCAAGAGGTAAGTGAAGATCCTGAGCTTGGTTTCATGATTTATGAAAGATTTTTGAGGTTTTGGGGGAGAGTTGCATGAATAGGGTTAAAGGAGAGTTTTTTATCTTTTTGTGAGAAAAGTTTGTTTGTGTGTTATGTGTTTGTGTTGTTGGGGTTTTTAGGCAGTTTCTGACCCCTTTGAGCATATACTTGGGTGTATGCAAGTTGAGTGTTTGAGTTTGAGAGAGTTTTGTGCTTTTGGTGAGAGGCAGAGCAAGTTTCTGCCTTGCGGATGAACTCAGGTTCGGCCGCCGAAGGTACATTCGGCCGCCGAACCCATGAGGAGGTGGCTTCGGCTGCCCGAGCTTGCCCCCGAGCTTTTGGACTTTCGGCTCTGGAGGGGAGTTCGGCCGCCGAAGGTTAGAGACTTTCATCTCTGGAGTGCCTTTCCGCCTCCGAAACTTGCCCCCGAAAGGGTTCGGCTGCCGAAAGTAGAGCTTCGGCCGCCGAAGGTGCATGAGTTTCGTCTCTCGAGAGGACTTTCGGCCGCCGAACCTGCCGCCGAAAGTGTTCTGTCCAGCCTTCTCTTGCATGCTTTGCATGGATGTTTGAGTGAGTTTAAGGGAATTCTTGGGGAGTTTAATAGAGTTGTTCCCCTCATTTGAGTTTATCTGTGCCTACACAGACCAGAGGAACCAGAGAGAGCAGCAGTGAGTACTGCTCCAGAGTCGAGCCTGCAGAGTCAGTCCAGATAGCCAGAGGTGAATGGAACTAAACTTAATTCTTTTAATTGAGAAATGGAATGTTTTTTAGCATATATCATGCATCATTGTTATGCAGTAGGTTGATTGCATTAGAATCCACGAATATGTTGCATTGCATAGTTATTTGTTGATGTGGGTGAATGCTGAATGATACAATAGTCTCTGAGAGAAGTCCAGGAGCCTTTGACTACGCCCTGGCAAATATAGAGAAGTCCAGGAGCCTTTGACTACGCCCTGGCAAGTATAGTAAAGTCCAGGAGCCTTTGACTACGCCCTGGCAATGGTAAGTCCATAAGTGTTATATACACATATACATATATAACAGGAAGACCAGGTGCTCGATTCTACGCCCTGGCACGGCAGAGTTACCGGGACTATGTGCTGACAGGTTTACCTTTGATGTGGATTGGCTGTGTTATGATGCATTCCATTATATCATGTTTTAATGATATGTTTTACTGTTCTACTCACTGGGCTATAGAGCTCATCCCACTCCCTTAACCCTAGTTTTGCAGGTTCAGTGTACAGTGTACAGGGAAAGTCCAGCAGAGTACAGGAAGAGAGAAGAGTTTTGTAATAGAATTTTGTGGACATGTAAATTTAAAGAGATGTAACAGTTGTGTATAAAGTTAGAATTGTGCTTGACTTAGTTATTTTTGTGTTGGAAATCTGTTGTATACATGGTCTATTATTATATAACTGTTTTACAGAGTATGTGAAAAACCAGGCTTAACAGGTATGAATCAACCCAGCTAGAGCAAGCTCTAATCAGGGGTACAGAGTACAGAGATAGTGCATGCACAGGTTAAGCCTTGGTCCAGAGAAAAGTTTTTATTTTCACAGAAAATGTATGATCATGTATAATTGTTTACAGGTATTCAGAGAGTATAGCAGGCTTGCTACGGGTTCTGGCGGCCTTAAGCCGATCTGAATCCTAGCGCCGGTGACGGTCCATTTTGGGGTCATTACAGATTGGTATCAGAGGCCTAGGTTCACATGGTCGGACCTATAGAGAGAGTGTCGGGCTCATAGAGGCTAGAGGTAGTCAAGCACAATAGGAAATCATGTCCACTAGGATAGGGTGTTGAGTCCTATCTGTTTCATGTTATGAAATGCCATGAGTTATGTATGTGCATTATTGATATGTGATGTTTGTGTTAAAGTGCTATATTATGTGTTGTTTTCCAGAGTTAAGATGAGAGGAACTCGTCGATCAGCTCGATTGACTAGAGTCCCACCAGATAGTGAGAGACCAGCTGCTCGTCCTCCTGCATTGCCAAGGGCAAGGTCTCAGAGATCTAGCAGGGAAGGTGCGTCAATAGACCCTAGAAGGTCTGTAGACTAGAGCAGAAGAGGTACAGTAAGAGGAGAAAGATCAGAAGAAGTGAGAGAGGCTATGGAGATTGAGCAGTCTAGAGATGAAAGTATGGGCATGGGTAGATCTGAAGAAGGTGTGGGAGAATCCCAGGGAGGCGCTCAGGCCTCAGGTTTTGGCTATCCAGCTTTTTCCCAAGATCTAGAGTATCCAATGGAAGGTATGTCGGAGTACTCTCGTTTTGTCCCATATCCTACATACATGCCATATATGCCTTATCCTCCTTATTACCCACCATATCCGATGTATCCACCCTCCCCTATCCATCCAAGTGCAGCACACCCAGAGCCAAATGAACCACCACCACCAGAACCAGTAGCTCTCGTAGTCCAAATACAGCAGCCTAGCTCATCTGGGGGGAAGTAAGGTGAAAATGACAGAGTACTTGAAATTGGATGCGCCTAAATACAACACGGGAGATGATTCATTTGAATACCTCAGATCAGTTAGGATGATAACCAGTGAGTTGGGAGCTGATGATAGTAGGGCCATTGAGATGGCGGGGTTCACATTAAAATGCAAGAAGGCCAGAGAATGGTTCAAGAATTATGTGGAACCCAGGATGAACAGTATGTTATGGGGAGAGTTCGCCAATGAATTTGCAGGGTGGGCTTTTCCTGACAGTTCCAGGGAGATGAAAGTAATAGAGTTCGAACAGTTGCGACAAATAGATGAGATGAGTGTTGATGAATTCACAGATAAGTTCCTGGATTTGCTTCAGTATGTGGATCAAGCCTATGAGACTGATCAGAAGAAGGCAAGGAGATATACTATGAGACTGCATCCCAGGTATTCTTCCTTGATTCTTCCAGCAGAGAAGGAGAGTTTCCACTCTATAGTAGATGCAGCCAGGAAAATGGAAGCTAGTGCCAATATTCGAAAACAGTCAAAGGCACAGGCTTCGGGTTCTAAGGCCCCCAGTTCAGCAACCTCAGGCAGCAAGAGATGGGATAGAGCAAAAGGGTTAAAGAATAAGTTCTGGAATAAAGCCAAGTCTAATCTGGGAATAGGTAGTGGTTCAAGCTCTGGCACAGCTTATCCAGTATGCAGAAGATGCGGAAGACCACATGGAGGAGCTTGTCGGTTGGGATCTACAGCTTGTTATAGATGTGGACAGGAAGGGCATATTGCTCGGGATTGTCCTCAGATGACTTTTGTGGCACCATCCTAGCATATGAGTTCAGGCAGTGTGGTACAGCCAGTCGTACAGCCAGCAGCTCCAGTCATGCCTCAGAGTAGTGGCAGAGGTAGAGGGAGAGGGGCAGCCTCTACTTCAGCAGCAGGTTCCCGAGATAGAAATCCGGTAGCCCCAGCACGGATTTTCACTGTGACACAGGAGGAGGCGAACACGTCGAACACAGTGGTGTCAGGTAATCTCATCATTGGGTGTTCAGATGTGTATGCTTTGATGGACCCCGATGCTTCTCATTCCTTTATTGCTTCGAGAGCCATAGAGAGATTGGGTTTGATCAGTTTTGAGTTAGAGTATCCTCTCTGGGTCAGTGGACCCAAGTGTGACCCATCAGTGGCAGTGTCAGTCTGTCGTTTCAGTCCAGTGTTCATAGAGGGTAGATGCCTTCCAGCTGACCTTGTGGTTCTAGACTTGACAGATTTTGATGTCATTCTAGGGATGGATTGGCTATCTGCATATAGTGCTACTTTGGACTGTAGAGAGAAGATAGTTAGCCTCAGAGACCAGGATGGGTCAGAGTGTGTCTTCAGAGGAGACAGGAGAGGTACACCCAGAGGTTTGATTTCAGCCCTTCAGGCTCGTCGTTTGCTTAGGAGGGGTTGTCAGGGGTTTCTAGCTCATGTGAGAGAGCTAGACAGATAGGTTAGGGAACCAGTTTCGCTACCAGTAGTCCGAGAGTTTCCAGATGTTTTCCCAGATGAACTTCCAGGACTACCGCCTGGTAGGGAGATAGAGTTTGAGATAGAATTGCTGCCTGGTACCAGACCTATTTCTATTCCTCCCTACAGGATGGCACCAGCAGAGTTAAAAGAGTTAAAAGAGCAGTTGCAGGAATTGGTAGAGAAGGGTTTCATCCGCCCTAGTACCTCACCTTGGGGTGCTCCAGTGCTCTTTGTCAGAAAGAAGGATGGATCCCTCAGACTTTGTATCGACTACAGACAGTTGAACAAGGTCACTACCAAGAATAGGTATCCTCTACCCAGGATTGATGATCTATTTGACCAGCTAGCTGGAGCAGGTTGTTTCTCTAAAATAGATCTGAGATCCGGGTATCATCAGTTGAGAGTCAGAGAAGCCGATGTGCCAAAGACAGCTTTCAGGACCAGATATGGGCATTATAAGTTCTTAGTGATGCCGTTCGGGTTGACTAACGCCCCTGCAGCATTCATGGATCTCATGAACAGAGTTTTCAGCGAGTATCTGGATCACTTTGTTATTGTTTTCATTGATGATATCTTAGTGTATTCTAGAGATGCAGAGGAGCATGTCCAGCATCTGAGGATAGTTCTGCAGACACTGAGAGAGCATGGTTTGTATGCCAAGTTCTCTAAGTGTGAGTTTTGGTTAAGGAGCATTTCCTTCTTGGGACATGTAGTATCAGCAGAAGGGATTGAGGTAATCCTAAGAAGATAGAGACTGTAGCTAACTGGCCCAGACCCACTACAGTGACTGAGATTAAAAGCTTTCTGGGACTGGCCGGTTACTACAGGAGGTTCGTTCAGGACTTCTCAAAGATAGCAGCTCCTATGACCAAACTGACTCAGAAGAACCAGAAGTTTGTCTGGTCAGACCAGTGCGAGGAGAGCTTTGAGGTGCTCAAGAGGAGATTGACAACAGCACCAGTGTTAGCTCTACCTGTCAGTAATGATGATTTCACAGTGTACTGTGATGCGTCTCGAGTGGGATTGGGTTGTGTTTTGATGCAGCAGGATAGGGTGATTGCATATGCTTCTAGACAGTTGAAGAAGCACGAGTTGAATTACCCCACCCATGACCTAGAGATGGCAGCAGTTATTTTTGCACTCAAGATGTGGCGGCATTACCTCTATGGGGTTAAATGCGAGATCTTCACCGATCATAAGATCATAAGAGTTTACAGTACATCTTGAGTCAGAGAACTGAATTTGAGGCAGAGAAGATGGGTAGAATTGCTCAGTGATTATGATTGTAAAATCCAGTATCATCCGGGTAAGGCGAATGTTGTGGCAGACGCCCTAAGCCGGAAGTCACTAGGCAGTTTATCCCATATAGCAGCAGAGCGGAGACCAGTCGTGATGGAGCTTTACAAGCTCTTAGAAGAGGGGTTACAACTAGAGTTGTCTGGTACAGGTGCGTTGATAGCACAGATGAGAGTGATACCTGTGTTTCTGGAGCAGATAGCTCATAAACAGCACGAGGACCTAGAGTTGATGAAAATTGCCAGGACTGTGCAGTCAGGCAACAGTGCAGAGTTCAGATTTGACAGCAAAGGGATCCTCCGTTATGGGAGTCGACTTTGTGTACCAGATAGGAGCAGTGTGAAGGAAGACATTATGAGGGAAGCTCATAATGCGAGGTATAGTGTTCACCCAGGAGCCACCAAGATGTACCAGGATCTGAAAAGGGTCTATTGGTGGCGAGCCATGAAGAAAGAAGTGGCGCAGTTTGTGACAGCCTGTGAGGTTTGCCAGAGGGTGAAACTAGAGCATCAGAAACCAGCTGGAATACTTAACCCACTGTCGATTCCAGAGTGGAAATGGGAGAACATAGCTATGGATTTTGTAGTGGGTTTACCAGCATCGTCCAACAGGATAGACTCTATATGGGTGATTGTGGACAGACTCACGAAATCTGCTCATTTTCTTCCAGTTCGGAGTAACTATTCTGTGGATAAGTTGGCACAGGTCTATCTAGATGAGATAGTGAGATTACATTGAGTTCCAGTGTCTATAGTCTCAGACAGAGGACCTCAGTTTACCTCCAGATTTTTGCGAAGTCTGCAGAGTGCGATGGGCATGAGGTTGGATTTTAGCACTGCTTTCCATCCACAGACTGATGGACAGTCAGAGAGGACCATCCAGACCATAGAGGATATGCTTCGATTGTGTGTGTTAGACTTTGGCGGTTCTTGGAGGCAGCATCTACCTTTGGTGGAGTTTGCCTACAATAACAGCCATCATGCTAGCATAGGGATGGCTCATTATGAAGCTTTGTATGGGAGGAAGTGCAGATCCCCTGTTTGCTGGGAAGAAATAGGAGAGAAGGCTCTTGCAGGGCCAGAGTTAGTAGAGATTACCAGTAGAGTGGTGCCCATAATCAGAGAGAGAATCAGAACAGCTCAGAGCAGACAGAAAAGTTATGCAGACGTTCGCAGGAAGCAGTTAGAGTTTCAGGAGGGTAATATGGTATTACTGAAGGTGTCTCCAATGAAAGGAGTGGTTCATTTTGGAAGAAAAGGTAAGTTAGCTCCACGATACATTGGACCCTTTGAGATCTTGCAGAGGATCGGGAATGTGTCGTATAAGCTGGATTTACCTGCTTCTATGGAGAGAATTCACCCGGTATTTCATGTTTCTATGCTACGGCAGTTTGTGTCAGATCCGAGTCAGGTTCTGAGTGAGCCTGATGTGGAGATTCTGAGAGATCTCACCTAAATAGAGCAGCCAGTATGGATTCTAGACACGCAGATCAGGCAGCTAAGGAACAAGAAAATTCCAATGGTGAAAGTTCTGTGGAACCACCATAATCTAGAAGAATGCACCTGGGAGACGCGGGAGTCTATGCTTCAGCAGTATCCATATTTGTTTTGAGGTTAGTTTCCTCTTTTTTATGTGTTAGTTATTTGTTTTCGGAACATTCGAGGACGAATGTTCTTAAGGGGGGAGAATGTAACACCCGGCTAGAGTCCGGCATCGGAATTCTACTTTCCGATGGAGTTTCGGATGCCGAAAGTCTCTAGAAGGGTTAGATTTATGTTTTTCTAAAATGTTTTGGTATGTTTCATAGTTTTAAAGCATAAGGAAATGAGTTTTTGAGTGAAATGAACCAAGGCAGAAAAGCCAGGTTCGGCCGCCGAAGTTGAGGTTCGGCCGCCGAACATGCATGGCTTTCGGTTTCACGTGTGGCCGCCGAAGGTGGTCTGGCCAGCCACCTATGAAAGGCCCTCAGTCGGTTGAAACGATAAGATCACCGTTTCTTTGACTTGCTGATGTGAGACCCTGTTCTTTTTAGAGTTTTCTTCATGTTTTCATTAAATCATGCAAAGATTTGATTGATTTTTATGTTTATTTGAAGGTTTTGAGTTAGAAACTTGAATTTTGAAGTTTGGAGAGTTTGAAGGAGAGTTGCTCCAAAACTCCACGTTAGGATCGTTCATCTTCTTGGTTTCAAGAGGTAAGTGAAGATCCTGAGCTTGGTTTCATGATTTATGAAAGATTTTTGAGGTTTTGGGGGAGAGTTGCATGAATAGGGTTAAAGGAGAGTTTTTTATCTTTTTGTGAGAAAAGTTTGTTTGTGTGTTATGTGTTTGTGTTGTTGGGGTTTTTAGGCAGTTTCTGACCCCTTTGAGCATATACTTGGGTGTATGCAAGTTGAGTGTTTGAGTTTGAGAGAGTTTTGTGCTTTTGGTGAGAGGCAGAGCAAGTTTCTGCCTTGCGGATGAACTCAGGTTCGGCCGCCGAAGGTACATTCAGCCGCCGAACCCATGAGGAGGTGGCTTCGGCTGCCCAAGCTTGCCTCCGAGCTTTTGGACTTTCGGCTCTGGAGGGGAGTTCGGCCGCCGAAGGTTAGAGACTTTCGTCTCTGGAGTGCCTTTTCGCCTCCGAAACTTGCCCCCGAAAGGGTTCGGCTGCCGAAAGTAGAGCTTCGGCCGCCGAAGGTGCATGAGTTTCGTCTCTCGAGAGGACTTTCGGCCGCCGAACCTGCCGCCGAAAGTGTTCTGTCCAGCCTTCTCTTGCATGCTTTGCATGGATGTTTGAGTGAGTTTAAGGGAATTCTTGGGGAGTTTAATAGAGTTGTTCCCCTCATTTGAGTTTATCTGTGCCTACACAGATCAGAGGAACCAGAGAGAGCAGCAGTGAGTACTGCTCCAGAGTCGAGCCTGCAGAGTCAGTCCAGATAGCCAGAGGTGAGTGGAACTAAACTTAATTCTTTTAATTGAGAAATGGAATGTTTTTTAGCATATATCATGCATCATTGTTATGCAGTAGGTTGATTGCATTAGAATCCACGAATATGTTGCATTGCATAGTTATTTGTTGATGTGGGTGAATGCTGAATGATCCAATAGTCTCTGAGAGAAGTCCAGGAGCCTTTAACTACGCCCTGGCAAATATAGAGAAGTCTAGGAGCCTTTGACTACGCCCTGGCAGGTATAGTAAAGTCCAGGAGCCTTTGACTACGCCCCGGCAATGGTAAGTCCACAAGTGTTATATACACATATACATATATAACAGGAAGACCAGGTGCTCGATTCTACGCCCTGGCACGGCAGAGTTACCGGGACTATGTGGTGACAGGTTTACCTTTGATGTGGATTGGCTGTGTTATGATGCATTCCATTAGATCATGCTTTAATGACATGTTTTACTGTTCTACTCACTGGGCTATAGAGCTCATCCCACTCCCTTAACCCTAGTTTTGCAGGTTCAGTGTACAGTGTACAGGGAAAGTCCAGCAGAGTACAGGAAGAGAGAAGAGTTTTGTAATAGAATTTTGTGGACATGTAAATTTAAAGAGATGTAACAGTTGTGTATAAAGTTAGAATTGTGCTTGACTTAGTTATTTTTGTGTTGGAAATCTGTTGTATACATGGTCTGTTATTATATAATTGTTTTACAGAGTATGTGAAAAACCAGGCTTAACAGGTATGAATTAACCCAGTTAGAGCAAGTTCTAATCAAGGGTACAGAGTACAGAGATAGTGCATGCACAGGTTAAGCCTTGGTCCAAAGAAAAGTTTTTATTTTCACAGAAAATGTATGACCATGTATAATTGTTTACAGGTATTCAGAGAGTATAGCAGGCTTGCTACGGGTTCTGGCGGCCTTAAGCCGATCTGAATCCTAGCGTCGGTGACGGTCCATTTTGGGGTCGTTACACCTAAAAAAAAAAAAAACATTCAAACTTCTATTATTTCCAGCCGCCTTCCTTCTTCTTCATCCTCCAAACCAAAACGCTGCAACTGCACTGCTGCGGCACCACTGGCTGCGCCGCTGCGGCACCTTCATCCCCCTTCAAAGTATTTTCCGGTCGCCAGTACGGCACGTGCCCGTTGTCGTACCGTCCCTCCGCCCCTAGTCTTAGCTATCGAAGGTTTAGTCTTTTTATGGGATTTTGGAGTCCTTAAGAGGTGGATTCTTCTGTATGTGCAATCTTTTGATGATGACAGCCTCAACTTAGCCGTCTTTGCTCCTAGTTGGATCACAGTTCTCCTGTGCGACAACTGGACTTCTTTCTCCAACGTGATGACGATTGGTTTCTTTCTTCTCAAGCAACTCTAGGGTTTCTACCCCTTGGGCCTTAGGCTTCGGATTTCCAATCTATTGTTTTTATGGGTGGGCCTTAGATGGCTGAACTTTTTCAGCCTTTTCCTTATATTTTGGATATATTACTTTTAGCCATTAGGCCTTATCAATGAATTCCCTCTATCTTTAAGAAAAAAAAAAAATAAAACGCAAGCCGCATGTATTCTCTTTATAGCACTCTATTGAGATGTAATGTTGCTTGGTTTCCATTTGATAGTCAATTTGTTTGGAAGTGAGCATGAGACAGAGCTTGAGGCCCTCCAAAGTCCTGTGCATGTAAGAGCTACCTGATGAGGGGATCTCCAAAGCAAAAATGCTTGAGTTGAAGGTAGCAGCCTCTCATATTGAAGATTGATGGAAGATATTGTGGAAAGCTTGAAATCCATTATCGATTCTCACAATTCTCTTGTAGGGACTATGGATGATGTCAATGATGGTGCCAAGAAAACAATGAACACTATGAGAGAACCTGTACGAATTTGAAGGGAAAATGAATATATTGGTGAGAGCTGCTATTGATTCTAATATGTGTTCTAAGAGCTAGGTGAGGCTATAATTGTAGAGCCAAGAGCTTTTGAGGCGCCCACCCAAGATGTAAAAAAAAATAGACAATTTCCTCTCTGATATGAAATTAAATCTAAATACTACTAAACGTCACTCCAACAAAGACCATAACACCTACGCATTTGGCTAATGATGCTAAAGTGTGATGGCTTACTAAAGTGAAAGAGAAAATAGAAAGACAATGCTCAATTCTTAGTATGAATCATCAAAGATGAACTAAAAGCACAATTATACTCTAAGAACGTGACAATAAGCATGATGCAAATTGAGTTAACTGCAATAAAAAGTTCAAAAACCAAAACAAAAAGAGGGGAAATTTCAATACAATTTTCAAATTGGGCATACCACAAAATGCACTAGGTAAAGTTCCTGCCTCCCCCGGCTATCACTGCATAACATTAATCCAACAAACAAGACACTTTAGTACCATTACTGCTGCTTACATGACTGTTCCTCATGCAAAATTGCTGAGGGATTCAGCTTCATTTTGAAGTAGACAGGAATCAAAAAGCCAATTTAGCGCCATCACTAGTGGTCATAAGGCTGTACCTCCTCATGCAATGACATGCAACTTTACCTTGCAGAAGACAGGAACCATGCATTGAATCTGGAAAGAGACTCCTCTTTGTCTTGCAGCACACATAACAATTGGGTGGAATTTAAAAATAAATTAATAAATAAATAAATCACACATATAATGTCTAGTTTCTCTACTTCACTAGAGAATGCTGGGTAACAAGCTCCTTTTTTTTAGTATCCAGGAGATGGACTTTTTACCAGTGAGTTTTAAACCCTCACAAACGCTTAAAAATGAATACAAGTATACTGGTATAGCTGCATCTAAAAGAATTTTCCACAGTAATTCTAATTTAATTAAAAAGGTGAAGAATCCAATCAACTATGGAACTTCAGGGGAAAAAAAATTACCCAAATTATGAACGAAATAAAATTTCTGCACTAATGGTATTTTTTGCTCATATAGATCAAATATAAAGACCTGAGTAGTTCAAGAATCACCAAACAAATAGGGGCACCTTCTTTTCAGTCTTCTGCTCTTCTTAAAAACTGGTAATGGAACAGGAGAATAACAAATCAATCGCAAGGAATTGGAGATTCCGCAATCTATGCCAGGGGAAAAAAAGGATAAAATTGAAACCAAAAAAGATCATATAAAATATTGAACTTGAACTGAAAATTAATTTTTAAAAATTATATAAAAGAAACTCGCCTGTGGAGATGCAAATGAAAGAAACAGAGACAAAAGTGACGTTAGAGGGAGATTTGTTCATGAATCAGGAGAGGGGTCGTGTTGATGGGATGCAAGGCAGACGGATAAAGAAAGCTGGGCCCGCTGGCACTGAGACCTTTTCAGCGCAGTCCCGCCGCTAGCACAAAGGCTGCGAACCACCTCCAACTCTTCAGGACAAGCCACAGACACGACGCACTGGGCCAAGGCACGATTCAAGTGGCGACAGGACATTTCGCGTCCGAGACCCGGCGAAACACGCCGGTGGCACTCGCACAGCGCCTGATGCAGCCTCTGGCACTCCACTGGAATGGCTGTGGATTCAGCCGGCGGCATCTACTACCGGTTTGGGCTTTAGATTGCCTGGGTTACGAGTTATAACAGAAGAGGGCAGTAGATGGAGCAATGCCCATTTAAAATTTGGGAAATTACAAAAACAACAAGCTTACGTTTAACTCCTGTTTCTGATTTAATTTGATGCTACTGTTATTATTTCTTTGGTTTTATAATTTTTATTTTTAATAATTACTTTAAAAAATTATTTATTTTTTTATATTATAATAATATATAAATTACTTATTATAATAATATATAAACTACTAATTATAATTTTTTTACTTTTATTTTATTTTTTAAAATTTTTTTAATATTAAATAAAGCTTAACATCTTAAAAAATAGTATAATTAAAAAAATTAATAAAAAAATTATATTTTTTAATAGATATAAAAAATAAAATAAATAAAATTTATGAGATGAATAGAGTTGATAATAAATAAAATATAATTATTAATTCATATTTTTTAAGTACAAAATATATATATATATATATATATATATATATATATATATATATATATATATATATATATATTAAGTTGTTTTATTGATTTTTTTGGCTATATGATTTATTTTGTATTAAATTTGTCCCATAATTTTGATTAATTTTATTTTTTTACATATAAAAAATTATTAATTTTTCAATTGTTAAAAATATTAAATTATATTAAATATAATAGATATTTTAAATATTTTAAAAATAATAATTAATAAAATATTTTAAAAATAAAATAAAATAATATTATAATAGTGAATTTATATATTATTTTAACATAAAAAATAAACAATAATTTTTAGACGATAAAAAAAATAATAAAAATTATAAAATAGAAAAAATAGTACCTTATAATATAATTTTTACATCTACAATTTTTAATAACATTTAAAAATTATTATTGTTTATTAATAGTATAATTCGATAAACTATTATTTTGACACTTATTAAATTATAAACTTTTAAAAAAATTAATGAAATTATAGATTTTTTTAATTTTTCTTTTGTAAAATTTCTCTTTTCTACTCTCTAAATATATATATATGTATAAAATTTTTGTGGTTACTTGGTTTCGGACAAAATAAAATTTGATAAAATTTTTTTATTAAAAAATAAAATAAATTTTATGTTTTTTTAGTATAAATTTACGTAATTGATTCCTATTTTTGGAAAGTAATCATATTGAAAATTGTTATTTCAAAAATATAAATATGTTTTATGATAGTAAAAATTATATTTTATTATATTATTTATAAGAAAATAAATTTATATTTTAAATTGTTAATTTACATCTATGAAAATGTTATTAATTTTTATTAGTTTAATAATTTTTTGTAAATAATTACTTTACATAAATGTATTTATTGCATATAAATTTATAAAATCTATAATAGAAATATCATAGATTTCGATTTTAATTTTGTAAAAAATTATAATATTTTTATACTTATTTTTAAAAAATGTTAATATTTTATATTTTTTATAATACAATTAAATACCTTTAAAAAAATTAAAATAAAATATAAAATTTTCATAATATATGTGATGGGACATAACAATGACCCAAAATAAGGCATGAGTTATCACCGTAAAACAGGATCATGTGACAAGAGTCTAAAAGGGTGACATAAGATCCATCAATAAAAAAGAAAACCCGGACACCATAGCGTTTGATTCTTCACCAAAACTCGCCCTTTTTTTAGTAGAATGAGACTTCATGAAAAGTTATCATTAGCGGATACAATCCAGCGGATCCCATTGCACCTATAATCGCAGGATCCCTGATTCAACTAGCTGGTGTCGGTCAAATTTTAGGAGATTCGATAACCAACTCCACCTTGTTACATCGGCACCCTGTGCCTACCGTTATAACTCCTTATCTACCTAGTCGATCCTACTATGTGTTTATAAGGGCTAAGATCTTAATTAAGATTACTACTTGATTTTGTGAACTTATTAGTGAATGTTACCATATTTGCATCTACTAGCTTGTAATTGTTTACTTGATTATCTATATATGTGAACTTGTTTGTTTTATTATGTTATTTGTTTGCTATCACCTACTGAGCACTAGCTCAGCGTGTTGGTTTTTACCTCACGCAGGTTGTAGATAAAGTAGGCACGCGAAGTTCATCAGAGGTCTACATCAGATATCAAGGCCATTATCATAGCTGGTTGTTTTGAGTCTAGCTAACGCGCACAAAATCAAGGTACGCATTCTTACACACTCATTATGAGTTCTAAGCAATTCATTATATTCGCCCATTCTATCAGTTTACTGATTTGAGCGTCAGAGTGGCTGTCCATAGGCACTAACCACCTCACATACTCTCTTTTGTAGATTGACCAATCGCGGTTCAGCTTTATTTTAGCCACATCATTTGGTTTTGTCGCCGAGAAATCCTTTGAATTCTTCCTATTCATTTGTATTAAAACTGGTCTTCTATTTCACTTTCTCTTAGAAAAGACTCCTTTCTTTTCTTCTATTCTCTAAATGGCTGACAATTCACGACCTACTACTAAGATTGCTACAAACAAAGGGGCCATCATCTCTTCCACCCCTGGCAGTGGACAAAACACACCCTTTATGATCAATGAGCAGACCTTAATAATTTAAATAACGAGCAAATGTTCCAGTACATCAAAAGGCTGTAGGCCACTCTTAAGCAATATAAGGCTCGAGAGGAGGCCTCATTTATGCCTCCCAGGATAAGGGAGGAAGTTTCCATTGAGACCCCAAGGACTCGGACGGAAACGATCTAAATGCAGTCCAAAAGGAAGGCCAAGCTAGAGAATGAGGAATCATCGAACGAGGCTCCAAAGGACGTCAATTAGAAGCTAGTCCAAGCTGTGCAAAGGTACCTAAAGGAACAAGAGAAGGACTATGGACTGCATGATACCTCGCCCCTGTCAGAAGAGATCCTAACAGAAAATTTCCCTTCCAAGTTCAAGCTGTGAAGCTTGGACAAGTATAACGGAATACCTGATCCCATAAGTCACTTGGCAATCTTCATGACAATGATACAGCTTCAAAACATCGATGACTTTGTGTTGTGCCGAGTGTTTCCGTCCACACTCATAGGTTTGGCTCAGAAGTAGTATCAACATCTAAGCACAAGTTCTATTCATAATTTTACACAGTTTGCCATTTTGTTTAAGTCTAGATTGCATAGCTCCTAAAAAACTCTTCTCTGACTTATGGAAGATCCTCCAAGTAGAGGGTGAGTCTTTAAGGAGTTTCATTTCACATTTCAATATTGAAGCGATACAGGTAGAAGAATTAAATCATGAAATACATGTGAGACACTAAAAAAGGGAACTTGTAACATCCAATTTATGGACTCATTGATCAATAATCCCACTGCTACCTATTAGCAGCTAATGGATAAAGCTCAGAAATATATAAGGCTTGATAATAAGGTCCAGGCACTGAGAGAAGACAAGAGGATGAGTCAAAAGCCGATCCAAAAGCTGGAGAGGCGAGGGTATGAAGGAGACTGTAGGAACTATCCAGTGTCCCGAGGAAGGAATGACCGAGGTAAGTACAAGAATTATACTCCATTGATTGACTCACGGACACACATCTTAATGTGGATCAGGAAAAACGATAAAGAGGTCAGATGACCTTCTAAGCTCAATCTGAGAAAGCTAAAAGATCAGACAGGACCAAATACTAACGTTTCCATAAAGATCATGCACATACAACGGAGGAAAGTTGGCAGCTAAAAGATGAGATCAGAGATTAATAAGGGACGGTACGTTTCTAAAGTTTGCTAGAAAGGACAGAGAAGAGAGGAGGTCTGAGCCTGAGGTAAGAGCTCCTGAGAATACTCCTGATAGTGAACCTGTATGGATTATACATGTGATTGCAAGAGAATCCAATAATGGCAAGGGAAAGAACAAGAGCACTGCTGAAGTTGTCTTGTCTGTAGAGCAGGAACTGTGGGCAAAATAGGAAATAAAGTTCAAACCTACAGAGAAGGTGACAGTGTTTTTCCAAAATGACCCGCTAGTTATCAGTATCCGACTAAATAAATATGAGGTGAGACAGGTCTTGGTCGACACAAGTAGCTCCATCAATCTTATCACTCTAGATATTTTTAATAAGCTAGTTTTAGATAAGAACAACCTTGTTAAATTCTCCTATCCGTTAGTAGGGTTAAGGGATAAAACTGTGGCAGTATTGAGCACCATCAATCTCCCTCTTATGTTGAATGACGAGGAGTACAAGCGAGAGCTGTATGCAGAGTTTATGGTGGTGGACATCCCACTCACCTACAATGTAATACTCGATCGCCCAGTCTTAAATTGTCACAGGATAGTTATTAACATGGGTACTATGTGTTTAAAGTTAACAGCTCCAGGAGGATTAACTATTATTCGAGGCAGCTAAAAGTCAACTTAAGAATGCTACAAGCACTCCATAAAAAGCCTTAGAAATGCAACGATGCCCTTCGATCTATTGGAAAAATTAGACTCCCACATAAAACTAGAACCAACAGACACGATGGAAGAATTCTAGTTAAGAATAGATAAAAATATGCAACAAGTATTGACCCAACTCTTATCACCTATAAACTGTCTATTGTCGAGACAATAAAACCAATATAACAAAAGAAAAGAAAGTTTGCATCGAAGAGGAAGTAGGTGATTAAGGAGGAGGTTAATAAACTCTTAAGTGCAGGGTTGATAAAGGAGGTCCAGTATCCTACATGGCTTGCCAATGTAGTACTAGTTAAGAATGCAAACGAGAAGTGGAGAATGTGCGTGGACTTTGTCGACTTGAAGAAGGCATGTCCAAAGGATACTATCCATTCCCGTCCATCGATAGGTGATCAGTCCAAATTTAGACCATTTTATCATGATGTTATTGATGTTAATTTACACTTTTTCTGCCTAATTTTGTGATTTTGATCTTATTTTGTAGATGTAAAGAGGTCATTTGGAGAAAATGCCCTTAAAACTGCCTAAAATGGAACAAATGAGAGCAAGCAAGCCAAGTTGCAACTGAAGAGGAGATAAACAAGGAATTCAAATTTCAAATCTCCAAGAGCATTCAAAATTCAAAATTCAAGATTCAGCTTATTAAGGAAAGTGCTAAATAAGGAAAGTGGCAAATAAGGAAAGTGCAGTCAGCAGAGCAATTTGAAATTTAAATTTCAAATCTTCAAGAATCCCTTTCCTTATTAAGGAAGCCAAATCTCAAGAAGATGCACATTCAAAATTTGAAATTCAAAATTCAGCTTGTTAAGGAAGCCAAATAAGACATACTTGCTCCCCAAGTCTTGCACATTCAAAATTCAAAATTCAAAAAGAGGCTCCACCTCACTAATGTACACTTGGACAGCAACTTGGGTAGCAAGGAAGACCAACTTGGGCAGCAAGGAAGACCAACTTGGGCAGCAAGGAAGACCAACTTGGGCAGCAAGGAAGACCAACTTGGGCAGCAAGGAGACCTAGGGCAACACTTTCAATTATAAAAAGACACATAAGGAGCCTCTCCAGGCTTTTTCTACTCTCCATTGGATACACATACGGGATTGCAAGTGGCCACATCTCTTCTTCATCTCTTTCTTTATTTTTTGTTTTGTTTCAGCCATGAGTGGCTGAAACCTTTATTTCTCGTTGAAGATTGGTTGAAACTTTAGTTGTTTTATGAATTGGAAGATCTGAACATACATTGTTTATCTTTTGTTTTTCGATATTTATGCAATTTCATGCTTAATTCCATTGTTGCTTTGTTATTTAGATCAATAAGGGCAATTGAATCTTGATTGCAAGGTAATAATTTGTTAGTTTGGATAGTTTTAAGTCCGTAATTGCTTAGATTATTCAAACACAAGTAACTCTTGGTGTAAAAACTAAGGAAATTGCATGATCTAGCGATATCACCATGCGTTTGGGTAGCTAGAATTAGGTCTCTCTATTTCTTAATGCAATTGACAATTGTTAGATGCCAAAGGCCCAAGGACGTTCCTTGGCAACTTATTGATTAGTGATTAGTTAGAGGACGTTCCCTAATTAATTTATACTGAAGGTGGGATATGGTGGTGAGAAGCGTCTTCTATCTCCACAACTAATTTATTGAATTAAACAAAGGAACCTAAGTATCAATGATCAATCTCAATAACTGAAATGGATCCAATTCTTCGACTAGAGCTTTTCTCATATTTGAATTTCTTTATTTTATTATTCGCTTTACTTTATTGCTTTCATTATTAGTTTAATTGAATCAATATCAAAACCCCCCCTGTATTTTACTTTTAGTTTATTTACCTTCAGTTTATTTTACTTTCAGTTTATTTTCTTGGTCTTGATAAGGAAAATAGGTAAGTATCAATTCCCTATGGATTCGATCCTTTTGCCACTATCTACAATTATAAAATTGTTGATAACCAAAAAGGTTATTTTTGACCGGCTTCGACAACCGCACAGTAAAGAATTGGCACCGTTGCCGGGGAGTTGATTTAACTAATTTATTCTTTTATGACTAGATCTGGACACAAGGAAACTCTGTCTTACGATCCAGAAATTGAGCGACTGATAAAACGACTTGGGAAGCAAGTCACCACCGAATTTGCCACAGAGGAGCTTGCCATCGCATAATTGATTCATGGCTAAGGTAAGTACATCTATTCTCATTGCTCAAATTTCTGAACTAACCTCTGCTGTAAAAAGTTATGTCATAGGTCAAGCTCAATAACTCCAGCAATCTCGGCTATGTGGGATTTGCGCACATGTAGGACACCCAACTGATCAATGTCCTATACTTCATGAGGATGACCAGCAAGTACATGCATTTGGAGGATTCAATAGCTAGCCTAGACATGATCCATACTCTAACACATACAATCCAGGTTGGAGAGACCATCCGAACTTCAGTTATGCAAAGGCTAACAACTACCAAAATTATCAAAGAAATCAAGTCCAACTAGCACCTCCAAGTTTCAATATGCACCTTGAGGAGATGATGAAGACATTGGCAAATTCTGTGCAAAGCTTCCAACAACAGATGGACCAAATAGCCACCTCAGTAAGTGCGATCATATTAAAAAGTGAGGAAGAGCTTCAAGATGTCAAGGCTGATGATGGAAGTTCGCAAGTACAAGAACAAGCTGCTGAAGAAAAACAACAAGAAAACTATTTGTCCAAACAAACTGGTCAAACAGAACCTGTTGATGGTTTAGATATCATTGATTGTTTGAGCCAATAAGATTTTTATATAAATCAAGATGATATGCTAAACAATGATTTTTGCAGGGAGGCTAGCCAAAAAGATGAAGAAAGCCAAAAAGAGCTAAAACTGAAAGCTAAAGTCTGCAGCATTCAGCAGGTGGACTGCGACCAAACGCAGAAAGACAAAGGTCCACCTGCACCTCTTCAGCCCAGCCCATAGACAAGCCATGGAGCACCCGCCCCACTTTAGAAAGTGAAAGTCAAATCGCCCAAACCACCAGATAAGGTAGAATTTATTTTGCTCGAATTCAGTACCAAATTGCAACCACCTATGGAGAAATATGAATTGGAGTTCGAAGTACTGCTCAATCATCTCAAAAAATGCAAACATAAGGGCTAGAGACACACCTCACCTGAAAGAGGAGAAGCTAATCATATTACTTCATGAGTACATGAAAGAAATAGGATGGGCTATGACCAAATCAAAAGGCATGCTACACTTTTTACTTAATTCAGTTGGTACCCTTTTCCCTCCCCCAATTACTTGAGCCTTGATCAAGTGGAGAAGGTCCAGCCCGTGACCTTAAACCAGGGCGCTACTGGGAGGCAACCCAACATAGGCAACTTGCCTAGTGGATCGCACCATACAAACCACACCAGGGGAGTACTCAGTTTCCTTTGAACTTTAATTTTTTCAATACATTGAGGAAAATGCATGAATTAGGTGTGGGGGTGCATATCTCTGAACTTTTATTTTTAGTCCATTTTTGCTTTAATTCTTAGTTTGAATAGCCACAGTTTGATTTTTTTTATTTTTGCTTTCAATACACACACATATAGCCACAATTTTTTTTTCTTTTTTTTTTTTCTGTTTTGATATGCTTTACTCAAACACATAGACTATGTTGGATGAGCTTTCTTTCCATGACCCCATTGATGTGATGACTCTTTAAACTTAAGTTGAATTAATTGTAGTGAGTTGTATTCATTTTTGGGAATTTCCTTTTGAATTGAATCTTTGAGCTTGCCATGGTGAAAAATATATATTACTCATTAGAGAGAATAAATTGAAAGATGTGTGAATAAACTTAATATGGCTTATTTTAGCAATTGGTGTTGATTTTCCCAACTCATTGAGAAAGAAATTCAGTAAAGGCAAAGACTTCAAACACTCAAATTAAACTGTTCCAATGATTGAAAGACTATGAACAGAGCTAGTAGCCACTTGAACAGGTGACCAACTGAGTAACTGGGGGTGGGTATCATCAATATGTACTTTCACGTCAAAAGGTTGGTGACTTTTTCAAGCAAGAATAAAGTGCAAAAAGCTGAATTAAGTGCTTCAAGTTAAAGGCAAGTCACTCTGAAAGCTAGAAAGAGTCTTAACTGAACAAGAACATGTGCATATATAATCTCTCTCTTGAGTAAAACAAATACTAGCCATGGTAGGTAAAGGGAGATAAGGACAGAAGGTGAGTAACCTTGGTGCATACATTCTTCACTGCAATGCTTCAAAGTAGGGGTCTAGAGTAAGAACTTAAGTGGAAATAAAGGATCAAGTAGCAAAGAGAGCTTGTTTGACTAAGTTTATTTGCTTGGGGACAAGCAAAAGGCTAGATGTGGGGATATTTGATCAGTCCTAATTTAGACCATTTTATCATGATGTTATTGATGTTAATTTACACTTTTTCTGCTAATTTTGTGATTTTGATCTTATTTTTCAGAAAATAGTGTAAAGAGGTAATTTGGAGAAAATGCCCTTAAAATTGCCTAAAATGGAACAAAGGAGAGCAAGCATGCCAAGTTGCAACTGAAAAGGAGATAAATAAGGAAAGTAATTTGAAATTCAAATTTCAAATCTCCAAGAGCATTCAAAATTCAAAATTCAAGATTCAGCTTATTAAGGAAAGTGCTAAATAAAGAAAATGGCAAATAAGAAAAGTGCAGTCAGCAGAGCAATTTGAAATTCAAATTTCAAATCTTCAAGAATTCCTTTATTTATTAACGAAGCCAAATCTCAAGAAGATGCACATTCAAAATTTGAAATTCAAAATTCAGCTTGTTAAGGAAGTCAAAGAAGACATACTTGCTCCCCAAGTCTTGCACATTCAAAATTCAAAATTCAAAAAGAGGCTCCACCTCACTAATGTACACTTGGGCAGCAACTTGGGTAGCAAGGAAGACCAACTTAGGCAGCAAGGAAGACCAACTTAGGCAGCAAGGAGACCTAGGGAAACACTTTCAATTATAAAAAGACACATAAAAAGCCTCCCCAGGCTTTTTCTACTCTCCCTTGGACACACATACGGGATTGCAAGTGGCCACATCTCTTCTTCATCTCTTTCTTTATTTTTGGTTTTGTTTCAGCCATGAGTGGCTGAAACCTTTATTTCTAGTTGAAGATTGGTTGAAACTATCTGTAACGACCCGAAAACCGAACCGCTACCGGCGCTAGGATCCAGATCGGCTTAAGGCCGCCGGGACCCGTAGCAAGCCAAACATTCATCCTGTAAACCTGCTTAATCTCATACATGATCAACACATACATAAGAATTTTTGAACTTTTCTTTTCATTCAATCACCAAACTCAACCTGTGCATGCACTATTCATATACATAATCATCAACCCCACACTGGAGTCCTCAACAAAGCTCCAATGGGGTAACATAACATATAGTGAGTTTGGCTTACTTAAAACATCATTAAACCATTACATTTGAAAGATCATGTAAACAAAGGGATTACATACAAACTAGGGTCAAGCACGACTATGATCCTCAATAACATCATTACATTATATAACTGATTAATACTATTCATTACATTTCAATATTTATCATGTCCACCACTAGCTATTATATGACCATGACTTTACTCTTCTTGACCTCCTGGTCTATCCCGTACCTGCAAACCTGGGGTTAAGGGAGTGGGGTGAGCTACTAAAGCCCAGTGAGCAGAATAATAAAACATGGTATTTAAAACATATGATATCATGGAATGCATCACAATACAAACAAATCACATCAAGGATGAACTTGTCACCATTTAGCCCTCTACATAATCCAATCATGCCAGGGGCGTAGTGCAGGCCACACCTGGTCTTTCTCTTATACATAACATAACATACATAACCAATTGTGCCGGGGGCGTAGTGCAGGCCACACCCGGTCTTTCTCTTACATAGTGACAGGGGCGTAGTGCAGGCACGCCTGGACTTCCATATCATATCATCATGTCATAACTTATGAGGGCTAATGGATCATTCAACATTCATCCACATCAACAACATATTATGCAATGCAACATATTCGTGAATTCTAATGCAAACACCCTAATATATCTCATGGCATTCGTGATGCGTGAATCATGCTAAAACATTCATTTAATTTCTCAATTTAAAACATTAAGTTTAGTTCCACTCACCTCTAGCTAGCTCCGACAAGACACTGAAGCAGCTGACTCACTGCTGGGGTCCTCGATTTCTCGGGTCCAAACCTACACAGGTGGACTCAAATGAGGGACCAAACATACATGAACATGACTCTAAAATACTCCCCAAAAACCCCCTAAAACACCATGAAACAATCACATAAATCATGCAAAAGAAGGCTGAGCAGGGCACTTTCGGCGGCAGGTTCGGCGGCCGAAAGTCCCTCCAGAATCGAAAGTCATGCACCTTCGGCGGCACTTTCGGTGGCCGAAGGTTCCCTCTAGAGACGAAACTCATGCATATTCGGCGGCACCTTCGGCGGCCGAAACTCCCTTCCAGAGCCGAAAGTCCACTTTCGGGGGCAGGGTTCGGCAGCCAAAAGTTGACCTCCACAGGCAGGTTCGGCGGCCGAAAGAGCCTTTGGCTGCCGAACCTGAGTTCTCCCAAAGGGCAGAAACTCAGCTCCAACATGCACAAAAGCCTCTCAACTCAAACCATCAAGCATTTACCTAGTCTACAACATGCAAACTCAAGCCAACAAGCACATAGGGGTCTCAAACTAACTTAAACTCCAACCAAAACACATCAAGCATACACATACCACCCACATTGCTCATAAACATAACATAAACTCATAAATTCAACAATAACCTAAACATGCATTTCTACCCCATAAATCTTCATAAAACTAGTTTAAAACATGCAAGGAAGGTCGGATCTAAGCTTACCTCTTGAAGATCGAGAGGAAAGACGATCCAACTCGGAGATGGGGGAGATCTCGCTCCTTGGGTCTCCAAGCTTCAAAACTTGCTCTTTTGCTCAAATATCTTCAAACCAAGTGAAAACTCATAAGAAAATCATGAAGATTCGAAGGAAGAAACTCAAAATAGATGAGGGACGGTGGAGAACTCACCTTGGCAGAAAACGGGGAGAAAAGCTCACCCGTTCGGACATGGGGACCCTTTTATAGGTGGCTGGCCAGGCCACTTTCGGGGGCCTAACGTGCCTCCGCATGCATGCCATATTCGGTGGCCGAACATAAGGTTCAACGGCCAAACATAAGGTTCGGCGGCTGAACCTAGACTTCCCTCACTTATGCCTTCGGGGGCCTAAAGCACTCCCGAAGCGCATGCATGTTCGGCAGCCGAACTTGAGGTTCGGCGACCGAACCTGAGTCTTCCTCTCAAGGCTATTTTCATTCAAAACTCATTTCCTTTCTTGCTTAAAACCATAAAATACATTAAAACATTTTATGAAAACATGGCTTTACCTTCTAGAGGTTTCCGACATCCGAGATTCTACCGGACGGTAGGAATTCCGATACCGGAGTCTAGCCGAGTATTACATTAGTTATTTTATGGATTGGGAGATCTGAACATACATTGTTTATCTTTTGTTTTTCAATATTTATGCAATTTCATGCTTAATTCCATTGTTGCTTTGTTATTTAGATCAATAAGGCCAATTGAATCTTGATTGCAAGGTAATAATTTGTTAGTTTGGATAGTTTTAAGTCCATAATTGCTTGGATTATTCAAACACAAGTAACTCTTGGTATAAAAACTAAGGAAATTGCATGATCTAGCGATATCACCATGCGTTTGGGTAGCTAGAATTAGGTCTCTCTATTTCTTAATGCAATTGACAGTTGTTAGATGCCAAAGGCCCAAGGACGTTCCTTGGCAACTTGTTGATTAGTGATTAGTTAGAGGACGTTCCCTAATTAATTTATGCTTAAGAAGGGATATGGTGGTGAGAAGCGTCTTCCATCTCCATAACTAATTTATTGAATCAAACAAAGGAACCTAAGTATCAATGATCAATTCCAACAACTGAAGTGGATCCAATTCTTCGACTAGAGCTTTTCTCATATTTGAATTTCTTTATTTTATTATTCGCTTTAGTTTATTGCTTTCATTATTAGTTTAATTGAATCAATCTCAAAACCCCCCCCCTTTATTTTACTTTTAGTTTATTTACCTTCAGTTTATTTTACCTTCAGTTTATTTTACTTTCAGTTTATTTTCTTGGTCTTGATAAGGAAAATAGGTAAGTATCAATTCCCTGTGGATTCGATCCTTTTACCACTATCTACAATTGTAAAATTGTTGATAATCAAAAAGTTTATTTTTAACCGGTTTCGACAACCGCACAATCAATAGGTTAGTAGACTTTACGTCGGGACATAAAGTGGTTTCTTTTCTTGATGCTATTTCAGGTTACCACCATATCTTGATATGCAAAAGATATATAAAAAACCGCATTCATCACCGACGTAGGACTTTTCTATTATAAGGTGATGTCATTTGGACTAATGAACACAGGGATGACCTACCGAAGGCTGGTGTTAGACATCTTTAAGGACATGGTGAGGTCAACGGTTGAGGTATACGTGGATGATATGGTAGTAAAAAGCTGATCCTGAGAAGATAATCTAGACGATATCCAAAAGGTCTTTGACGTACTGGATAAGACAAGTATGAAGCTTAATTCTAATAAATGTACCTTCAGGATAAAAGCTGAAAAGTTTCTAGGGTATATAGTCTCAGATAGAGGTATAGAAGCAAATCCGAAAAAAATAAAGCCATCCAATATATGGAGGTACCTAGAACCATAAATGATGTACAAAAATTGAATGAGCAGGTCATGACTCTTGGCTGATTTATATCATGATCGGCCAAAAGATGTATTCTGTTCTTTAAAGCTTTAAAAGGTAAAAAATAAATTTGTATGGGGAAAGAATGTGTAGAAGCGTTTGAAAATTGAAAAGATTTTTTATCGTCTCCTCCTTTGCTAAGCTCGCTTATCAAGGGCGAGGTCTTATTTTTATATTTGTCTGTGACGCAGAAAATAGTAAGCTCTATGCTTATTCAAGAGGATAAAGGGGAGCAAACCCCAGCCTACTATGCCAGCCAAGTCTTGAAGGGGGCGGAGTTGAATTATCCACCTCTTGAGAAATTGGCGTTTGCAGTCCTGATGTCTGCCAAAAAGTTGAATCCCTATTTTGAGTGACATACCATAGAGGTCAGAAAAAATTATCCCTTACGAAAGGTACTCTATAGGCTAGAATTGTCAGGGTGATTGTCCACCTAGGCAGTAATATTATTAGCCTTCGACATCAGATATGTCCCTAGAAATTCGATGAAAGCTCAAGCAATAGCTGATTTCATTGTAGAGATTACTCCACCTCTAGAGACTTTAGAACTTCCCCTTGAGGAATGGAAAATCTGGGCGGACGGTGCTTCTGGAGTTGGGGGCTCAAGAATTGGAATCCTCCGGGATAAAGCTGCACTACGCGGCAAAGCTCGCTTGTAATGCTATCAACAACGTAGCCGAGTATGAGGCTCTAATTATGGTGCTTAAAAGTATCACAAAAATAGGTATACAGAAGTCTATTATTTTTAATGATTCACAATTAGTTGTTTGTAATACCTCTTTATCCGTCTATAAAATAGCTGAGTAAAGGATGCCATATGTTATACTATATTCAATTATATATGTGGACTTAAATTAGCTTTTATATTATCCATTGTTATTTAATTTGTTTAAATATATGTTAATTCATAAAAATAACTTTAAATGGAGAAACTGCAAGAGTCTCCCTTATTTATTAGCAATTATCCCTGTGGAAAAAATAGTCATAAATTCTCAATATTTACTCATTTTATACTATTAAATCTATAAATGTAACATATTAATTTAAAGTAGAAAACACATTGATTTATGTTTTTACTATTTTCAACACTCATTTATAGATTCTTGGTCAACTACTTATGTACATGCCAAATACAAACAACTTCTATATAAAACTTGAGATTAATTGATTATGATGATGTCTCCGTACTAATGCAGAACCACACTCTTGATTGTCGCTTCCTTTATCTATTACCTGCGCACGAAAAAGTCCAATGCGATGAGCTTACGCCCAGTGAGTGAATAATAATATATTCATTCAAGTATAAACAAAAATACACATGAAAGTTATAATAAATTCATTTCATAAAAATGAGTGGAAATTTTGTATTTCTGTGGGTGATAGTGACCAAATTAAGTCATACAGTTGAATACATGTAAGGCCATTCATATTATAGTAACCATCTTGTATGGATGCTTGTAAGGTATTGACAATTCATACAATTAAATCTTAACCCCTATAAACTCTTAACAAGATCTACTAGCTAGATAAGGGAAAAATTATGTCTATATAGCACAAAGTGTCAAACTATATGACCTAGGGGCTGAATGTTGTACCTGTATGGATCAAAAGCCGAGAAAATGTATGATACATAGTGTTTCAAAAATACCATATCATGTAGCCCATTAGGGTGCAGTACTGCTAAACTGTATATGACATGTCATGCCCTTATTCTATCTATGACTCCTACTGAGATTTACTAGGGTCAAGAATACTGATAGAGCATAATTTAGACCATATTATCATGATGTTATTGATGTTAATTTACACTTTCTCTGCCTAATTTTATGATTTTAATCTTATTCTGCAGAAAATGGTGTAAAGAGACAATTTGGTGAAAATGCCCCTAAAACTGCCTAAAATGGAGCAAAGGAGAGCAAGCATGCCAAATGCAACTTGAAAGGAGCCAAATAAGGAAAGTAATTTGAAATTCAAATTTCAAATCCTTAAGAGAATTCAAAATTCAAATTCAAGGTTCAGCTCATTAAGAAAAGTGCTAAATAAGGAAAGTGTCAAAAAAGGAAAGTACAGTCTGCAGAGTAGTTTGAAATTCAAGATCTTCAAGAATCCTTTTCCTTATTAAAGAAGCCAAATCTTTAGAAGATGCACATTCAAATTTGAAATTCAAGTTTAGCTTGTCAAAAAAGCCAAAGAAGTCACACATGCCACCTCAAGTCTTGCACATTCAAAATTTAAAATTCAAAAGAGAGGCTCCACCTCATTAATGCAAGATATGGGCGGCAAGGGCAGCCTCTTGGGCAGCAACTTAACAACTTGGGCAGCAAGTAAGGACCTAGGGCAACACTTTCAACTATAAAAAGATACATGAGGAGCCTCCCCATGCTTTTTCTACTCTCCCTTGGACACACATACGGGATTGCAAGTGGCACCATCTCTTCTTCTTCCTGCCTTTATTTTCTTGTTTTGTTTCAGCCATGAGTGGCTGAAACCTTTTATTCTAGTTGAAGATTAGGTGATACTTTGGTTGTTTTTTGGATTGTGAGATCTGAACATAAGTTGTTTATCTTTTGGTTATTCAATATTTGTGCAATTTCATGCTTGATTCCATTATTGCTTTGTTATTATGATCAATGCGGCCACTTGATTCTTGATTGCAAGGTAATATATTGTTAGTTTGAATAATTTTGAGTCCGTAATTGCTTGGATTGTTCAAACATAAGAACACTTGGTGTAAAAACTAAAGAAGTTGCATAATCTAGCAATATCACCATGCGTTTGGGTAGCTAGGATTAGATCTCTCTATTTCTTAATGTAATTGACAGTTGTTTTGATGCCTAAGGCCCAAGGACGTTCCTTAACAACTTGTTGATTAGTGATTAATTAGAGGACGTTCCCTAATTGGTTTATGATTAAGGAGAGATATGGTGGTGAGAAGCGTCTTCCATCTCCATAACTGATCTATTGAATCTATCAAGGGAAACTAAGTGTCAATGATCAATCCCAAAAACTGAAGTGGATACAATTCTTCAACTAGATCTTTCTCATTATTGAAATCTCTTTACTTTTATTATTCGCTTTCTTTTATTGCTTTCAGGTTTAGATCAATTCAATCAATCTCAAAACCCCTCTTTTACTTTACTTGCACTTTATTTTTATTTTGCTTTCAGTTTCTTTGCTTTCAATTAATTCTCTTGGTCTTGACAAGAAAGATAGGTAAGTTTTCAATTCCCTATGGATTCGATCCTTTCACCACTATCTACAGTTGTAAGATTGTTGATATCCAGAAAGGTTATTTTTTACCGGCTTCGACAACCGCGAGTCAAAAATTGGCGCCATTGCCGGGGAGTTGATTTAACTTGTTTATTTTTCTTTCATGACTAGATCTGGACACAAGGAAACTCTACCTTATGATCCAGAAATTGAGCGCACAATCAGGAGATTAGGAAAGCAAGCAACTAGGCTTTGGGAGACAGCTGAAGCCGAATATGCGTAGGAAGCACACCCCATCGCAGATCCACCTTCTGAATCATCTGAATCGCACCATCAAGCCGCTGAGATGGCTTTACATATGGCACAACCTGCTGCCCATGCTGGACATACTGTCCGTGAGGAAATAATACAACAAAATCCAGCCATGAGGGCACCAATGCCAAGAGAAAGAACCATGAGGGAGTTGGCAGCCCCTATAGGTGATCAAGCACCTCTTTGCATCACTTACCCACCTCTGACAGTTCCTTTTGAACTAAAAACAGGTTTGATTCATCTACTCCCTAAATTTAGAGGTTTAGAGAATGAAAATCCACACAAGCACTTAAAAGAATTTAACATTGTCTGTTCATCCATGAGGCCGCAAGGCATAACTGAAGAACATGTTAAATTGAGAGCTTTTCCTTTTTCGCTTGATGATTATGCTAAGGATTGGTTATTTTATTTACCACCTGGATCTATTACTTCTTAGGATGATATGGTAATAGCCTTTCTGAACAAATACTTCCCAACTTCTAAAGCCATTTAGCTTGGTGCGCAAACCATTTCTGCGCAGGAAGAAGGACCTGAAAGCCTTTCAGGCGCAACTCTTCAGCTTCCACCGCAGATCAGTCTTTCCAGCCCCCCTTTTCAGTCAGATCTTGCATAGAAGAAGATCCTAGAATCCAGTTCTGCGAGACAGTTAGCACAGACACCTCCTTGCTCGCCTAAACCACATACTGCGGATCAGAAAATTTCAGAATCAGATCTGAAGCCTCTTCCAGACCATCTGAAATACATGTACTTGGGAGCTGACAAGACACTACCAGTAATAGTGTCCAATGAATTGAGCCAACATGAAGAAGAAAGCCTCCTAAAAGTACTGAGGAAGCACAAAGGGGCCATAGGATGGACCATATATGACATCAAAGGTATCTCCCCCACCACATGCATGCACATAATACATATGGAGGAGGAATGCAAGCCAGTCAGAGATGCTCAAAGAAGACTGAATCCCCCCATGATCGAAGTGGTGAAAAAGGAGATAGTGAAGCTTCTAGATGCAGGTATTATCTACCCAATCTCTAATAGCAAATGGGTGAGTCCTGTGCATGTAGTCCCAAAGAAAACTGGGATTACCATTGTCCCAAATGCTGAAGGAGAACTTGTTCCCACTAGAGTTCAGAATGGATGGAGAGTGTGCATGGATTATAGAAAACTAAACGCAGCAACAAGGAAGGATCACTTTCCCCTACCTTTCATTGATCAGATGCTAGAAAGACTTGCAGGTAAGTCCCACTATTGTTGTTTTGATGGCTTTTCAGGTTTTTATCAGATTCCAGTTGCTCCAGAAGACCAATAGAAGACTACCTTCACTTGTCCTTTTGGCACCTTTGCATTTAGAAGAATGCCATTTGGACTTTGCAATGCACCTGCCACTTTCCAGCGATGCATGATGAGCATATTCTCTGACTATGTGGAGAAAATCATTGAGGTATTTATGGATGATTTCACAGTGTATGGCAACTCCTTTGAAGAGTGCCTTGCCAATCTGGAAAAGATCCTTCAGAGATGCATTGAATCAAATCTTGTACTAAACTATGAAAAATGCCACTTTATGGTTAACCAAGGTTTGATTTTAGGCCATGTTGTTTCAGCTAAGGGCATTGAAGTAGACAAAGCCAAGGTGGATACCATAAAAAATCTGCCTTATCCCACAAATATTAGAGAAATTCGGTCCTTCCTTGGCCATGCAGGGTTTTATAGAAGATTCATTAAAGATTTCTCTAAAATCACATTGCCATTATGCAAATTGCTCCAACAGGATGTAACATTTGATTTTGATGCAGATTGCAAGAAAGCATTTGATCTGATTAAGGAATTACTTGTGACTGCCCCAATCATTCAGGCACCTGACTGGAACTTGCCTTTTGAAATCATATGTGATGCAAGCAACTATGCTGTGGAGGCAGTCTTGGCCAACGTGTGGGACACTCACCCCACGTCATTCATTATGCCTCTCGCACATTGGATGCTGCACAAAGCAACTACTCAACAACAGAAAAGGAACTCTTGGCTGTTGTATTTGCTTTAGAGAAATTCAGACTATACCTCTTGGGGACTAAAGTCATCGTCTATACAGACCATGCAGCCTTGCGATATCTGATCAAGAAAAAAGAGGCAAAACCAAGACTCATTAGGTGGATTCTGCTATTACAAGAGTTTGATCTGGAGATAAGAGACAAGCAAGGTAAAGAAAATCTTGTGGCCGACCACCTTAGCCGGCTTACCTCTAGCTCTGCGCCATGTCCAGTCAAAGAGGACTTCCCAGACGAACATCTGTTCGTCACTCATTTAGCTTAAGGGATCGCACCATGCACACCACATCCCAGGGGAGTACTCAGTTTCCTTTGTTCTTTTATGTTTCCTATACATTGAGAACAATGCATGATTTAGGTGTGGGGGTGCATATCTCTTCTTCTTCTTCTTCTTCTTCTTCTTCTTCTTCTTCTTCTTCTTCTTCTCCTTTCAGATTTGCAATTTTCCTTTTTCTTTTTAGATTTGCGAATTTTTTTTTCTTTTTCTTCAATTTATGCGATTTTTCCTTTCAGTTTTCTTTTAGTTTGTTTTCATTTTTATCTTTCAATAACACACACAACCACAATCTTCTTCTTTTTGATTTGCTCTACTCAAACTTATGAACTATATTGAATGAGCTTTTCTTTCCATAACCCCATTAATGTGATGACTCTTTAAACTTATGTTGAATCAATTGCAGTGAGTTATATTCATATTTGAGAATTACCTTTTGAATTGAATCTTTGAGCTTGCCATGGTGAAAAATGTATTAATGACACTCATTAGAGAGAATGAATTGAAATTGTGTGAATGAACTTAACATGACTTATTTTAGCAATTGGTGTTGATTTGCCTAATGCATTGATTAAAGGAATTCAGCAAAGGCTTAGACTTCATGAGCACAAATTGAGAACTGTTCCAATGGTTGAAAGACTATGAACAGAGCTAGTAGCCACTTGGACAGGTGACCAACTGAGTAACTAGGGGTGGGTATCACAAATATGTACCTTCACGTCAAAAGGTTGGTGACTTTTTCAAGCAAAACTTAAGTGCAAAAGGCTGAATATAGTACTTCAAGATAAGGGCAAATCACTCCGAAAGCTAGAAAAAGTCTTAATTGAACAAATAACATGTGCATGTGTAATCTCTCTCTTGAGTAAAATAAATCCTAGCCATGGTAAGTAAAGGGAAACAAGTAAGGAATGTGAGTAATCTTCGTGCATATATTCTTCACTGCAATGATTCAAAATAGGTGTCTAGAGTAAGAGCTTAAGTGGAAATAAGGATCGAGTAGCAAAGAGAGCTTGTTTGACTGTGTTTATTTGCTTGAGGACAAGCAAAAGGCTAGGTGTGGGGTATTTGATAGAGCATATTTTAGACCATTTTATCATGATATTATTGATGTTTATTTACATCTTTTCTGCCTAATTTTGTGGTTTTGATCTTATTTTGCAGATATTAGGTGTAAAGAGACAATTTGGTGAAAATGTTCTTAAAACTGCCAAAAAGTGCCAAATATGGAAAGTGCCAAATAAGAAAAGTTTTCAAATAAGGAAAGTTTTCATAAAAGGAAAGTTTTCAAATAAGAAAAGTCTAGAAGCAAAAGCAAATAAGGAAAGCTCAATGAGAAGATTATTTGAAATTCAAATCACAGATCTTTCTTTCTTTGTTCAAAGATGTGCACACACTGCAGTAGTCAGATCTTCCTATTTAGGCAGCAAGATTTTAAGAAGACGCACTTGTCTCTTCTGCATTCAGCATTCAAAATTCAAACGAAGGCTCCACCTAAAAAGGAAAGACTGGACAAAATTTCTTTCCCTTCTGCACATCCATCCGCGCGCACAACTTCCCTCTGAAGAGCATGCTGCGCGCCACCTTCCTTCTGAAGAGCTTGCAATGCGATTCTTTCCTTTTTAGACACAACTTGGGGAGCAAGCACCTCTTGGGCAACAAGGTCGGCATCTAATCCTATTTAAGAAGCACATAAGGCCAGCCGAATAGCTTCTTCTCTCCTTCTCTTCGGATTCAAGGCTGCCGAAGCACATCTTCTCCAAGCAAGCTTCGGCTCTTCTCTTCTTCTACCTTTCTCCTTTATTTTTGGTTTTGTTTCAGCCATGAGCGGCTGAAACCTTTTAATCTAGTTGAAGATTGGTTGAAACTTAAGTTGTTTAATGGATTGTGAGATCTGAACATAAACTGTTTGTCTTTGGTTTGTTCAATATTCATACAATTTCATACTTGAATCTATTATTACTTTGTGTTTTGATCAAATTGGCCACTTGATTCTTGATTGCAAGGTAATATATTGTTAGTTTGGATAATTTTAAGTCCGTAATTGCTTGGATTGTTCAAACATAAGGACACTTGGTGTAAAAACTAAGGAAATTGTATGATCTAGCAACATCTCATGCGTTTGAGTAGCTAGGATTGGATCTCTCTATCTCTTCATGCAATTAACAATTGTTTTGATGCCTAAGGCCCAAGGATGTTCCTTGGCAATTTGTTAATTAGTAATTAATTAGAGGACATTCCCTAATTGGTTTAATCTTAAGGAGAGATATGGTGGTGAGAAGCGTTTTCCATCTCCATAACTAATCTATTGAATCAATCCAAACAACTGAAGTGGATCCAAATCTTCGACTAAACCTTTCTCATATTTGATTTCCATTTTATTTTTATTATTCGCTTATTTAATTGCTTTCAGTAGTTGCTTAATCAAATCAATCTCAAAACCCCCCATTTTAATTTTATTGCACTTTATTTTTATTCTGCTTTCAGTTTCTCATTCGGTCAATTCCCTTGGTCTTGTTGAGAAAAATAGAGAAGTTTTCGATTCTCTGTGTAATACCCGGCTAGAATCCGACACCGGAATTCCTGTCGTTCGGTGGAATCCGGGGTGTTGGAATGCTATAGAAGGGTAGGATTTATGTTTTTCTTAAGTATGTGATATGTTTTCAGGTTTTTAAGTTAAATGGAGTTGAGTTGTGCAGAGAAAAGTCTATGGGGACTTTTGCCACGTTCGGCCGCCGAAGGTAAGTTCGGCCGCTGAAAGTGCCCAATGTTCGGCTTCCGCAGGTCAGGTTCGGCCCCCGAATGTTGCATGGTTTTGCATGCAATTCGGCAGCCGAAGCTGAGTTGCTCAGCCAATTATTGTGCCATCCTTAGTCAGCATTTTGGATAGGTGTTAGCTCCAACTTGTTGCCAGAAGTTTGGCCATGTTCCCCATGACTCATCTGCAAGCTTTTTAGTAGCTCATGCAGAAGGTTGAAGGTTTTGACGATTGTGAAGGTAAAAAGTTAAGTGTTTGAGTTTAGTGAGTTGGAAGAAGAGTTGATCTAGTTTCTGTGTTCAGATCGTTCATCTTCTGGTTTACAGGAGGTAAGTGAAGATCTTGACTTTGTTTTATTGGTTTATGGAAGGTTTAGAGAGGTTTGGTTAGAGATGATGCATGCTTAGGTGAAAAAGGGGATGTTTTGATGGTTTTATGCATGACAGCATGATTGTGTGTTCTGTTTGATGTGTTTTTGGGGTTTTAAGTAGTTTTGGGACCCCTTTGGCCATATACGTGAGTATATGTGTGTAGAAGAGTTGAAGTAGGCATGTTTTGAGAGGGTGAAGGGATGGAGGAGCTTGTTTGCCATCGGGGCTGAGTTCTGGATGAACTCAGGTTCGGCAGCCGAAGGTGCATTCGGCCGCTGAACCTCTTGCATGGTGGCTTTGGCTGCCACAGCTTGCCCCCAAGAGTTTTGATGTTCGGCTCTGTTTGGGGGATTCGGCCGCCGAAAGTGCCGCCGAAGGTTAGAGACTTTCGTCTCTGGAGTGCCTTGTGGCCTCCGAAATTTGCCCCCGAAAGGGTTCGGCAGCCGAAAGTGGAAGTTCGGCCGCCGAAGGTGCTTGAGTTTCGTCTCTGGAGAGGACTTTCGGCCGCCGAACCTGCCGCCGAAAGTGTTCTGTCCAGCTTTCTTTTGCATGCTTTGCATGGATGTTAGAGTGAGTTTAAGGGGATTGTTGGGGAGTTTAATAGAGTTGGTCATAAGCTAGTTTGGTCCCTCATTTCAGTCTATCTGTATAGGTACAGACCAGAGGAACCAGAGAGAGCAGCAGTGAGTTCTGCTCCAGAGTTTTCAGAGCCTGCAGAGTCAGTCCAGTTAGCCAGAGGTGAGTGGAACTAAACTTAACTCTTTTACTTGCACAATGGAATGTTTTAGCATATCTCATGCATCATGATTATGCCATAGGTTGAATGCATTAGTATCCACGAATATGTTGCATTGCATCGTTATTTGATGATGTGGGTAAATGCTGAATGATCCAATAGTCTCAGACAGGAAGTCCAGGAGCCTTTGACTACGCCCTGGCAGGTATAGAGAAGTCCAGGAGCCTTTGACTACGCCCTGGCAGGTATATAGTAAAGTCCAGGAGCCTTTGACTACGCCCTGGCAATGGTAAGTACAGAGGTGTTATATACACATATACATATATGACAGGAAGACCAGGTGCTCGATTCTACGCCCTGGCACAGAGTTACTGGGACTATGTGGTGACAGGTTTACTCTTGATGTGGCTTGTCTGTGCTATGGTGCATTCCATGAGATCATATTTTACTAAGATGTTTTACTGTTCTACTCACTGGGCTATAGAGCTCATCCCACTCCCTTAACCCCAGTTTTGCAGGTTCAGTGTACAGTGTACAGGGACAGTCCAGCAGAGTACAGAAAGAGTAAAGAGATTTGTAATAGCGTAGAGTGGACATGTAATAGTAAAGAGATGTAATAGTTGTGTAAAGTTAGAAATGTGCTTGACTTAGTGATGTATGTTTTGTACATGATCAGTATATGTATATATGTTTTGTTGTATGTGAAAAACCAGGCTTAACAGAGTACAGAGTACAGAGTACAGAGTACAGAGTACAGAGTACAGAGTACAGAGTACAGAGTACAGAGATAGTGCATGCACAGGTTAAGCCTTGGTTCAGAAAAGAGTTTTTATTTTCACAAAAAATGTATGATCATGTATGAGTTTTACAGGCACACAGAGAGTATAGCAGGCTTGCTACGGGTTCTGGCGGCCTTAAGCCGACCTGAATCCTAGCGCCGGTGACGGTCCAATTTTGGGGTCGTTACAGATTGGTATCAGAGCCCTAGGTTCACATGATCGGACCTATAGAGACTGTGTTAGGCTCATACAGGTTAGAAGTGGTCAAGCACAATAGGAAATCATGTCCACTAGGATAGGGTATTGAGTCCTATCTGCTATGATATGCCATGAGTTATGCATGTGCCTTATTGATATGTGATGTTTATGTGCTAAAGTGCTATATTATATGTTGTGTTTCCAGAGTAAAGATGAGAGGAACTCGTCGATCAGCTCGATTGACTGGAGTCCCACCAGAGAGTGAGAGACCAGCTGCTCGTCCTCCTGCATTGCCGAGGGCAAGGTCTCAGAGATCTAGCAGGGAAGGTACGTTAGTAGACCCTAGAAGGTCTGTAGACGAGAGCAGAAGAGGTACAGCTAGGGGAGGAAGATTAGAGGAAAGGAGGGAGGCTATGGAGATTGATCAGTCTAGAGATGATTGCATGGGTATAGGCAGATTTGCGGAAGGTATGGGAGAATCACAGGGAGGTGTGCAGACCTCAGGTTTTGGCTATCCAGCCTTTCCGCAGGACCCAGAGTATCCGATGGGAGGTATGTCGGAGTACTCTAGTTTTATCCCATATCCCCCTTACATGCCGTATATGCCTTATCCTCCTTACTATCCACCATATCCTATGTATCCATCTTCCCCTACCCATCCAAGTGCAGCACACCTAGAGTCAAATGAACCAGTACCACCACCATAATCTAGAAGAGTGCACCTGGAGACGCGGGAGTCTATGCTCCAGCAATATCCATATCTGTTTTGAGGTTAGTTTCCTCCTTTTCGTATGTTTATGGTTTAGGAACATCCGAGGACGAATGTTCTTAAGGGGGGGAGAATGTAATACCCGGCTAGAATCCGACACCGGAATTCCTGTCGTTCGGTGGAATCCGGGGTGTTGGAATGCTATAGAAGGGTAGGATTTATGTTTTTCTTAAGTATGTGATATGTTTACAGGTTTTTAAGTTAAATGGAGTTGAGTTGTGCAGAGAAAAGTATATGGGGACTTTTGCCACGTTCGGCCGCCGAAGGTAAGTTCGGCCGCCAAAAGTGCCCAATGTTCGGCTTCCGCAGGTCAGGTTCGGCCCCCGAATGTTGCATGGTTTTGCATGCGATTCGACAGCTGAAGCTGAGTTGCTCAGCCAGCTATTGTGCCATACTTAGTCAGCATTTTGGACAGGTGTTAGCTCCAACTTGTTGCCAGAAGTTTGGCCATGTTCCCCATGACTCATCTGCAAGCTTTTTAGTAGCTCATGCAGAAGGTTGAAGGTTTTGACGATTGTGAAGGTAAAAAGTTAAGTGTTTGAGTTTAGTGAGTTGGAAGAAGAGTTAATCTAGTTTCTGTGTTCAGATCGTTCATCTTCTGGTTTACAGGAGGTAAGTGAAGATCTTGACTTTGTTTTATTGGTTTATGGAAGGTTTAGAGAGGTTTGGTTAGAGATGATGCATGCTTAGGTGAAAAAGGGGATGTTTTGATGGTTTTATGCATGACAGCATGATTGTGTGTTCTGTTTGATGTGTTTTTGGGGTTTTAGGTAGTTTTGGGACCCCTTTGGCCATATACGTGAGTATATGTGTGTAGAAGAGTTGAAGTATGCATGTTTTGAGAGGGTGAAGGAATGGAGGAGCTTATTTGCCATCGAGGCTGAGTTCTGGATGAACTCAGGTTCGGCAGCCGAAGGTGCATTCGGCCGCCGAACCTCTTGCATGGTGGCTTTGGCTGCCACAGCTTGCCCCCGAGAGTTTTGATGTTCAGCTTTGTTTGGGGGATTCGGCCGCCGAAAGTGCCGCCGAAGGTTAGAGACTTTCGTCTCTGGAGTGCCTTGTGGCCTCCGAAATTTGCCCCCGAAAGGGTTCGGCAGCCGAAAGTGGAAGTTCGGCCGCCGAAGGTGCTTGAGTTTCGTCTCTGGAGAGGACTTTCAGCCGCCGAACCTGCCGCCGAAAGTTTTCTGTCCAGCTTTATTTTGCATGCTTTGCATGGATGTTAGAGTGAGTTTAAGGGGATTGTTGGGGAGTTTAATAGAGTTGGTCATAAGCTAGTTTGGTCCCTCATTTCAGTCTATCTGTATAGGTATAGACCAGAGGAACCAGAGAGAGCAGCAGTGAGTTCTGCTCCAGAGTTTTCAGAGCCTGCAGAGTCAGTCCAGTTAGCCAGAGGTGAGTGGAACTAAACTTAACTCTTTTACTTGCACAATGGAATGTTTTAGCATATCTCATGCATCATGATTATGCCATAGGTTGAATGCATTAGTATCCACGAATATGTTGCATTGCATCGTTATTTGATGATGTGGGTAAATGCTGAATGATCCAATAGTCTCAGACAGGAAGTCCAGGAGCCTTTGACTACGCCCTGGCAGGTATAGAGAAGTCCAGGAGCCTTTGACTACGCCCTGGCAATGGTAAGTACAAAGGTGTTATATACACATATACATATATGACAGGAAGACCAGGTGCTCGATTCTACGCCCTGGCACAGAGTTACTGGGACTATGTGGTGACAGGTTTACTCTTGATGTGGCTTGTCTGTGCTATGGTGCATTCCATGAGATCATATTTTACTGAGATGTTTTACTGTTCTACTCACTGGGCTATAGAGCTCATCATACTCCCTTAACCCCAGTTTTGCAGGTTCAGTGTACAGTGTACAGGGACAGTCCAGCAGAGTATAGAAAGAGTAAAGAGATTTGTAATAGCGTAGAGTGGACATGTAATAGTAAAGAGATGTAATAGTTGTGTAAAGTTAGAAATGTGCTTGACTTAGTGATGTATGTTTTGTACATGATCAGTATATGTATATATGTTTTGTTTTATGTGAAAAACCAGGCTTAACAGAGTACAGAGTACAGAGTACAGAGTACAGAGTACAGAGATAGTGCATGCACAGGTTAAGCCTTGGTTCAGAAAAGAGTTTTTATTTTCACAAAAAATGTATGATCATGTATGAGTTTTACAAGTACACAGAGAGTATAGCAGGCTTGCTACGGGTTCTGGCGGCCTTAAGCGGACCTGAATCCTAGCTCCGGTGACGGTCCAATTTTGGGGTCGTTACAGATTGGTATCAGAGCCCTAGGTTCACATGATCGGACCTATAGAGACTGTGTTGGGCTCATACAGGTTAGAAGTGGTCAAGCACAATAGGAAATCATGTCCACTAGGATAGGGTATTGAGTCCTATCTGTTATGATATGCCATGAGTTATGCATGTGCCTTATTGATATGTGATGTTTATGTGCTAAAGTGCTATATTATATGTTGTGTTTCAAAAGTAAAGATGAGAGGAACTCATCGATCAGCTCGATTGACTGGAGTCCCACCAGAGAGTGAGAGACCAGCTGCTCGTCCTCCTGCATTGCCGAGGGCAAGGTCTCAGAGATCTAGCAGGGAAGGCACGTCAGTAGACCCTAGAAGGTCTGTAGACAAGAGTAGAAGAGGTACAGCTAGGGGAGGAAGATCAGAGGAAAGGAGGGAGGCTATGGAGATTGATCAGTCTAGAGATGATTGCATGGGTATAGGCAGATTTGCGGAGGGTATGGGAGAATCACAGGGAGGTGTGCAGACCTCAGGTTTTGGCTATCCAGCCTTTCCGCAGGACCCAGAGTATCCGATGGGAGGTATGTCGGAGTACTCTAGTTTTATCCCATATCCCCCTTACATGCCGTATATGCCTTATCCTCCTTACTATCCACCATATCCTATGTATCCATCTTCCCCTACCCATCCAAGTGCAGCACACCTAGAGTCAAATGAACCAGTACCACCACCAGAACCAGTAGCCCCTATTGTTGATAGACATCAACCTAGCTCATTTGGAGGTAAGGTACAAATGACGGAGTACTTGAAATTGGATGCTCCTAAATATAACACGGGAGATGATCCATTTGACTACCTCAGAGCAGTTAGGATGATAACCAGTGAGTTGGGAGCAGATGATAGGAGAGACATTGAGATGGCAGGATTTACACTGAAATGTAAGAAAGCCAGAGAATGGTTCAAGAATTATGTGGAACCCAGGATGACCAGTATGTCTTGGGGAGAGTTCGCCAATGAATTTGCAGGGTGGGCTTTTCCTGACAGTTCAAGGGAGATGAAAGTCATAGAGTTTGAACAGTTGCGACAAACAGATGAGATGAGTGTTGATGAATTCACAGATAAGTTCCTGGATTTGCTTCAGTATGTGGGTTAAGCCTATGATACTGATCAGAAGAAGGCAAGGAGATATACTATGAGACTGCATTCCAGGTATTCTTCCTTGATTCTTCCAGCAGAAAAGGAGAGTGTCCACACGATAGTAGACGCAGCCAGGAAAATGGAAGCTAGTGCCAATATTCAGAAACAGTCAAAGGCACAGGCTTCGGGTTCTAAAGCCCCCACTTCAGGCAGTAAGAGATGGGATAGAGCAAAAGGAACAAAGAGTAAGTTCTGGAATAAAGTCAAGTCAGGTCTGGGAATAGGTAGTGGCTCAAGCTCTGGCACAGCTCCAGTATGCAGACGATGCGAAAAACCACATGGAGGAGTTTGTCGGTTGGGATCTACAGCTTGTTTTCGATGTGGACAGGAAGGGCATATTGCTCGGGATTGTCCGTAGATGACTTTTGCACCATCCCAGCAGATGAGTTCAGGCAGTGTGGTACAGCCAGTTGTTCGGCCAGCAGCTTCAGTCATGCCTCAGAGTAGTGGTAGAGGTAGAGGGAGAGGGGCAGCCTCTACTTCAGCAGCAGGTTCCCGAGGTGGAAATCCGGTAGCCCTAGCACGGATTTTCACTGTGACACAGGAGGAGGCTAACACGTCGAACACAGTGGTGTCAGGTAATCTCATCATTGGGTGTTCAGATGTGTTTGCTTTGATGGACCCCGGTGCTTTTCATTCCTTTATTGCTTCGAGAGCCATAGAGAGATTGGGTTTGATCAATTCTGAGTTAGAGTATCCTCTCTGGGTCAGTGGACCTAGATGTGACCCATCAGTGGCAGTGTCAGTCTGTCGTTTCAGTCCAGTGTTCATAAAGGGTAGATGCCTTCCAGCTGACCTTGTGGTTCTAGACTTGACAGATTTTGATGTCATTCTAGGGATGGATTGGTTATCTGCATATAGTGCTACGTTGGACTGTAGAGAGAAGATAGTGAGTCTCAGAGACCAGGATGGGTCAGAGTGTGTCTTCAGAGGAGACAAGAGAGGTACACCCAGAGGTATGATTTCAGCCCTTTAGGCTCGTCGTTTGCTTAGGAGGGGTTGTCAGGGGTTCCTAGCTCATGTGAGAGAGCTAGACAGTCAGGTGAGGGAACCAGCTACAGTACCAGTAGTCCGAGAGTTTCTCGATGTTTTTCCAGACGAACTTCCAGGACTACCACCTGGTAGGGAGATAGAGTTTGAAATCGAATTGCTGCCTGATACCAGACCTATCTCTATTCCTCCCTACAGGATGGCGCCAGCAGAGTTAAAAGAGTTAAAAGAGCAGTTGCAGGACTTGGTAGATAAGGGTTTCATCCGCCCCAGTACCTCACCTTGGGGTGCTCCAGTGCTCTTTGTCAGAAAGAAGGATGGATCCCTCAGACTTTGTATCGACTACAGACAGTTGAACAAGGTCACTACCAAGAATAGGTATCCTTTACCTAGGATTGATGATCTATTTGACCAGCTAGCTGGAGCAGGTTGTTTTTCTAAAATAGATCTGAGATCTGGGTATCATCAGTTGAGAGACAGAGAGGCAGATGTACCAAAGACAGCGTTCAGAACTTGATATGGGCATTATGAGTTCTTAGTGATGCCGTTCGGGTTGACTAACGCCCCTGCAGCATTTATGGATCTCATGAACAGGGTATTCTGTGAGTTTCTGGATCACTTTGTCATTGTTTTCATCGATGATATTTTAGTGTATTCCAGAGATGCAGAGGAGCATGCCCAGCATCTGAGGATAGTTTTGCAGACACTGAGAGAGCATGGTTTGTATGCCAAGTTCTCGAAGTGTGAGTTTTGGTTGCGGAGCATTGCCTTCTTGGGACATGTGGTATCAGTAGAGGGTATTGAGGTAGATCCCAAGAAGATCGAGGCTGTAGCTAACTGGCCCAGACCCACTACAGTGACTGAGATTAAAAGCTTTCTGGGACTGGCAGGTTATTACAGGAGGTTCGTTCAGAACTTCTCAAAGATAGCGGCTCCTATGACCAAACTGACTCAGAAGAACCAGAAGTTTGTCTGGTCAGACCAGTGTGAAGAGAGCTTTGAGGAGCTCAAGAGGAGATTGACCACAGCACCAGTGTTAGCTCTGCCTGTGAGTAATGCGGATTTCACAGTGTTCTGTGATGCATCTCGAGTGGGATTGGGTTGTGTTTTGATGCAGAGTGATAGGGTGATAGCTTATGCTTCTAGGCAGTTGAAGAAGCACGAGTTGAATTACCCCACCTATGACCTCGAGATGGCAGCAATTATCTTTGCACTTAAGATGTGGCGGCATTACCTCTATGGGGTTAAATGCGAGATCTTCACCGATCACAAGAGTTTACAGTACATCTTGAGTCAGAGAGAGCTCAATTTGAGACAGAGAAGATGGGTCGAATTGCTCAGTGATTATGATTGTAAGATCCAGTATCATCCGGGTAAGGCGAATGTTGTGGCAGACGCCCTAAGCCGGAAGTCACTAGGCAGTTTATCCCATATCGCAGCAGAGCGGAGACCAGTCGTGATAGAGCTTTACAAGCTCTTAGATGAGGGGTTACAGTTAGAGTTATCTGGTACAGGTGCGTTGATAGCACAGATGAGAGTGACACCTGTGTTTCTGGAGCAGATCGCACAGAGACAGCATGAGGACCCTGAGTTGATGAAAATTGCCAGGACTGTTCAGTCAGGCAACAGTGCAGAATTCAGATTTGATAGCAAAGGGATCCTCCGCTATGGGAGTCGACTTTGTGTACCAGATCGGGGCAGTGTGAAGGAAGACATTATGAGGGAAGCTCATAATGCGAGGTATAGTGTTCACCCAGGAGCCACCAAGATGTATCAAGATCTGAAAAAGGTTTATTGGTGGCCAGCCATGAAGAAAGAAGTGGCGCAGTTTGTGACAACCTGTGAGGTTTGTCAGAGGGTGAAACTAGAGCATCAGAAACCAGCAGGAATGCTTAACCCATTACCGATTCAAGAGTGGAAATGGGAGAACATAGCCATGGATTTTGTAGTGGGTTTACCAGCTATGTCCAACAGGATAGACTCTATCTGGGTGATTGTGGACAGACTCACGAAATCTGCTCATTTTCTTCCAGTACGGAGTAACTATTCTGTGGATAAGTTGGCACAGGTCTATCTGGATGAGATCGTGAGATTACATGGTGTTCCAGTGTCGATAGTCTCAGACAGAGGACCTCAGTTTACCTCCCGCTTTTGGCGGAGTCTGCAGAGTGCGATGGGCACGCGAGTGGATTTTAGCACTGCTTTCCACCCACAGACTGATGGACAGTCAGAAAGGACCATCCAGACCATAGAGGATATGCTTCGACTATGTGTGTTAGACTTTGGCGGTTCTTGGAAGCAGCATCTACCTTTGGTGGAGTTTGCCTACAATAACAGCCATCATGCTAGCATAGGGATGGCTCCTTATGAAGCTTTGTATGGGAGGAAGTGCAGATCACCTGTTTGCTGGGAAGAGGTAGGAGAGAAGGCTCTTGCAGGGCCAGAGTTAGTAGAAATTACCAGTAGAATGGTGCCCATGATCAGAGAGAGAATCAGAACAGCACAGAGCAGACAGAAAAGTTATGCAGACGTTCGCAGAAAGCGGTTAGAGTTTCAAGAGGGTAATTGGGTATTGCTGAAAGTGTCTCCAATGAAAGAAGTGGTTCGTTTTGGGAAGAAGGGTAAATTAGCTCCACGGTACATTGGACCCTTTGAGGTGTTGCAGAGGATCGGAAATGTGTCGTATAAGCTGGATTTACCTGCTTCTATGGAGAGAATTCACCCGGTATTTCATGTTTCTATGCTACGGCAGTTTGTGTCAAATCCGAATCAGGTTCTGAGTGAGCCTGAGGTGGAGATTCATACAGATCTCACCTATATAGAGCAGCCAGTGCGGATTCTGGACACACAGATCAGACAGCTAAGGAACAAGGAGATTCCGATGGTGAAAGTCCTGTGGAACCACCATAATCTAGAAGAGTGCACCTGGAGACGCGGGAGTCTATGCTCCAGCAATATCCATATCTGTTTTGAGGTTAGTTTCCTCCTTTTCGTATGTTTATGGTTTAGGAACATCCGAGGATGAATGTTCTTAAGGGGGGGGAGAATGTAATACCCGGCTAGAATCCGACACCGGAATTCCTGTCGTTCGGTGGAATCCGGGGTGTTGGAATGCTATAGAAGGGTAGGATTTATGTTTTTCTTAAGTATGTGATATGTTTTCAGGTTTTTAAGTTAAATGGAGTTGAGTTGTGCAGAGAAAAGTCTATGGGGACTTTTGCCACGTTTGGCCGCCGAAGGTAAGTTCGGCCGCCGAAAGTGCCCAATGTTCGGCTTCCGCAGGTCAGGTTCGGCCCCCGAATGTTGCATGGTTTTGCATGCGATTCGACAGCCGAAGCTGAGTTGCTCAGCCAGCTATTGTGCCATCCTTAGTCAGCATTTTGGACAGGTGTTAGCTCCAACTTGTTGCCAGAAGTTTGGCCATGTTCCCCATGACTCATCTGCAAGCTTTTTAGTAGCTCATGCAGAAGGTTGAAGGTTTCGACGATTGTGAAGGTAAAAAGTTAAGTGTTTGAGTTTAGTGAGTTGGAAGAAGAGTTGATCTAGTTTCTGTGTTCAGATCGTTCATCTTCTAGTTTACAGGAGGTAAGTGAAGATCTTGACTTTGTTTTATTGGTTTATGGAAGGTTTAGAGAGGTTTGGTTAGAGATGATGCATGCTTAGGTGAAAAAGGGGATGTTTTGATGGTTTTATGCATGACAGCATGATTGTGTGTTTTGTTTGATGTGTTTTTGGGGTTTTAGGTAGTTTTGGGACCCCTTTGGCCATATACGTGAGTATATGTGTGTAGAAGAGTGGAAGTATGCATGTTTTGAGAGGGTGAAGGGATGGAGGAGCTTGTTTGCCATCGAGGCTGAGTTCTGGATGAACTCAGGTTCGGCAACCGAAGGTGCATTCGGCCGCCGAACCTCTTGCATGGTGGCTTTGGCTGCCACAGCTTGCCCCCGAGAGTTTTGATGTTCGGCTCTGTTTGGGGGATTCGGCCGCCGAAAGTGCCGCCGAAGGTTAGAGACTTTCGTCTCTGGAGTGCCTTGTGGCCTCTGAAATTTGCCCCCGAAAGGGTTCGGCAGCCGAAAGTGGAAGTTCGGCCGCCGAAGGTGCTTGAGTTTCGTCTCTGGAGAGGACTTTCGGCCGCCGAACCTGCCACCGAAAGTGTTCTGTCCAGCTTTCTTTTGCATGCTTTGCATGGATGTTAGAGTGAGTTTAAGGGGATTGTTGGGGAGTTTAATAGAGTTGGTCATAAGCTAGTTTGGTCCCTCATTTCAGTCTATCTGTATAGGTACAGACCAGAGGAACCAGAGAGAGCAGCAGTGAGTTCTGCTCCAGAGTTTTCAGAGCCTGCAGAGTCAGTCCAGTTAGCCAGAGGTGAGTGGAACTAAACTTAACTCTTTTACTTGCACAATGGAATGTTTTAGCATATCTCATGCATCATGATTATGCCATAGGTTGAATGCATTAGTATCCACGAATATGTTGCATTGCATCGTTATTTGATGATGTGGGTAAATGCTGAATGATCCAATAGTCTCAGACAGGAAGTCCAGGAGCCTTTGACTACGCCCTGGCAGGTATAGAGAAGTCCAGGAGCCTTTGACTACGCCCTGGCAGGTATATAGTAAAGTCCAGGAGCCTTTGACTACGCCCTGGCAATGGTAAGTACAGAGGTGTTATATACACATATACATATATGACAGGAAGACCAGGTGCTCGATTCTACGCCCTGGCACAGAGTTACTGGGACTATGTGGTGACAGGTTTACTCTTGATGTGGCTTGTCTGTGCTATGGTGCATTCCATGAGATCATATTTTACTGAGATGTTTTACTGTTCTACTCACTGGGCTATAGAGCTCATCCCACTCCCTTAACCCCAGTTTTGCAGGTTCAGTGTACAGTGTACAGGGACAGTCCAGCAGAGTACAGAAAGAGTAAAGAGATTTGTAATAGCGTAGAGTGGACATGTAATAGTAAAGAGATGTAATAGTTGTGTAAAGTTAGAAATGTGCTTGACTTAGTGATGTATGTTTTGTACATGATCAGTATATGTATATATGTTTTGTTGTATGTGAAAAAACAGGCTTAACAGAGTACAGAGTACAGAGTACAGAGTACAGAGTACAGAGTACAGAGATAGTGCATGCACAGGTTAAGCCTTGGTTCAGAAAAGAGTTTTTATTTTCACAAAAAATGTATGATCATGTATGAGTTTTACAGGTACACAGAGAGTATAGCAGGCTTGCTATGGGTTCTGGCGGCCTTAAGCTGACCTGAATCCTAGCGCTGGTGACGGTCCAATTTTGGGGTCGTTACACTCTGTGAATAAGATCCTTTGCCACTATATACTGTAGTAATATTATTAATAACCGAAAAGGTTATTTTTGACCGGCTTCGACAACCGCGAGTCAGTAAGGTTTGTGAAGAGGCAGGAATTCAGCATCAATTTACAACTAGTTACACTCCACAGCAAAATGGAGTAAATGAGAGAAAAAAAATGACTGTTATGGAGATGGCTAGATGCTTAATGTTTAAGAAAAAATTACCAAAAAAATTATGGGCTGAGGCAGTAAATACATCAGTCTATCTATTGAATAGACTACCAAAGAAGGCTTTAAAAGAACAAACTCCTTTTGAAGCCTGGTTTGGAGTTAAACCTTGCATTGAACATTTAAAAGTCTTTGGGAGCATATGCTATGCTCATATTCCAGTTATGAAAAGAGATAAGTTGGATCACAAGTCTCAGGTTGGGATTTTTTTGGGCTATGGCAGCAATGTAAAAGGATATAGGGTGTTCAACATGGAGACAAAGAGTGTAATAGTTTGCAGAGATTTGAAAGTGGATGAAGAAGCTTATTGGGATTGGGAAAAGGCACAAGTGGAACTTATGAACAATAATCAAATTCAGAGAGTTGATTCTTTCAATCAAGAACCAGCTCATGAACAAGAAGATGCAGATTATGGAAGTGACACAGATTCAGATTTTGCAGTCAGAGGTACCAGGTCTCTAGAAGAAATTTATGAGAGGTCTAATATAGCCTTGTTGGAGCTAACAAGTCTAGAAGAGGCAATGCAATCTCTAAATTGGATGAATGCAATGCAAGGGGAGTCGAAAATTATCAATAAAAATGAAACGTGGAACTTGGTTGACAGACCAAGAAACAAGAAGGTAATTTGTGTAAAGTGGGTTTATAGAACCAAACTCAACTTAGATGGTTCTATAAATAAGCACAAAGCAAGATTAGTTGTGAAAGGCTATTCACAACAGTTTGGAGTGGATTACATAGATACCTTTGCTCCAGTAGCAAGGTATGATACAATAAGGCTTCTCATTGCCTTGGCTGCTTAAAAATGTTGGAAGATTTATCAGCTTGATGTGAAATCTGCATTTCTAAATGGTCATCTACAAGAGGAGATTTTTGTAGAGCAACCACCTGGTTTCATTAAGAAGGGATAAGAAGATAAAGTTTTCTTACTCAAGAAAGCTTTATATGGGTTGAAACAGACCCTTAGAGCCTGGTACAGCAGAATGGATGATTATTTGTTGAAATTGGGTTTTACAAGAAGTCATAGTGAAGCTACTTTGTATGTTAAAGCTAAGAATGAAGATTTGCTAATTGTTTCCTTGTATGTGGATGACCTTTTGATTACATGAAGTAGCAATGAGTTGGTACAACAATTCAAGAATGAAATGCAGTCTGTATTTGAGATGACTGATCTTGGAGAAATGACCTTCTTCCTTGGATTGGAGGTTCATCAAACAAGTCATGGAACCTTCATTTGTCAAGAAAAATATGCAAATAAAGTACTTAAGAAGTTTGGGATGGAAAATTGCAGTAGTATCAACACTCCTTTGGCCCAAAATGAGAAATTGAGCAAGGAAGATGATTCAGAAAAAATAGATTCAAGAATTTACAGAAGTGTAATTGGATGTCTATTGTATTTAGCAGCTTCCAGACCTGATATTATGTTTATAACCAGCCAATTATCTAGGTTCATGCATAATCCTAGCCAAAGGCACTTCAAGGCTACAAAAAGAGTTCTCAGGTATGTGAAGGGAACCAGTAATTTGGGCATTTGGTTCAAGGCTAGTCAAGAAGTGAAGCTTATTGGGTATACAGACAGTGATTGGGGAGGCTCAGTTGATGACATGAAGAGCACCTCAAGATTCATGTTCTCTATTGGTTCAGGAGCTGTTAGCTGGAGTTCAAGAAAGCAGGAAGTGGTAGCTCAGTGTACAGCAGAAGCATAATACATTTCTACTGCTGCTGCTGTTAATCAGGCCATTTGGCTCAGAAAGATTATAAAATATTTGAAGCAGAAACAAAGAGAAGCTACTATAATCTTCTGTGATAATCAGTCAGCTATAACAATGGCAAAAAATCCAGTTTTTCATGGTAGAACCAAACATATCAAGATCAAATTTCATTTTATTAGAGAAGCAGAGAAAGAAGAAGAAGTGAAGCTCATTCATTGTGATTCTGAAGTTCAAGTTGCTGATCTCTTAACCAAAGGATTGCCTAAAATCAGATTTGAAACATTGAGGAGGAGCCTTGGTGTTTCCAGCAAAAATGTCAAGGAGGAGTGAAGATGACAGTGACATTTTTGCTGCTGCAAGTATCAGAAAATTATGTCCTTTCTTTTTTGGTTTATTATGAGGAGTTATGTAACACAATATAACTATAAAAATATAATAAAAGCTCGGGAGGAGGCCACTAATGGCATCCCTCCTGCCTTATAATATTTTCTTATCGCCAAATAAAAATTAAATAATTCCTAAAAACCTGTTAAGTGGGGTTAACACTTGATCAAAATACCTTGCAGCTTTTATCTTTTACCATAAAAAAATTAAATAAAATTTGTTAATTGAACTTAACACTCGGTCATCGGCTTGGCAAATATTCGCCTGGGGTCATAGCACAAAAAGCCTTAATAAATTTTCAATCGGAATTAACACTCGGCCATTATAATTCTTTAAAGATTTTATTAATTGGAATTGAAATCCGATTGTGAGCCTATCAGATACCCTTCTTGTGGCCTTGATATGAAATGCATTGAACAATTTCATTATGGGACTAGCACCAGATTATGAGCTTAGTGGATACCCGCCTAGTGGCTTTGGGCTAAGAATGCCTTAGAAATTTTTATTAAATGGGACTAACACCGGTTATGATCCTGGCATATACCCATCTTCTGGCCTTGATATAAAATGCCTTAATAAATTTTATTAATTGGAACTGACACTCGGTAATGAGCCTGGCGGATACTCGCCTCATGGTTTTGGCATAAAATGCCTTAAGAAATTTTATTAATTGCGATTAACACCCGGTCTTGAGCCTGGCGGATACCCGCCTTATGGCTTTGACATAAAATACATTAAAAAATTTTATTAATTGGGACTGACACCCGATTGTGAACCTATCATATACCCGCCTTATGCTTTTAGCATAAAATGCCTTAATAAATTTTATTAATTGGGACTGACACTCAGTCGTAATCCTGGTGAATACCTGCCTTATGCCTTTGCCATAAAATGCCTTAATAAATTTTATTAATTAGGACTGGCACCAGGTCGCGAACCTGGTGGATACCTCCTTGTCGCCTTAGCATAAAATGCCTTCGAACAATTTCATTAGGGGGACTACCACTCAATTATTACCCTGGCAGATACTCGCTTTGTGACTTTGGCCTAAGAATACCTTAGAAATGTTTATTGAATGGACTAACACTCGGTTATTAGCCTGCCAGATACCCATCTTGCGGCTTTAGCACAAAAAGTATTAATAAATTTTATTAATTAGGATTCATACCCATTCGTGAGCCTAGTGGATATTTGCCAAATGGCTTTGCCATAAAGTGCCTCAGTAAAGTTTATTAATCGGGACTAACACCCGATCATGAGTGTGAATACCCACCTTATGGCTTTGGTATAAAATACCTTAAAAAATTTTATTAATTGAAATTGACACCAGGTCGTGAGACTGGCAGATACCTGCCTTATGAGTTTGGCATAAAATGTCTTAATAAATTTTATTGATTGCAGCTGACATCCGGTCGTGAGCATAGCAGATACCCACCCTACGCTTTTGGCATAAAATGCCTTAACAAATTTTATTAATTAGGAGTGGCACCTGGTTGTGAGCCTAGCATATACTCTCCTAATAAGTTTTATTAACTGGGGCTGACACTAGGTCGGGAGCCTGGCGGATACCCATCTTGTGGTCCGAGCATAAAAATGCCTTCATAAATTTTTATTAAATGGGACTTACACCCCGTTATGAGCCTAGCGGATACCCACCTTATGGCCTTAGCATAAAAATGTCTTAATAAATTTTATTAATTAGGACTGACACCTAATCGTGAGCTTGGTGGATACCCGCCTTATGGCTTTAACATAAAATACCTTAATAAATTTTATTAATTGGGAATAACACCCAGTTGTGAGTCTAGCGGATACTCGCCTTACCGTTTTAGCGTAAAATGCCTTAATACATATTATTAATTGGGCGTGACACTCGATTCCTAAGCATGGCAGATACCCACCTTATGAATTTGGCATAAAATGTCTTAACAAATTTTATTAGTTGGGACTAACACCCGGTCATGAGCCTAATGGATACCCATCTTATGATTTTGATATAAAATACCTTAATAAATTTTACTAATACAGACTAATATCCAGTTGTGAGCCTGGTAGATAACTGCCTTATGTCATTGGCAAAAAATACATTAATAAGTTTTACAAATTGGGATTGATACCTCATCATAAGCTTGAAGGATACCCGCCTTGTAGATTTGGCATAAAATGCCTTAATCAAATTTTATTCATTGGGATTGACACCCGGTCGTGAGCTTGGCGAATACTCGCCTTATGACTTTAGCATAAAATGCATTAATAAAATTTATTAATTGGGACTGACACTTGCCTGGAGGATACCGGCCTTAAGACTTTCGCATAAAATTCCTTAATAAATTTTATTAATTAGGACTAATATTCGGTCGTGAGCCTGGCGGATATCCGCCTACTTATGGCTTTGGGGTAAAATGCCTTAATAAATTTTATTAATTAGGACTGACACCCGATCGTGAGCCTAGCAAATAACCACCTTAAGGTTTTGGTATAAAATTTCTTAACAAATTTTATTAATTAGGAGTGACACCTGATGGTGAGCCTAGTGGATACCCCTTCTTATGGCTTTGGCATAAAATGCCTTGATAAATTTTATTAATTGAGACTAACACCCGGTCGTGAGCCTAGTGACTTTGGATAAAATGTCTTAACAAATTTTATTAATGGGCACTGACACTCAATCGGCCACACCTCTCTTCTCCATTCTCTTCAATCGGCCGAACCTCTCGCTTCACTCCAAGACCGCATCTCTTCTCTTCTCTTCTTCCTTTCTTTAATTTCTAGTTTTGTTTAAGCTATGAGTGGCTGAAACCTTTATTTCTAGTTGAAGATTTGTTGAAACTTTAGTTGTTTTATGGATTGGGAGATCTGAACACATATTGTTTAACTTTTGTTTTTCAATATTCATGCAATCTCATGCTTAATTCCATTGTTACTTTGTTATTTTGATCAATATGGCCAATTGATTCTTGATTGCAAGGTAATAAATTTTTAGTTTGGATAATTTTAAGTCCGTAATTGCTTGGATTATTCAAACATAAGTAACTATTGGTGTAAAAACTAAGGAAATTGCATGATCTAGCGATATCACCATGCGTTTGGGTAGCTAGAATTAAGACTCTCTATTTCTTAATGCAATTGACAGTCATTAGATGCCTAAGGTCCAAGGACATTCCTTGGCAACTTTTTGATTAGCGATTAGTTAGAGGATGTTCCCTAATTAATTTATGCTTAAGGAGGGATATGGTGGTGAGAAGTGTCTTCCATCTCCATAACTAATTTATTGAATCAAACAAAAGAACCTAATTATCAATGATCAATCCCAACAACTGAAGTGGATCCAATTCTTCAACTAGAGCTTTTCTCATATTTGAATCCCTTTACTTTAATTATTTGCTTTATTTTATTGCTTTCAGTATTAGTTTAATTGAATCAATCTCAAAACCCCCCTTTTTACTTTACTTGCAGTCTATTTCTATTTTGTTTTCAGTTTGTTCTCTTGGTCTTGATAAGAAAGATAGGTAAGTATCAACTCCCTGTGGATTCGATCCTTTCACCACTATCTGCAGTTGTAATATTGTTGATAACTGAAAAGATTATGTTTGATCGGCCTCGACAACCGCACAGCCACCCATCTTATGACTTTGGCATAAAATGCCTTAATGAATTTTATAAATTGAGATCGATACCTGGTTATGAACCTGGCAGATACCCACCTTATGGCTTTTACATAAAACACCTTAACAAATTTTATTAACGAGAACTGATACCCGGTTGTGAGCCTGGAGGATACCCGCTTTATGGCTTTAGCATAAAATACCATAATAAATTTTATTCTTCAGGACTGTCATCCAGTCGTCAGCTTGGCAGATACCCGCCTTGTGACCAGAGTATAAAAATGACTTTAGAAATTTTTATTAATTGGGACTAACACTCGTTTATTGGCCTAGCAGATACCTGCCTTGTGGCGTTAGTATAAAAATGCTTTAATAAATCTTATTAACTAGGAATGGCACTCGATGGTAAGCCTGGGGTATACCTACCTTATGGTTTTGGCATAAAATGCCTTAATAAATTTTATTAGTTGAGACTGACACCCGACCGTGAGCTTAGCAGAAACCCACCTTATGGCTTTGGTGCAAAATTCCTTAATAAATTTTATTAATTGAGACTGATACTCAGTCATGAGCCTGGCGGATACCCACCTTATGGATTTGGCATAAAATACCTTAACAAAATTTATTAATGGGGATAGACACCCAATTGTGAGTCTGGCGGATACCCACCTTATAGTTTTGACAAAAAAGTCCTTAATAAAATTTATTAATTTGGACTAACACTCGGTCGTGAGCTTTACGGATACCCACCTTATGCTTGGACAAAAAATGCCTTATTAAGCTTTATTAATTAGGACCGACACCCGGTCGTGAGCCTGATGGATACCCGGTTATGGCTTTAGCATAAAATGCCTAATAAATTTTATTAATTGGGACTGACACTCAATTGTGAGCCCGACAGACACCCGCCTTACAAGTTTTGGCATAATATGCCTTAATACATTTTATTAATTGGGAGTGACACTCGATAGTGAGCATGGCGGATACTCACCTTATGGATTTGGCATAAAATACCTTAACAAATGTTATTAGTTGGGACTAATACTAAGTCATGAGCCTGGTAGATACCCGTCCTATGATTTTGGCATAAAATACCTTAATAAATTTTATTAATTGAGACTGACATCCAGTCGTGAGCCTGGTAGATAGCCGCCTTATAACTTTGGCAAAAAATACATTAATAAGTTTTATAAATTGGGACTGACATTCGGTCATAAGTCTGGTGGATAGCCACCTTGTGGTTTTGGCATAAAATGCCTTAGTCAAATTTTATTAATTGGGATTGATACCTGGTCGTGAGCCTGGCGAATGCTCACCTTATACCTTTGGCATAAAATGCCTTAAATAAATTTTATTAATTAGGACTGACACCCAGTCGTGAGCCTGACAAACACTCACCTTATGACTTTGGCGTAAAATGCCTTAATAAATTTTATTAATTAGGATTGACACCCAGTCGTGAGCCTGGCAGATACCCGCCTTAAGACTTTGGTATACCTAGTCATTAACCTGACGGATACCCGCCATATGGCTTTGGCATAAAATGCCTTAATAAATTTTATTAATTAGGACTGACACCTAGTCGTGAGTCTGGCAAATATCGCTTAATGGTTTTGGCATAAAATGTCATAATAAATTTTATTAATTGGGACTGATACTCGATTGTGAGCCTGGCAGATACCCATTTATGGTTTTGGGATAAAATGTCTGAATAAATTTTAGTAATTGGGACTAATACTAGGTCATAAACCTGGCGGATACCCACCTTATCGCTTTGGTGTAAAATATCTTAACAAATTTTATTAATTGGGATTTACATCCAGTCGTGAGCCTGGCGGATACCCACCTTATGGCTTTGCCATAAAATGCCTAATAAATTTTATTAATTGACATTGACACCAGGTCGTGTAACCTTATGGCTTTTTTATTAATGAAAATTGACACCCGGTCGTGAGCCTGGTGGATACTCACCTTATGAGTTTAGCAAAAAATGCCTTAATAATTTTATTAATTGGGACTAACAACCGGTTGTGAGCCTGCCGGATACACGCCTTGTGGTCCGAGCATAAAAATACCTTCAAAAATTTTTATTTTTATTTATTTTTTGAAATGGGGATTGGAGGAGTATAACCTGAGACCTCTCAAATTTACTCAGATGTATTTACCACCAAGTTAAGCTTGTGAGTGCTTCAAAAATTTTTATTAAATGATACTAATACCCGGTCATGGACCTAAAGGATACTCACTTTGTAGGATTGGCATATAATTTCTTAATAAATTTTATTAATTGGGACTGATACCCGGTCATGAGCTTGGTGGATACCTACCTTAAATATTTGGCATAAAATGCCTTGATATATTTTATTAATTGGGACTGACACCCAATTGTGGATTTGACATAATTAGGATTGACACCTTATCGTGAGCCTAGCGGATATCCATTTTATAGTTTTGGCATAAAATGTCTTACTAAATTTTATTAATTAAGACCGATATCTGGTCATGAGCCTAGCGGATACCCACCTTCTGGTTTTGGCATAAAATGCCATAATAAATTTTATTAATTAGGATTGTCATCTAGTCGTCAGCTTGGCGAATACCCGCCTTGTGACCCGAGCATAAAAATGCCTTCATAAATTTTTATTAATTAGGACTAACACTCGTTTATTGGCCTGGTAGATACCCGTCTTGTGGTCTTAGTATAAAAATGCTTTAATAAATCTTATTAACTAGGAATGACACTCGATCATAAGCCTAACGTGTACCTGCCTTATGGTTTTGGCATAAAATACCTTAATAAATTTTATTGATTGGGACTGACACATGGCCGTGAGCCTAGCGGAAACCCGCCTTATGGCTTTGGTGTAAAATGCCTTAATAAAATTTATTAATTGAGATTGATACTCGGTCATGAGCCTGACGGATACCCACCTTATGGATTTAGCATAAAATACCTTAACAAAATTTATTAATTGGGACTAACACCCGGTCGTGAGCCTAGCGTATACCCGCTTTATGGTTTTGACATAAAATTTCTTAATAAATTTTATTAATTTGAACTGACACCCTGTCATGAGTTTTGCGGATACTCTCCTTATGCTTGGGCAAAAATGCCTTATTAAATTTTATTAATTGGGATTGATACCCAGTCGTGAGCCTGGTGGATACCGGTTATGGCTTTGGTATAAAATACCTAATAAATTTTGTTAATTGGGACTGACACCCAGTTGTGAGCCTGGTGGACACCCGCCTTACAGTTTTTGCATAATATGTCTTAATACATTTTATTAATTGGGAGTGACACTCGATCGTGAGCATGGCAGATACTCACCTTATGGATTTGGCATAAAATACCTTAACAAATTTTATTAATTGGGACTAACACCAAGTCATGACCCTGGAGGATACCCGTCTTATGATTTTGGCATAAAATGTTAGTGTATTGGATGCCCATCAATAAACCATATAGTGATCTCAATGTGGAGTCTATCCAATACTTTGTTCTCTAACAAGTATATATGATTATTGATTTATATCACATACACATAATCATCTCATGATTATCAATCAATAATCATACCAGTCATATTTTATTATTATCATCATAATAATAAGTAACTAGGAATGTTAATCATTATTATGTAATACGCAAACAAATAATAATGATAATAAAACCTCTTTTACTAATAAATAAAATGACATACAAAAAGGTGCAAGATAATGGTCTAGGGCAAATACACTAACATTTTCAACCTTAAAAGCCATTAGCATCAGAAGAGAAATTGATGGTATCAAGTAAAGGGACTCTGCAGAACTATATGAATATTAGAAGAGACTCAAACAATTATGCACAAGTTGCTTCAACATAACATCTATGATAAGTCCCTCATTGAACACTTTTATGGAGGTTTGTTACCTTCAGAAAGGAGATTGATTGATTTAGCGTTATCAAACCAAAATTAAGCCCATTTTTAATGTTATTATTGATGTTGAATTACACATTTTCTATCTAATTTTATGGTTTTAATCTTGTTTTGCAGAAAAATGTGTAAAATGGTAAAATGATGAAAAATGGCCTTAAACAATCAAAAGATGGTTTGGTCGAATGGCCAAACGACCCTCAAGAAATGGTTAAAGAAGCTACTTAAGGAAAATGGAAGAGAAAGCCAAGAGGTCAAAGTTTGGTGTGCCAAGATCAGTTTGCCCAAACAACTGCCCAAATCAAGCTATAGTAGAAAATGGAGAAGCATACAGAGTAGTACAGATTTGCTGTTTGACCAACTGTTTGCCCAAAAAACTGGGCAAACAATTCCCACAGAGTAGAGACAGAGAAATAGACAGCACGAAACTTACTGTTTGACCAACTATTTTCCCAAATAGCTGGGCAAACAAATTTTTGCAGCAAAAATGCGAGAAACCAGAATTTCAATATTTTAGAAGTCTATCCTATTCCAAACACTTTCGGACACCTTAACAGCACACTAAGACACCTCAGCAACAGAATTCCGCCCATCAAGGAGTCCAAATCACAAGGAAACTCAATTGCAAAAGGAATTAAAATCTAAATTGGGAAAGAACTCCATCAAATCAAGGGATAACCTAGGGCTCCACATTCAGCTATAAAAGAGACAGCCGTCCAGTAGCCAATGAGACTAGACTTTTTAGGGAGATCATCTTCAGTAGCTCGCCGCACCTCCAGCAGCCGCCTAGCTGGCCAAATTGCCCTTCTTGCTTTCTTTCTTTGTTTTCGATGTTAGTTTCAGCCATGAGTGGCTGAAACTTTATTTTCTAGTTGAAGATTAGGTGAAATTTCAGTTTGTTAATGGATTGGAAGATCTGAACCTATCATGTTTATCTTTTATTTATCAATATTTATACAATTTCATACTTAATTCTATTATTACTTTGTTGTTTAGATCAATAGGGCCCATTGATTCTTGATTGCAAAGTGATGATTTGTTAGTTTGGGTAGTTTAAAGTCCATAATTGCTTGAATTATTCAAACACAAGTAACTCTTGGTGTAAAAACCAAGGAGGTTGCATAATCTAGCTCAAGATCGCCATACGTTTGGCTAGCTAGAATTAGGTCTCTCTATGTCTTAATGCAATTAACATTTGTATGAATCTAAAGCGCATTGATTAGGAATTAATTAGAGAATGTTTCCTATTTAATTGACTGTGCGATTATCGAAGCCGGTCAAAAATAACATTTTTAGTTATCCACAATTTTACAATTGTAGATAGTGGTAAAAGGATCGAATCCATAGGGAATTGATACATACCTATTTTTCTTATCAAGACCAAGTAAATAAACTGAAAATAAAATAAAAGGGGGGTTTTGAAATTGATGAAATAAACTAGAATTAAAAGTAGCAATGTAAATCAAATAATAAAATAAAGAGAATTCAATAATGAGAAAAGCTCTAGTTGAAGAATTAGATCCACTTCAGTTGTTGAGATTGATCATTGACACTTATATTCTTTTATTTGACTCAATAAATTAGTTATGAAGGTGGAAGACGCTTCTCACCACCATATCCCCCATTAAGCATAGATTAATTAGGAAACGTTCTCTAATTAATCACTAATCAACAAGTTGCCAAGGAACGTCCTTGGGGCTTTTAGCATCATACAACTGTCAATTGCATTAAGAAATAGAGAGACCTAATTCTAGCTACCCAAACATATGGTGATCTTGCTAGATTATGCAATCTCCTTGGTTTTTACACCAAGAGTTACTTGTGTTTGAATAATTCAAGCAATTACGGACTTCAAACTATCCAAACTAACAAATTATTACTTTGCAATCAAGAATCAATGGGCTCTATTGATCTAAATAACAAAGCAATAATAGAATTAAGCATGAAATTGCATAAATATTGATAAACAAAAGATAAACAATATATGTTCACATCTCCCAATCCATAAACAAACTGAAGTTTTACCTAATCTTCGACTAGAAAAAGGATTTCAGCCACTCATGGCTGAAACTAACAAAAAATAAAAGAAAGAAAACAAGAAAGATAAAGAAGAAGAAGAGCGGTGGTGCGGCGGCTATGGCGCGCCTGTTGGAGCAGTTTCTGCCGAACATGATGATGCCTTTTGCTGGTTTGTTGTCCTCTATTTATAGATGAATAGGCTGCCCTTGGTTTCCTTGTTGAGATGGAGTCCACTTTCCTTTTTGGATTTGAATTCTTGGAGGGCAATTGTATCTTAATGAGATTTGGCTTCCTAAATATGTAGGATAGAGTGCTGAGGTGTCTTGAAGATTTGCTGAGTTGTATCCACGTGATTGGGGAGAAAAAGACTTCTTGAAGATTTGAAATTTGAATTTCCCACTTCTCTGCTGTCTATTGTCGTAGGCCTTGTTTGCTCGGATTATGTGGGCAAACAACTCGGTCAAACAATCTGTCTTACTTGCTGTCTGTACTCTACCTCTGTCCTACGGGTCTGTTTGCCCAGTTTGCTTGGGCAAACAAGCTGGTCAAACAGCAAGTCTGTGCTTTCCTCATTCCTCTCCCATCTCAGCTGCAACTTGGTTTGGGCAAACAACTTGGGCAAACCAGGCTTGTTCTCTTTTACTCTCTTTTGGACAGTTTTAAGGCCATTTTTACCAAATTATCTTTTTTATATTATTTTCTACAAAATAAGATCAAAACCACAAAATTAGGTAGAAAATATGTAAATTAACATAAATAACAACATGAAAAATGGGTCTAAATTTGGCTTGATCATTAATCTATGCTTAAGGAGGGATATGGTGGTGAGAAGTGTCTTCCACCCCTATAACTAATTTATTGAGTCAAATAAAAGAATATGAGTGTCAATGATCAATCCCAACAACTGAAATGGATCCAATGCTTCAACTAGAACCTCTCCATTATTGAATTTCGTTTACTTTATTATTTGCTTATTTTATTGCCTTTAATTCTAGTTTAGTTCATCAAAACCTCAAAACGCTCCTTTTTATTTTTATTTTCTATTACTTTACTTGGTCATTGATAGAAGAATAGGTGAGTATCAATTCCTTGTGGACTCGATCCTTTTACCACTATCTACAGTTGTAAAATTGTAGATAACCAAAAAGGTTATTTTTTACTGGCTTCAAAAACCGCACAGTCTCAGCATGTGGGGGATCGATTGAAGATAAGAGACCTAATCTCCACCATGGCAATAGCCTCAAAAGAATATGGAGACTAAAGGGAATTGTCTAGGAGAGTTAACGAGGTAAGTACATCTTTCTTAGCCTCACAGATTATGATTTAACCTCTACTGTCTGAAGTTTGATTGTAGGTCAGGCTTCACAAGTTCATCAAGAACAACAAGTCAACGCCATTGGGGGAATTAATGGACAATACAAATATGACCCATACTCTAACTCCTACAACCCAGGTTGGAGAGAGCACCCAAATTTCAGTTATGATAGGGCAAACCAATTTTAGAATTATCAGCAAAGGAATTTTGCCCAAACAGCCCATCAAAAGCAAGGTATGCCTCTTGAAGATATTGTTAATTCTCTTAATAATTCTGTGTAAAATTTGAAACGACAGATAAGCTAAGTAGGCACATCAGTAAGTATGCTGGAGTCACAAGGGAAATTGCGTTCACAAATAGTGGTTAACCTAAAATAGAATGTCAGCGCTACTACCTTGAGAAGTGGGAAAGAAATGCAGAGTGACAGACTGGAATAGTGATTTGCCCAAACCTCTGAGTAAACCATTGAGAAAGAGCTATAGAGCAACGTCCTTGAGCCGCGATTTGCCCAAACCTCTGGGCAAACCGCTGAGAAGCAAGCTTTAGAGACTTCAACAAGACATTAGAAGGTAGAAAGACCGCAAGATCAATTCAAAGTTCCTCCACCATTTCTAGAAAGGTTAGCCAATAACAAAAAGGAAAAAGAAGAAAAGGAAATTCTTGAAACTTTTTGCAAGGTTGAGGTAAACATTCCTTTACTAAATGTTATTAAGCAAATGCCTAAATATGCAAAATTTTTGAAGGAGTTTTGTACTAAAAAGAAAAAGCTACCCGAGAATGAAAAGGTAAGTATGGGGAAAATGTTTCTGCAGTTATTCAAAGGAAATTGCCTTCTAAATGCAATGATAGAGGTATGTTTGTTATTTCTTACACCATTAGTAATCTTGGATTTAAGAAGGCTATGTGTGATCTTGGATCCTCAATTAATGTCATGCCTTTATCTATTTATAATTCATTGAATGCTGGTCCCTTAAAGAAAATAGGTGTTGTCATCCAACATGCTGATAGATATATTATGTATCCCGAGGGTGTTTTAGAAAATGTGCTAGTCCAAGTTGATGGGCTAATTTTTCCTGCAGATTTTTACATCAGTGACACGAAAGAGGATAAAGTTAATATTACATATGATATTTTGTTAGGTAGGCCTTTTCTTAGCACGGCTAAAACTAAAATAGATGTGCATGATGGTACTCTCACTATGGAATTTGATGGAGAAGTGATTAAATTTAATATTTATGATTCTTTGAAATTTCCTAGTGATGTAACTAATGTTGATGGTATATATCTTCTTGATACTTTGAGCCAAAATACGTTTAAATTAAGTGTTGATGACAGCTTGAATAGTGCTCAATACAAAGGTGTGGACATGGACGATTCAAAACCATTAAATTAGTAAATCGTGGCTGATAAAAAGTTACAAGAGATTGTTCATGCTCTAGACAGCATTCTACCACTGCCTAGAATTGATTTGCCTAAATCCAGTACCAGACTGTAGCCACCTGTTATGAAGAAACATGAATTGGAGTTCAAAGTGCTGCCCAATCACCTCAAAAATTCAAACATAGGGGCTAGAGGCACACTTTATTTAAAAGAGGAGAAACTAATCTTGTTACTTTATGAGTACATGGAAGAAATAGGATGGGTGATAACAAAGACAAAAGGTGTGCTACACTTCTTACTTAATTATGTCGGGATCCTTTTCCCTCCACCAATTACTTGATCCTTACCTTATACCCTGCCCACATCAACTTAATTGAGGGTGTATTATTCTAACTCTCTTTGTATTACTTTTTGCTTTTTGTACACATTGAGGGTAATGTGTTGGTCAAATATGGGGGAGGAAAACTATATATGTTGCATTTTCTTATTTTTTATTTTATTTTACATTTTTTTTCAATGTTCATGCATTTCTTTTTATTTCTTTCTATGCATTTTGATGGAAATTTTGGCTTAGCATTGCAATTTCACTATTCCACTCACTTTTGAACTCTTTGAAATTTGGATTGAATTATAAATAGTATATTAGTATTTATATTGGTGACTGTTTCAATTTTCATATTTGATAGAGCATAAATTAGTCCATTTTATCTAGATATTATTGATGATTATTTACATGATTTCTGCTTAATTTAGTGCTTTTGATATTATTTTGCAGAAAATGGTGAAAAATGACATTTTGGAGAAAATCCCCCTAAAACTGCCTTAAATGGAGCAAAGGAGAGCAAGCCTGCCAAGTTGGGATCAAGTGAAACTAAATAAGGAAAGCTCGAAATAATGAAAGTGGCAAATATGGAAAGAATATTCAGCCAAGGGAATTTGAAATTCAAATTTCAAAACTCCAAGTAGCCTTTTCCTTATTCAAGAAGCCAAGTCTCAAGTTGCCATAAATAAAGAGCCAAATAAGGAAAGTATTTTGAATTTCAAATCTTCAAGATTCATATTCAAATTTTGAATTTTAAAATCCAGCTTATCAAGGAAGCCAAATCTAAAGATCACATGGTTGCCACCTCATGCCTTGCACATTCAAAATTCAAATTGCAAAGAAGGCTCCACCTTCCTTATTAGTGCATGGGCGGCAAGAAGAGTGTGAAGGCAAGTCTTGGACACCTTGTGCAGCATCTTAAAGACACTTGGGCAGCAAGCAAAGACCAAAGGCCCCACTCCTTGCACTTGAACACATGCCCCACGTTTTTCCCTTCTCACATGTGCATGGATGGCACATCTTGGACCAAGGGCATTTTGGGCAGCCTTTTGAAGTCTTTTGGGCAGCCTCTTGACACCTTGGGCAGCCTCTTCACTAATTAGGAAGCAAGTATCATATAGGACAATACTTTTCAAGTATAAAAAGACACATAAGGAGCCTCCCCATGCTCTTTCAAGCCCCCCTTGGAGGCACCTACGAGATTCACATCTCTTCTTCTACCTTTCTTTTTTTCTTTTATTTTTGGTTTTTGTTTCAGCCATGAGAGGCTGAAATCTTTTATCTAGTTGAAGATTAGGTGATGCTTTAGTTGTTTTATGGATTGGGAGACTTGATCAAACATTGTTTATCTTTTGTTATTCAATATTCATACAATCTCATGCTTAATTCCATTGTTGCTTTGTTGTTTTGATCAATATGGCCAATTGATTCTTGATTGCAAGGTAATAATATGTTAGTTTGGGTGATTTAAGTCCGTAATTGCTTGGATTATTCAAACATAAGAACACTTGGTGTAAAAACCAAGGAAATTGTATGATCTAGCAACATCTCATGCGTTTGAGTAGTTAGGATTGGATCTCTCTCTTTTTTCATGCTATTAACAATTGTTTGATGCTTAAGGCCAAGGACGTTCCTTGGCAATTTGTTAATTAGTAATTGATTAGAGGACGTTCCCTAATTGATTTAATCATAAGGAGAGACATGGTTGTGAGAAGCGTCTTCCATCTCCATAACTAATAATTGAATCAATCAAAAGAAGCTGAGTGTCAATGATCAATCCCAACAACTGAAGTGGATTCAATTCTTTAACTAGAGCTTTCTTATTATTTATTTCTCTTTTATTTTATTATTCGCTTATTTTAATTGCTTTCAGTAGTTTGTTAATCAAATCAATCTCAAACCCCCCATTTTACTTTTACTGCAATTTATTTTTATTCCGCTTTCAGTTTATCTCGTTTTCAGTTTTATCTCGTTTCAGTTTGTTTTGCTTTCAGTTTATTTTGCTTTCAGTTTATTTCGCTTTCAGTTTTATCTCATTTCAGTTTATTTCTTTTTCAGTTTATTTTTGTTTCAGTTTATTTTATTGGTCTTGATAAGGAAATAGGTAAGTTCTCAATTCCCTGTGGATTCGATCCTTTCACCAATATCTGCAGTTGTAAATTGTTGATAACCAGAGAGATTATTTTTGACCGGCTTCGACAACCGCGAGTCAAAAATTGGCGCCGTTGCCAGGGAGTTGATTTAACTTGCTTGTTTTTCTTTCAGGACTAGATCTGCCACCCAAAGAACACCTCATCGCAGATCTGAACATAAAAAAAAAGTGAAGACCACCTTTGCGCAGGAGCACCTTCTGCAACACATTCGGCCGCCGAACATCTCGCCAAAGGTACAGTCACCATCGCAGATCTGAATCATGGATGAGGTAAGTACACCTGCCACTTCTTCTCAGCTTTCTGAACTAACATCTTTTATGAAAGATTTTGCCATAGGACTAGTTCAACAGGTTCAAGTATTTCAGCCAACAAGGCCATATGGGACCTATGCATATGTAGGACACCCAACTGATCAATGTCCTATGCTTTATGGGAATAGTCATCCTAGACATACATTTGGAGGATTCAATGACCAACCAGTTCATGCATATGAAGGATTCAATAGCCAGCCTAGACATGATCCATACTATAACACATACAATCCAGGCTGGAGAGACTATTCAGACTTCAGTTATGCATGGGATAACGACTACCAGAATTATCAAGGATATCAAGCCCAACCAGAACCTCCAAATTCCATCCAGCACCTTGAAAAGATGATGGAAACAATGGTAAGTTCCATGCAAAGCATGCGACAGGACATAGGACAATTGGCCACCTCAATGAAAGCAAACATGTTAAGAAGAGAGCAAGAGCTTCAAGATGTCAAGGATGATGATGAAAGTTAGCAAGTATAAGAACAAGCTGCTGAAGAAACACAACCACAAAACTGTTTGTCCACACAAACTGGTCAAACAGAACCTGTTGATAGTTTAGATATCATTGATTGTTTGAGTAAAGATGTTTTTTTTATGTAAATCAAGATGATATACTAAATGATGATCTTTGCAGGAAAGGGAGCCAGAAAGAGCCAGAATTGAAAGAAACTATTTGTTGCATCCAACAGGTGGACTGCAGCCATGCACAGAATGAACAGAAGCAGATCGCACCACTTCAGCTTGGTGCGCAGATCAACCTTGCACAGTCAGAGAGCATTCCAGGCATGCCTCTTCAACTTGAACCGCAAGACAGTCACCCCTTTCAGTCAGATCTTGCGCAGAAGGAGCAAACTGAAACCAATTCAGCCATAAATCCAACGCAAACAGCCCATGCTCTCAAGGAACAAGTGGAAGTTCAAGAGCCCAAACCAAAGGACCATGCGGACCAATGCCTTCCCAAACCTCCTGATAAGGTAGAATTTGTTTTGCCTGAATTCAGTACTAAATTGCAGCTAGCTATGGAGAAATATGAATTGAAGTTAGAAGTGCTAAAAAATGCAAACATAAAGGCTAGAGGCACACCTCATTTGAAAGAACAGAAGCTAATCATGTTGCTTCATGAGTACATGGAAAAAATAGGATGGGCTATGACCAAATCAAAAGGAGTACTACACTTTTTGCTCAATGCAGTTGGGACGCTTTTTCCTTCCCCAATTACTTGAGCCTTGATCAAGAGGATCGCACCATGCACACCACACCTAGGGGAGTACTCAGTTTCTTTTGCATTTTAATATTTCCAATACATTGAGGACAATGCATGATTTAGTGTAGGGGTGCATATCTGAACTTTTATTTTCAGTCAGTCTTTCAATTTTAGTTCCATTTTTGCGTTTTTCTTTCTTTCAATTCCATTTTTGCGATTTGCTTAGTTCTGAATAGCCACAGTTGAAAAATTTTATTTTTTTTTTCATTTATGCTTTCAATAACACACACAACCACATTCTTCTTCTTTTTATTTTGCTCTACTCAATTGATGAACTATGTTAGATGAGCTTTTCTTTCCATTACCCCATTGATGTGATGACTCTTTAAACTTATGTTGAATCAATTGCAGTGAGTTATATTCATATTTGAGAATTGCCTTTTGAATTGAATCTTTGAGTTTGCCATGGTGAAAAATATATTGATGACACTCATTAGAGAGAATAAATTGAAATTGTGTGAATGAACTTAACATGACTTATTTTAGTAATTGGTGTTGATTTGCCCAAATCATTGAGAGAAAAAAAATTCAGCAAAGGCAAAGACCTCATGAGCACAAATTCAAAACTGTTCCAATGGTTGAAAGACTATGAACAGAGCTAGTAGCCACTTGGACAGGTGACCAACTGAGTAACTAGGGATGGGTATCACCAATATGTACCTTCACATCAAAAGGTTGGTGACTTTTTCAAGCAAGATCTAAGAGCAAAAGACTGAATAAAGTACTTCAAGGTAAGGGCAAGTCAATCCGAAAGCTAAAAAGAGTCTTATCTGAACAAATAGTATGTGCATGTATGATCTCTCTCTTGAGTAAAACAAATCCTAGGCATGGTAAGTAAAGAGAAACAAGGAAAGAAGGTGAGTAATCTTCATGCATATATTCTTCACTGCAATGATTCAAAATATGTGTCTTGAGTAAGAGCTTAAGTGGAAATAAGGATCAAGTGCAAAGAAAGCTTATTTGACTATGTTTATTTGCTTGAGGACAAACAAAAGGCTAGGTATGGGGGTATTTGATAGAGCATAAATTAGTCCATTTTATCTTGATATTATTGATGATTATTTACATGATTTCTGCTTAATTTAGTGTTTTTGATATTATTTTGCAGAAAATGGTGAAAAAGGACATTTTGGAGAAAATCCCCCTAAAACTGCCTTAAATGGAGCAAGGGAGAGCAAGCCTGCCAAGTTGGAATCAAGTGAAGCTAAATAAGGAAAGTTCTAAATAAGGAAAGTGGCAAATATGGAAAGAACATTCAGCCAAGGGAATTTGAAATTTAAATTTCAAAACTCCAAGTAGCCTTTTCCTTATTCAAGAAGCCAAGTTTCAAGTTGTCATAAATGAAGAGCCAAATAAGAAAAGTATTTTGAATTTCAAATCTTCAAGATTCATATTCAAATTTTTAATTTTAAAATCCAGCTTATGAAGGAAGCCAAATCCAAAGATCACATGGTTGCCACCTCATGCCTTGCACATTCAAAATTCAAATTGCAAAGAAGGCCCCACCTTCCTTATTTGTGCATGGGCGGCAAGGAGAGTGTGAAGGCAAGTCTTGGGCACCTTGGGTAGCATCTTGAAGACACTTGGGCAGCAAGCAAAGACCAAAGGCCCCACTCTTTGCACTTGAATACATGCCCCACGTTTTTCCCTTCTCACATGTGCATGGATGGCACATCTTGGACCAAGGGCATTTTGGGCAGCCTTTTGAAGTCTTTTGGGCAGCCTCTTGACACCTTGGGCAGCCTCTTCACTAATTAGGAAGCAAGTATCATCTAGGAAAACACTTTTCAAGTATAAAAAGACACATAAGGAGCCTCCCCACGCTCTTTCAAGCCCCCCTTGGAGGCACCTACGGGATTCACATATCTTCTTCTACCTTTCTTTTTTTCTTTTATTTTTGGTTTTTGTTTCAGCCATGAGAGGCTGAAATCTTTTATCCAGTTGAAGATTAGGTGATGCTTTAGTTGTTTTATGGTTTGGGAGACTTGAACAAATATTATTTATCTTTTGTTATTCAATATTCATACAATCTCATGCTTAATTCCATTGTTGCTTTGTTGTTTTGATTAATATGGCCAATTGATTATTGATTGCAAGGTAATAATATGTTAGTTTGGGTGATTTAAGTCCGTAATTGCTTGGATTATTCAAACATAAGAACACTTGGTGTAAAAACCAAGGAAATTGTATGATCTAGCAACATCTCATGCGTTTGAGTAGTTAGGATTGGATCTCTCTCTTTTTTCATGCTATTAACAATTGTTTGATGCTTAAGGCCAAGGACATTCCTTGGCAATTTGTTAATTAGTAATTGATTAGAGGACGTTCCCTAATTGATTTAATCATAAGGAGAGACATGGTGGTGAGAAGCATCTTCGATCTCCATAACTAATCTATTGAATCAATCAAAAGAAGCTAAGTGTCAATGATCAATCCCAACAACTGAAGTGGATCCAATTCTTTAACTAGAGCTTTCTTATTATTTATTTCTCTTTTATTTTATTATTCGCTTATTTTAATTACTTTCAGTAGTTTGTTAATCAAATCAATCTCAAACCCCCCATTTTACTTTTACTGCAATTTATTTTTATTCTGCTTTTAGTTTATCTCGTTTTCAATTTTATCTCGTTTCAGTTTGTTTTGCTTTCAGTTTATTTTGCTTTCAGTTTATTTCGCTTTCAGTTTATTTTACTTTCAGTTTTATCTCGTTTCAGCTTATTTCTTTTCCAGTTTATTTTTGTTTCAGTTTATTTTATTGGTCTTGATAAGGAAATAGGTAAGTTCTCAATTTCCTATGGATTCGATCCTTTCACCACTATCTGCAGTTATAAATTGTTGATAACCAAAGAGGTTATTTTTTACCGGCTTTGACAACCGCGAGTCAATATTGCTTGCAATAGCCTTTGATAATTATCTTGAAGCATAAATAGTTGAGCTTGAATAAGATGTGTGTACTTACATGATTAAGGCACTAGTGGAGTATAATTAAGACTTGCTAAAGCCATGAATTTTTTAATTTTTATGGAACTTTTATCAAAGAAATAAGGTGTTCAAGCCACAAAAGAAAAAGAAGGGGCACAAAATAAATCTACTATACTGGTTAAGTGACCATAAGTAGTGCTAGTAGCCACTTGAAATTGTGACTAATTGAGTAACCGAAGGTGGGTATCACAAATATATACTTTCGCGTCAAAAGAGTGGTGACGTTCTAAGCAAGAGATGAATAAGTGCTTATAAATAATAAATAAAAAAGCCTTAAATACTTTGTTTTTACACTTAAGAACCAGCTTTGAACATCAATGGAATTGGCTAAAGTGAGGTCTAATGACTACTCCATGAATGCTACATGATTATTTGTGTGATTGAGTTTGAATAGCTTGAGCTCTCCTATTTATGTCAAAGATTTTGCTGGGATTATTGTTTGCAATGTGACTCTTGGGATTATTAGTTATATGCATGCTGGTATACTATTGTGCTTCAATCCAAAATTCTAGATGAAAGAGTGGAGTTGATGATCTAAATTGTTTGAATGCTTGAGGACAAGCATGGTTTAAGTGTAGGGGTATTTGATCGACTGTAATTTCGACACATTTTTTATATTATTCTTAGGACTTAATTAAGTATTTTTCTAGCTAAATTTGTATTTTTGGCTATGTTTCACAGAAAAGCAAAAAGAGAAGAAGATTTGATAAAAAGTAGCTTAAAAGCACTGAAACTGACTTGACCAGTCGATTTGGGCAAACCTTCCATATGATTGTACTGCATAAAAGCCAAGAACTGTCCAGACCTACAGGCTAAATAAAACATTTTCAGGTAGTAGATTTGCCTAAACAATTTTTCCAAACCAATTGGGCAAATAGATAGATTGCACAGAATCGAACAGTGAGCGGAAAAATTTAAATTTGAAAATAAAGAGACCTAGTCTTCTCATTTAAAGTTGCGGGGCCTGCGCGAATTATCCTCCATCAATACGGCATCGAGTCTTTCTCAAATTAAGAAGTTCCATTCTTGAAGAAACACATTAAAGGAAGGATTCCTAATTCAAATCAAAGGAGAATTCCTATTCCTAAAAGGACTTTGCTAGGGTTAAGCACCTATATAAAGCCAAATCATTGAGGACAGTGGTAGATCATATCTCTCATCACCAGTACCGATCCTTTATCTTCTCTTTTCTCTTTTGTGTTTTCTTTCAAAAGGCATGAGTGGCTAAACTCTATTTCTAGTTGAAATTAGAGTGAAATTTCAGTTTATACATAAATTGGGAGATCTAAACTCAATTGTTCGTCTTTTATTCTTCAATATTTATACAAATTATGTTCTTCAGCTTATTATTGCTTTGTTATTTAGTGTTCTTAATTTCAAAGTAATATATTGTTAGTTTAAATGTTTGAAGTCCTAATTGTTTAGGTTATTTAAACACAAGTAACAATTAGTGTAACAACTAAAAAGTTTCATAATCTAACTCAAACTCACCCCGTGACTGGTCAGTTAGAATTAGGTCTCTCTAATACTTAAAGCAGTTGATAAATTAAAATTTCAAAGATGTTCTTTGGGTGATTTGTTGGCTAGGAGTTAATTAGCGAATGTTTCCTAATTAATTTAAAACCTAAGGAGAGATTGGTTATGTGGAGCATCTTCCATAACCACAATTAATTTATTGAAATAAATAAAAGTATTTTTGTATTGATGATTAATTCTCAAACTGAAATGGATCTTACACTTCAACTAGAACTTGTTTATATTGATTTATTTCTCTTTTAATTATCACTTTCTTTAATTGTTTTGATTTATATTCATTATCAAAATCTCCTTTTTATTTTTATTGTTTATTTTTTCTAATCATTATTTGAAAATTTTTAGTATCAATTGCCTGTGGATTCGATCCTATTATCACTATATGCGATTCATATTTGTTGATATTTAATAGATTATTTTTGGTAGTTTCGACACCCATCAGTGAGCCCGGCAGATATCCATTTTATGGCTCTGGCATAAAATGCCGTAATAAATTTTATTAATTGGGATTGACACCCGGTCATGAGACTGGCGGATTGACTGTGCGGTTGTCGAAGCCGGTCAAAAATAACATTTTTGGTTATCAACAAATTTACAATTGCAGATAGTGGCAAAAGGATATCCACAGGGAATTGATACTTACCTATTTTCCTTATCAAGACCAAGAAATTAAACTGAAAGTAAAATAAAAGGGGGATTTTGAGATTGATTGAGTTAAACTAATATTGAAAGCAATAAAGTAAAGCAAATAATTAAAGTAAAGAAATTCAAATATGAGAAAAGCTCTAGTTGAAGAATTGGATCCACTTCAGTTGTTGGGATTGATCATTGATACTTAGGTTCCTTTGTTTGAATTAATAAATTAGTTATGGAAATAGAAGACGCTTGACTCGCGGTTGTCAAAGCCGGTCAAAAATAACCTTTATGGTTATCAACAATTTTACAACTGTAGATAGTGGTGAAAGGATCGACTCCACAGGGAATTGAGAACTTACCTATTTTCCTTATCAAGACCAAGAGAATTAACTGAAATAAAAATAAACTGAAAGAGAAATAAACTGAAACGAGATAAACGGAAAGCAAAACAAACTGAAAGCGAAATAAACTGAAAGGAAAATAAACGAAAAGCAAAATAAACTGAAAGCGAAATAAACTGAAAGAAAAATAAGCGAAATAAGCTAAAAGCAAAATAAACTGAAAGCAAAACAAACTGAAACCAACTAAACTGAAAGTAAAATGGGGGTGTTTGAGATTGATTTAATTGATCTAAAACTGAAAGCAATAAAGTAAAGCAAATAATAAAAATAAAGAGAAATCAATAATAAGAAAGATCTAGTTGAAGAATTGGATCCACTTCAGTTGTTGGGATTGATCATTGAAACTTATGTTCTCTTGATTGATTCAACAAATTAGTTATGGAGATGGAAAACGCTTCTCACCACCATGTCTCTCCTTATGATTAAATCAATTAGAGAACGTCCTCTAATTAATTATTAATTAACAAATTGCCAAGGAACGTCCTTGGACCATAGGCATCAAAACAATTGTCAATTGCATGAAGAATTAGAGAGATCCAATCCTAGCTACTCAAACGCATGAGATGTTGCTAGATCATATAATTCCTTAGTTGTTACACCAAGTGTTCTTATGTTTGAATAATTCCAGTAATTACGAACTAAAAATTATCCAAACTAACAATTAATTACCTTGCAATCAAGAATCAAGTGGCCAATTTGATCAAAATAACAAAGCAATAATAGAATCAAGCATGAACTGTATGAACATTGAATAACCAAAAGACAAACAATGTGTGTTCAGATCTCACAATTCATAAAATAACTTTAGTTTCAACCAATCTTCAACTAGAATAAAAGATTTCAACCACTCATGGCTGAAACAAAAACCAAAAAATAAAGAAAGGAAGAAGAAGAGATGGTGTCACTTGCAATCCCGTAGGTGTGTCCAAGATGGTGTGGAAAAAGCTGTGGAGAGGCTCCTTATGTGTGTTTTTATAGTTGAAAGTGTTGCCCTAGGTCTTTACATGCTGCCCTTGCTGCCTTACAGCCCAAGTTATGTCTAAAAAGGAAAGAATAGCGTTGCAAGCTCTTCAAATGGAAAGTGGCGCGTGGAATGGACTACAGAAGGAAGGTGGCGCACGGTCATTGAATGCAGAAGAGAAAGTGAATCTGTCCAGTCTTTCCTTTTTAGGTGGAGCCTACGTTTAAATTTTGAATGTTGAACGCAGAAGAGGCAAGTGTGTCTTCATGAAATCTTGCTGCCTAAATAGGAAGATATGACTGCTGCAGTGTGTGCACATCTTTGAACAAGGAAAGAAAGATCTACGATTTGAATTTTAAATAATCTTCTGACTGAGCTTTCCTTATTTGCTTTTGCTTCTGCACTTTCCTTATTTGAAAACATTCCTTTTTTGGCATTTTCTATATTTGGCACTTTTTGGCAATTTTAAGAGCATTTTCTCCAGATTATCTTTTTACACCTAATATCTGCAAAACATGATTAAAACCACAAAATTAGGCTGAAAAGATGCAAAGAAACATCAAGAACATAATGATAAAATGGACTAAAATATGCTCTACCAAATACCCCCACACCTAGCCTTTTGCTTGTCCTCAAGCAAATAAACTTAGTTAAACAAGCTTTCTTTGCTACTTGATCCTTATTTCCACTTAAGCTCTTACTCAAGACACCTATTTTGAATCATTGCAGTGAAGAATATATGCATGAAGATTACTCACCTTCTTTCCTTGTTTCCCTTTACTTGCCATGGCTAGGATTTGTTTTACTCAAGAGAGAGATTACACATGCACATGTTCTGTTCAGTTAAGACTTTTTCTAGCTTTCAGAGTGATTTGCCCTTACCTTGAAGTACTATATTCAGTCCTTTTGCACTTTAATATTGCTTGAAAAAAGTCACCAACCTTTTGACGTGAAGGTACATATTGGTGATACCCACCCCCAGTTACTCAGTTGGTCACCTGTCCAAGTGGCTACTAGCTCTATTCATGGTCTTTCAACCATTGGAACAGTTTTCAATTGTGCTTATGAAGTCTAAGCCTTTGCTGAATTTCTTTAATCAATGCATTGGACAAATCAACACCAATTGCTAAATCAAGTCATGTTAAGTTCATTCACACAAATTTCAATTCATTCTCTCTAATGAGTGTCATTAATACATTTTTCACCATAGCAAGCTCAAAGATTCAATTCAAAAGGCAATTCTCAAACATGAATATAACTCACTGCAATTGATTCAACATAAGTTTAAAGAGTCATCACATCAATGGGGTCATGGAAAGAAAAAAAACTCATCCAACATAGTTCATCAGTTTGAGTAGAGCAAATAAAAAAGAAGAAGATTGTGGTTGTGCGTGTGTTATTGAAAGCAAAAATGACAAAAATTTCAACTATGGCTATTCAGAACTAAGCAAATCGCAAAAGTGGAGTTGAAAGAAAGAAAAACACAAAAATGGAACTAAAATTGAAAGACTGACTGAAAATAAAAGTACATATATGCACCCCCACACCTAAATCATGCATTGTCCTCAATGTATAGGAAATATTAAAATGCAAAAGAAAACTGAGTACTCCCCTGGGTATGGTGTGCATGGTGCGATCCACTTGATCAAGGCTCAAGTACTTGGGGAAGGGAAAAGAGTCCCAACTGAATTGAGTAGAAAGTGTAGCACTCCTTTTGATTTGGTCATAACCCATCCTACTTGTTCCATGTACTCAGGAAGTAACATGATTAGCTTCTTCGCTTTCAGATGAGGTGTGCCTCTAGCTCTCATGTTTGCATTATTGAGATGATTGGGCAACATTTTGAACTCCAATTCATGTTTCTCTATGGCTAGCTGCAATTTAGTACTGAATTCAGGCAAAACAAACTCTACCTGTTGGGAAATCCCGAGATTATTGCAACCTAGTTGCGCAGTAGAAAAATAAAAATCTCTGTTGATTTCCTTTCCCAGAATCCGAGTGCTTCGTTTAATTCAAAAGATGGATATAAGACTAACATGTTAATCTCGTTAAGAAGATACAATGTTGGACTGATGGTGCTGCTTTTTCAAACGAACACCCTCTATGGTATCGACACGAACGTCTTCTATCCTTCTAGAGTGCTAGCTCTCTTAAAGATGGATAGATTATATGCTCCACAATCTGCAGCTATTAGACTGAGTTTTCTCAAAATGTCGTCAACGTCGTCAACCCCCACAATTCGTAGTAGGAGTATTTATATATTTCAGTCTTTTGTTTTCCACCAACTCTTTTCCTAAAAGAGTTGTGCTCAGAACCCACTATCACAATCTCGCAGATATTCAAATATCTTATGTGATAGAGTCCTTTATCTGTAACACTTACAGATAGACTGCAGATCTTTTAAATATTATTATCTCATAATAATAAATAATTATTAATAATAACACTTTATTATTATTAACTATATTAATAATTAATATCAATAATAATAATAACACTTTATTATTATTATTAACTATATTAATGATTAATAATAATAACACTTTATTATTATTATTAATTATTTATTATTATTAATTATATTAATGGGCTTTGGGCTTTTAGCCCATTAATATGACATAGCACATCAACAACGTTCTTTTGTGTGTGACACAATAGGCTCACATTAATTGGCAATAGGCCCAGTCCCACAAGGCCCATAAGTCATAAGTGGCCTCTAGCAAGACATTATGACTACCCAACTAATATGAGGATCAATAGTCCAATAAAGCCTAATAAATAGAACATGAATTAATCCCTTTGTCACACGATATCTAGTTTGAACATAAGTCATGGTCAATGTCAAACTTATAATGTTCAAACTTATGACTTCTCGATCTCTAAGTAGACTGATAAATTCAAATGATATTGATCACACTATCAATTCATTTGAGTACGGCCATGCATTTCTCAGTCTCACTTATCGAGGGGCCCAGAAGATATCTCTCTCATAGAGAGGGACAAATCCTATCTTGATTGTTCATTATCCTCTACATAATTTATATTATGTTCAATCATAACCTTTATGATTGTCCGATTAAAGACAACGTTTGGTTATGTCAAAACATAATGGTCCTTATGTTGGAAACTATGACAATCTCAAGTCAAAGGATTAAGACATAACTACTTTGAGATTCACTTATGACAATGACCCATGTAGTGATCTCAATGCGGGTCCATCCAATGCTTTGTTCTCTAACAAGTATTTATGATTATTGAATTATATTAACATATACATAATCATCTCATGATTATCAATCAATAATCATACCAGTTATATTTTATTATTATCAACATAATAATAAGTAACCAGGGATGATAATCATTATTATGTAACATGCAAACAAATAATAATGATAAAAACCTCTTTTATTAATAACCAAAATGACATACAAAAAGGTCCAAGATAATGGCCTAGGGCATATACACTAACAATCTCCCACTTGCACTAGGCCTAATCATATAAGTATCTAATACCCATAGACCTAGTGTGCTGATCATGCTTGACCTGTGAAAGAGGCTTGGTCAGTGGATTTGCAATGTTGTTATTTGTGTCTACTTTGCATATTTTGATATCTCTTCTATCAATGTTCTCTCGAATAAGGTGATATCGCCTGAGTATATGTTTAGATCTCTTGTGAGATCAGGGCTCCTTTGCCTATGCTATGGCACCGTTATTACCATAATAAAGGTCCATAGGATTTGCAATGCTAGGAACCATTCCCAACTCTGTGATGAACTTCTTCATCCAGACTGCCTCTTTAGCTGCATCTGATGCTGCTATATACTCAGCTTCTATTGTAGAATCTGCTACAGTGCTTTGCTTGGAACTTTTCCAACTAACAACTCCACCATTTAAAGTGAATACGAATCCTGACTGCGACCTGAAGTCATCTATGTCGGTTTAGAAACTAGCATCTGTGTAACCACTTACAACTAGCTCGTCTTCCAATCCTCCATAAACTAGGAATGCATCCTTAGTCCTTCTAAGGTACTTTAGGATATTCTTAACAGCTGTCCAGTGACTTTCACCGGGATTTGCTTGATATCTGCTTGTTGTGCTCAAGGCATATGAGACGTCTGGTCTAGTACATAACATGACATACATGATAGATCCAATAGCATAAGCATAAGGGATCTTATTCATCCGTTCACGCTCATCATATATCATAGGACATTGATTCTTGCTAAGATGAATACCATGAGACATGGGCAAAAATCCTCTTTTGGAATCTTGCATGCTGAACCTTTTCAGCACCTTGTCAATATAAGTACTCAGACCGATTATTCTCTTAGATCTATCCCTATAGATCTTAATACCAAGGATATATGCGGCCTCACCTAAGTCCTTCATTGAAAAAGAATTCCCTAACCAAGTCTTAACCTTTTGCAAGGTAGGGAAATCATTTCCAATGAGTAATATGTCATCCATATATAGGACTAGAAACACAACTGCACTCCCACTAACCATCTTGTAAATACAAGGTTCATCTTCATTTTTGATGAATCCAAAGTCCCTGACTGTCTCATCAAAACGAAGATTCCAACTCCGAGAAGCTTGCTTCAATCCATAAATGGATCTCTGAAGCTTGCAAATCTTTCCAGAATTCTCAGGGATTACAAAACCCTTAGGTTGTGTCATGTACACATCCTTGAGCAAAAGTTCACGACTATCAGTCATGAGAAATCCATATCTCTCAGGCTGATGACGTGTCCTATCAGATTTGCATGGGACTTGTGTTACCTTTTCAGTTTTCACAACTGTTTGTGGTTCTGAAAGTGGTTCTACCAGCGGTTCAATGCTCTCTTGTGGTACTTGAGTTTCCTCAAGTCGCATTATACTCCCACTGAATCTCTGAGAGATAAATTCCTTTTCCAAAAAGGTACCATTTCGAGTAACAAACACTTTGTTCTCTAAGGGAATATAGAAATAGTATCCTTTGGTTTCCTTAGGATACCCCACAAAATTGCACTTGATAGATTTTGGAGCTAGCTTATCTGAAATTGGGCGTTTCACATAAGCTTCATAACCCCAAATCTTAAGGAAAGACAAACTGGACATTTTCCCAGTCCATAACTCATATGGTGTCTTTTCAACCGCTTTTGATGGTACTCGATTTAGAATGAATGCAGCTGTTTTCAAGGCATAACCCCAAAATGATAAAAGGAGATTTGTTTGACTCATCATAGATCGAACCATATGTAATAAAGTTCGATTTCTCCTTTCAGAAACACCATTCCATTTTGGAGTTCCTGGTGGAGTTCCTGGTGGAGTTAATTGTGAAACAATTCCACAGTTTCTAAGATGTTCATCAAACTCTTGGCTCAAATATTCACCACCTCGATCAGATCGAAGCACTTTAATAGTTCTACCAAGTTGATTTTGTACTTCATTTTGAAAAGTTCTAAACATTTCAAAAAATTCATGCTTATGCTTCATTAGGTAGACATAGTCATACCTACTGAAATCACCAGTGAATGTAATGAAGTACTGATAACCTCCCCTGGCACTAATGCTTAGTGGACCACATACATCTGTATGTATTAAGTCCAATAAGTCTGAAGCCCTTTGATCTTGTCCAGTAAAAGGGTCCTTTGTCATCTTACCAAGCAAACAAGATTCACAATTTTCACATGATTCAAAATCAAATGAATCTAATAAACCATCCTTATGGAGTTTAGATATGCGATTCTCATTTATATGGCTAAGACGACAGTGCCATAAATATGTTGGGTTTAACTCATTTGGCTTAGTTTTCTTAGAAGTTATGTTATAGATATTGTTGTCTCTAGAATCATCTAGATTAAGGACATAAAGGCCATCATATGAATTTGCAATACAATAAAGCAAATCATCTTTATTAATGGAGCATTTCTTATTCTTAATAAGAAATGAAAAGCCTTCATCGTCCAAAACAGAAACTGAAATAATATTCCTACTCAAAGTGGGAACATAAAAGCAATTGTTCAAAACTAACAAAAGCCCATCGGGCAAAATAAGTTCGTAAGTCCCTACAGTTATGGCAGCAACTCTTGCTCCATTGCCTACACGTAGGTCCACATCGCCCTTTTTTAGTTTTCTACTCCTTTTGAGACCCTTCACATTTGTATAAATGTGAGAGCCACATCTGGTATCTAATACCCATGAAGTAGAAATAGATAAATTAATATCTATAACATAAATACTTGAAGTCATAGTCTCACCACTCTTCTTCTTCTTGCACTCATCCAAAAAGAGTTTGCAATTTCTCTTCCAATGCCCTGGTTCCTTGCAATGGAAGCAGATTCCTTCCTTAGGAACTTTTGCCTTGGATTGCCATTTAGGCTTGCCTTGTCCCTTAGGCCCATTACCACCTTTAGACTTGGGCTTCCCCTTATTTTCATGGGTTATTGACATTCAAAATTTGGGTAGGTCTTTTCTTGATATTTACCTCAGCTGTCTTTAGCATCCCATGCAGCTCAGGAATGGATTTCTCCATATTGTTCATGTTATAGTGGTGAAAGGATCAAATCCACAGAGAATTGAGAACTTACCTATTTTCCTTATCAAGACCAAGAGAATTAACTGAAACAAAAATAAACTGAAAGAGAAATAAACTGAAACGAGATAAATGGAAAGCAAAACAAACTGAAAGCGAAATAAACTGAAAGAGAAATAAACGGAAAGCAAAATAAACTGAAAGCGTAATAAACTAAAAGCAAAATAAACTGAAAGCGAAATAAACTAAAAGCAAAATAAACCGAAAGCAAAACAAACTGAAACGAGATAAAACTGAAACCAACTAAACTGAAAGTAAAATAGGGGGGTTTGAGATTGATTTAATTGATCTAAAACTGAAAGCAATAAAGTAAAGCAAATAATAAAAATAAAGAGAAATCAATAATAAGAAAGATCTAGTTGAAGAATTGGATCCACTTCAGTTGTTGGGATTGATCATTAAAACTTATGTTCTCTTGATTTATTCAATAGATTAGTTATGGAGATGGAAAACACTTCTCACCACCATGTCTCTCCTTATGATTAAATCAATTAGGGAACGTCCTCTAATTAATTATTAATTAACAAATTGCCAAGGAACGTCCTTGGGCCATAGGCATCAAAACAATTGTCAATTGCATGAAGAATTAGAGAGATCCAATCCTAGCTACTCAAACGCATGAGATGTTGCTAGATCATACAATTCCTTAGTTGTTACACCAAGAGTTCTTATGTTTGAATAATTCCAGCAATTACGAACTAAAAATTATCCAAACTAACAATTAATTACCTTGCAATCAAGAATCAAGTGGCCAATTTGATCAAAATAACAAAGCAATAATAGAATCAAGCATGAACTGTATGAACATTGAATAACCAAAAGACAAACAATGTGTGTTCAGATCTCACAATCCATAAAATAACTTTAGTTTCAACCAATCTTCAACTAGAAAAAAAGGTTTTAGCCACTCATGGTTGAAACAAAAATCAAAAAATAAAGAAAGGAAGAATAAGAGATGGTGTCACTTGCAATCCCATAGGTGTGTCCAAGGTGGTGTGGAAAAAGCTGTAGGGAGGCTCCTTATGTGTCTTTTTATAGTTGAAAGTGTTGCCGTAGGTCCTTACATGCTACCCTTGCTGCCCAAGAGGTGCTTGCTTCCCAAGTTATGTCTGAAAAGGAAAGAATCCCGTTGTAAGCTCTTCAGATGGAAAGTGGCACGCGGAATGGACTGCAGAAGGAAGGTGGCTCGCGGTCATTGAATGCAGAAGAGAAAGTGAATTTGTCCAGCCTTTCCTTTTTAGGTGGAGCCTTCGTTTGAATTTTGAATGCTGAACGCAGAAGAGACAAGTATGTCTTCATGAAATGCCGCCTAAATAGGAAGATATGACTGCTGCAGTGTGTGCACATCTTTGAACAAGGAAAGAAAGATCTGCGATTTGAATTTTAAATAATCTTCTGACTGAGCTTTCCTTATTTGCTTTTGCTTCTGCACTTTCCTTATTTGAAAACTTTCCTTTTTTGGCATTTTCCATATTTGGCACTTTTTGGCAGTTTTAAGAGCATTTTCTCCAGATTATCTTTTTACACCTAATATCTGCAAAACATGATTGAAACCACAAAATTAGGTTGAAATAAGCATCAAGAACATAATGATAAAATGGACTAAAATATGCTCTATCAAATACCCCCACACCTAACCTTTTGCTTGTCCTCAAGCAAATAAACTTAGTCAAACAAGCTTTCTTTGCTACTTAATCCTTATTTCCACTTAAGCTCTTACTCAAGACACCTATTTTGAATCATTGCAGTGAAGAATATATGCATGAAGATTACTCACCTTCTTTCCTTGTTTCCCTTTACTTGCCATGGCTAGGATTTGTTTTACTCAAGAGAGAGATTACACATGCACATGTTCTGTTCAGTTAAGACTTTTTCTAGCTTTCAGAGTGATTTGCCCTTACCTTGAAGTACTATATTCAGCCCTTTTACACTTTAATATTGCTTGAAAAAAGTCACCAACCTTTTGACGTGAAGGTATATATTGGTGATACCCACCCCCAGTTACTCAGTTGGTCACCTGTCCAAGTGGCTACTAGCTCTGTTCATGGTCTTTCAACCATTGGAATAGTTTTCAATTGTGCTTATGAAGTCTAAGCCTTTGCTGAATTTCTTTAATCAATGCATTGGACAAATCAACACCAATTGCTAAATCAAGTCATGTTAAGTTCATTCACACAAATTTCAATTCATTCTCTCTAATGAGTGTCATCAATTAATTTTTCACCATGGCAAGCTCAAAGATTCAATTCAAAAGGCAATTCTCAAACATGAATATAACTCACTGCAATTGATTCAACATAAGTTTAAAGAGTCATCACATCAATAGGGTCATGGAAAGAAAAAAACTTATCCAACATAGTTCATCAGTTTGAGTAGAGCAAATCAAAAAGAAGAAGACTGTGGTTGTGTGTGTGTTATTGAAAGCAAAAATGAAAAAAATTTCAACTGTGGCTATTCAGAACTAGGAAAATCGCAAAAATGGAATTGAAAGAAAGAAAAACGCAAAAATGGAACTAAAATTGAAAGACTAACTGAAAATAAAAGTTCAGATATGCACCCCCACACCTAAATCATGCATTGTCCTCAATGTATAGGAAATATTAAAATGCAAAAGAAAATTGAGTACTCCCCTGGGTGTGGTGTGCATGGTGCGATCCACTTGATCAAGACTCAAGTAATTGGGGAAGGGAAAAGAGTCCCAACTAAATTGAGTAGAAAGTGTAGCACTCCTTTTGATTTGGTCATTACCCATCCTACTTTTTCCATGTACTCATGAAGTAACATGATTAGCTTCTCCTCTTTTCAGATGAGGTGTGCC